>NW_026000082.1:20018394-20138007 GCF_001458135.2 Marmota marmota marmota
AAAAAAAAAAAAACCTAAAAAATAAATATTAAAAATTCTCTCTCTCTCTCTCTCTCTCTCTCTCTCTCTCTCTCTCAAAAAAAAAAAAAAAAGAATATGGCGTGGAAATTAACACCACTTATGAGTTGAAAAATAGACAAGGCATTGAGGTTTTATAGTGTTGAAAAGGACCAAAACTAATGAAGACTAGACAAAAAAATTTTAGAGGATGAAAAATAAAGATGTTGGGCTCAGTGGTAGAAGATTTGTCTAGCATGTGTAAGGCCCCGAGCTCAAACCCTGGTACCACCAGAGAGAGAGAGAGAGAGAAAAGATGTTGACTTAATCATAATTGAATGGCTTCAATAATAAATGAGTATGAATATGTCACTGATTGGTTTTTTGGTCTTTAAACTAGAATATGCCGTGAAGGATTAAACATTTAAGGTAAGCACAGAATATCAGAAGATGGGCTGCAGTAATTTATGATGCATCATGATGTAAATACAGTAATCCCACTACTGGGTATAAATTAAAAAGAAGTGAAGTCAGTATGTTGAAGAGATATCTGACTTCTCCTGTTTATTGCAACATTTTTCATAATAGCCTTGATATAGAATCAACCTAAATGTCTATCAATGGATGAATGAATAAAGAAAATATGGCATATATGTATACACACGCACACAATGGGATGCTGTTGTTCAGTCATTAAAAAAAGAAAGAAATCCCACCATTTGTGACCACATGGATGAACTTGGAGAGTATTGTGTTAATTGAAATAAGCCAGGCACAGAAAAACATTATCTTACTCATATATGAAATCTTAAAAAGTGATCACATAGGGACTAGGGATGTGGCTCAAGCGATAACATGCTCGCCTGGCATGTGCAGGGCGCTGGGCCCGATCCTCAGCACCACATAAAAATAAAATAAAGATGTTGTGTCCACCGAAAACTTAAAAATAAATATTTAAAAAATTCTCTCTCTCTCTCTCTCTCTCTTTCTCCCCCCCTCCCTCCCTCCCTCCTCTCTCTCTTAAAAAAAAAAAAAAGTGATCACATAAAATAGTAGAATGATAGATACCAGAGGTTGAGGGAGATAGTAGTCAAAAGATATGAAATTTCAGTTAAAAATGAGGAATATATTTAAGAGATCTATTATACATCATGGTGACTATAGTTAATAATGTATTCTCCCCCCACCCCCTTGAGTTGAGGTCTTGCTATGTTGCCCAGGCTGACCATGAACTCTAGCGATCTTCCTGCCTGGGTCTCCTGAATAACTGGGACTACAGGCATTTGCCACCATGCCCAGCTATAATATATTGTATTCTTGAAAAATGCTAAGAGAGTAAATGTAAAGTGTTCTTACCACAAAAATTATTAGCTACATGAGGTAATATGTGTTAATTAGCTAGATTTAGTCATTCCATAATATATATATACTCCAAAACATGTTGTACATGGTAAATACATGTAAAATGTAAAAAAAAAAAATTAAAATGTAAGAGATTTTAAATTATGTTTTAAAAAGCATTATGGTATAATCTAAAAATCTATAATGAAAAAACTTCTGCTTATCCTGAAGATGAAAATTATATTGACAGATTCACTAAGATTTTGGTTCTAACATATATGTAGGTCTGATGAAACAACTCTGTTATGGCCTATATTTTTTAAAAATACACATTAACAGGGGCTGGGGTTGTGGCTTAGTGGTAGAGCACTTGCTTCACATGCATGAGGTACTGCAGGTTTCGATCCTCAGCACCACATAAAAATAAATAAATAAAATAAAGGTATTGTGTCCATCTACAACTAAAAAAAAAAATTTTTTTAAATGCACATTGACAGTGATTGATGGGCAAACACAAGAAGTTTTAAGAACAGTTAGCACAAGCTGAAAGTTTTTAGGATATGCCAAGGCAGCAGACACATAAAGCTAGGAAAGCCAGTTGCCAAAATGTTCCAAAAGGTGTTTATAGTTTGTTTATTTTTGTGTACAAAGATGCATGGTTAATCAGATATTTTAACTAGTTCAATAATATGTACCAGTAACATGATTTCATTGCACACAGCTGGAATGGATGAAAATTATGTAATTGGATTTATTATTTCTATTCTTCACATCCCCCTCTTGAACTTTTTGTGAAAATAACATTTGCACCGTTTACTTTGTGTGATTGCAACATCTATAATACCGCCTTGTGACCAAAACATTTTACTGCCAATGAAGAATATGTGTTTTTTATTTTTATACTCTATACTTGCAGCACTTGACTCTCAAGTCTTCCTAAAAGAGTTATTGCAGAAGCTTGGAAAGATGTTTCTTAATGATCCCACTTACATAGTTGTTGATATTTAGAATTATTGTTAAATATTTAACATACTTTGTTTGAATTAATTGAAAGTGAACCTACCTGTAGATATAGACTTTGAAAGGTTTTGTGTCACTAATGAGAAGATATGTAGTCTTATTACACTAGAAAGTGTATTTGCTAAATAAGTCATAGCTTTGCTGCTCAAAGTATGGTGAGAGAATCAGGAGTATCAATAGCATCTCCTGGAGCTGGATGGAAATGCAAATTCTCAGACCCAGCTCCTGAATTAGCATCTCTAGGGGTTTAGCCAAATAATCTGTTTTAACAAATTCTCCACATTACTATGTGATTACTGAAGTCATAGAAGCAGTGATTTAGAACAGCTGATATTTTAAAAAACACTGAATATCTTAAGTCACGTGCCTATTGTATAAATATCCTTGTATGATTAAAAAAATTGCTAAAATTGTGTTAACATGAATAAGCATAAGACCAGTAGTGATGATGATGATATGTAATACATATGGAAAAAAATCTCCATAAACTTCATACAGGGCAAATATGAAAACAGTTACTTGATCATAAATAATACACACTTATCAGTGAAAATAGATTATAGTTCTTTACTTAATTGAAGAGACTGCTTATGTAAAAATCCATATTAATGAGACATGACCTAGAACTATACTTTTTTAATTTTTAATTTTATTTATTTTTTGCCATACTGGGGATCAAACTCAGGACTTTGCACATTCTAGGCAAGCATTCTACCACTGAACTATACCACCCACCAGCGCTACACATAAAGGCCATCTATTGTATAATGTTGCTTCATCATTAAACCTATTCCTTGCCCAACTTGAGTGACCAGTTCTAATCTTCAGTGACAATAGTAATACTTATAAAACCTTTTTTCCACAAAACCAGAGGTCCTCAAGAAACCTGATGTAACAAATACTTATTGCAAGCTTAGTTTAAGGTTTTATTGAATATTTAGATTTATTATACTATCTTATTTATCATTTTACTACTATATGAATGTACTATCATGTAAATTTTGCTCCTCCATACTGTGAATATTCATATATTCCCTATGGAAATAGTAATGTGTTTAATTATGAGATGCTGCCCCAGACCCACAGAAAATATTACGTATGATACATACACAGATTATCTTTCTGAAATTTGAAAAATTCTAAGTCCCAAGACACATTCAAATGAATAAATAGAATAGTAGGCAATCAATCCCTAAAAAACAAATGACGAATGTCTTCTCTGATATAAGGGGGGTGACTCAAAATGGGATAGGGAAGAAGAACATGAGAAGAAGACTAACACTAAATAGGGAAGAGAGGTGGGAGGGAAAAAGAAGGAGAAGGGGAGTTGCACGGAAGATGGAAGGAGAACCTCATTATTATACAGAATACATATATGATGTAATGAGAAAGAGAAAAAAAAGTGTGTCACATTAGATTGGATAGAGAGAAAGGATGGGAGAGGAAGGGAGGAGTAAGGAGGATAGGAAGGGCAGCAGAATAGAACTGACAATATGATTGATGTATGTGCATTTCATGTATGTATTATATGTCAAAATTTTTCATTCTGCTGTCATGTATAACTAAAAAAAATAAAGAAAGAAAGAATTTTTAAAAAAGAATAGTAGGCAATAATGTAAAAGAATAAGAAGTTCTTTATGTATCAATATGATATAATCTCTGAGATCACATCTTAGAGATACATGATATGTGGGAAATAACATGCAAATCTTTGTCTATACTATGCTATTATTTGATTTTTTAAAAAATATTTATTTTTTAGTTGTACAAAATACCTTCATTTTGTTTATTTATTTTTATGTGGTGTTGAGGATCGAACCCAGAGCCCTGCACATGCTAGGTGAGAGCTCTACCGCCGAGCCACAACCTCAGCCCTATCATTTGATTTTTTAAGGAAGAGAAAATGATTTTCTTGTGGCTGGGATTGTGGCTCAGCGGTAGAGCGCTCGCCTAGCACATGCGAGGCCCTGGGTTCCATCCTCAGCACCACATAAAAATAAATAAATAAAGATATTGTGTCCAACTGAAAAATAAATATTTTTTAAAAAATGATTTTCTTAATATATATAGAATATATTGAAAAAATGCAAAAAAACCTGATAAAATTGATTGTATATAAAGTTAGATATGAGTGAACAAAGAACAAGTGTGGAAGAAAAAGAACTTTTATTTACCTTTTACACCTTTTGAATATTGAACCATGAGAATATTTAATTTTTTGTTTGTTTTTTTAAATTTTTTTAGTTGTAGATGGACACGACACCTTCAATTTTTTATTTTTATGTGGTGCTGAGGATCAAACCCAGTGCCCCACACATACAAGGCAAGCACTCTATCACTGAGCTATACAACTCCAGTCCAAGAATATTTAATTTTTGAAAAATTATAAATGTCAATAAAAACTTTGCAAATTGAAATGCAGAGAGAAAAAATGAATAAAAAGACTATCTGAGAACTGTGGGACAATTACAAATGGTATAACATATTCGGAGTGGCAATATGAAAAGGAAGAGAAAGGAGAAGTATTTGAAGTAATATTGGCTTTGAGTCTTCCAGTATTATGACAGACACCTAAATCCAAGAAGCTCACAGACACCAAACAGAATGAATAATAAAAATATTCTAGGTATATCATATTCAAAATACAGAAAAACAATGACAAAGAGAAACCCTTGAAAGAAACCATAGAATAAAACCATCTTGCCTATAGAGAAATAAGGGGGAAAAATACATCAGACTTCACAAACTATGCAAACAAGAAGAAAGTGGAGTGAAATATTTAAAGTATTGAAAGAAGAAATGATCAACTAGAATTTGGTATCCAAGTAAATGATTCTTTAAAAATAAAGTGAATCCAACTGTATGTTAAAAAGATCATGCATCAGAAGAAGTGAGGTCTATACCTGGAATGCATGGATAGTTATTACCATACAAAAATCAATTATGATACACTAGATTAACAGAATAAAGGATACAAAATCTCATGTTCATCTCAGTAGATACAGAAAAGGAATTTTCTAAAATTCAACATGGAACAGGAATTCTCATGAAACTAGGAATAGAAGGAAATTATCTCCACATAATAAAGCTCTATGTGAAAGATCCTTAGCAAAAGTACTACTCTTGCTCTTTCTATTCAATATAGCAATGACATCCTGGACAAAATAGTTAGGTAAGAAAAAGAAATAATGGTCATTTAAATCAGAAAGGACAAAGGTAAATTGTCAATTGTTTGCTAACAATATGATCTTACATATAGAAAACCTTAAAGATGTCATTTTTTAAAAACACAAAATTGTTATAATTAATCAATATATTCAGCAAGGTTATAGTATGCAAAATCAACATACAAAAATCAGTTGAATTTCTGAATACTAACAGTGAGCTACCAAAGGGAAATTTTTCCAATCATATTTATCATATAACACAAAAGAATAAAAGGCCTGGGAATAAACTGAGCAAAGGAAGTGAAATCCTTGTGCAGATAAGTGCTTAGGCATTACCTTCCCTCCCTGGAGTGCTCAGGAATACTGAGTTTGAAAGGAGAGATGGCATGTTCTTTTAACAATGAGTGATAAATTCACTATGATCAGATCTAAAAGTGAACAGATAATAGGGGGATATGGACAGATCAATAGGCCCTTGATGCTAAAGGATCTCATCTATCGTCCCTTGGTATCTGGGAAATTCTGGAACCCCCAAATGAACACCTAAATCCAAGGATGCTCAAATCTTATATAAGATGAAGTCATGGGCCAAGCACAATGGTGCACCCTCGTAGTCTCAGGTACTTAGGAGGCCTGAGTCGGGAGTACTGCTTGAACCCAGGAATTGAGGCCTGGCCAGGACAACATAGAAAAGGTGCTATCTCTTGGGGGAAGCAGGCAAAATAATGAGAGCCATCACATAATGATAAAGGAGTCAATTCATCTAGTGTCAACAATGGTGGTGAGGGTGTATGATATAATCTTCCATGTATCCTTAATGCTTGGGGATTAACCAGCATTATTAACGAAAAGCTGATAAGTTTGCCTAGTTCAGTGAAAGTGCAGATACCCTGTGGAATGCCCAGAAGGACCTAAAAGCCCTATGACTTCTGAGTTCTGGACTGTAGAAAATTTAAAAACTACAATATGATTAACCTTGAGGCTCTAGTTCATAATCCATGTATATGGACCATAGTTTGCTCTTCCTTAATATGGGATATGAGCTCACAGAATCAAAGTCCTGGCTTGATTTAATGCTTCCAGTATGAGCCCTTGAACAAATAAAATTAACTTAATGTAAAGAAAAATGAAAATGCACAAGATGCAGGCTGAAAAATTATTTGAAAAACATATCTGATAAAGGACTTGTATCCCAATATACAAATCAACTCTTAAAACTCAACAATGAGAAAATAACCCAAAACAATAGAGAGATATTGCTGCATAAGCTGTTAGAATGCTGCAATCCAAATGACACTAAATACTGGTAATATGTGGAGCAACAGGAACCCTTATTCATTGCTGGTGAGAATGCAAAATAGTACAACCATTTTGGAAGCTAGTTTGGCAGTTTTTTACAAAACTAAATATAATGTTACCATATGATCTAGCAGTCATGCTTCTATATATTTAGCCAAATGAGTTGAAAACTTATGTCCATACTAAAACCTGTACATGTTTATAGTATCTTTATTTATATTTTCCCAAAATTGGAGGCAGTCAAGATGTCCTTCAAAAGGTGCATTGATAAACAAAATGGGTATATCCATACAGTGGAATATTATTTAGCAATAAAAAGAAATGAACTTGGGATTGGTGTTGTGGCTCAGTGGTAGAGTGCTTGCCTAGCCTATGTGAGGCACTGGGTTCAATTTTGAACACAGAGTATAAATAAATGAATAAAATAAAGGTCCATCAACATCTAAAAAAATTTTTTTAAAGAAAAAAAAGAAATGAACTTTCCAGAGGGGGAGAGGTAAATGGTGGGAAGTGGTATTGGCCAAATTATATTGTTATATTGTGTGCACATATAAATATGTAACAAAAATTGTGTCATTGTTTACAATTGCAGTGTTCCAATTTTAAAAGGGGGGGAGGAGAACTATCAAGCCATGAAGAAAGACATGACGAACCTTAAATAACCTTAAATGTGCATTGCAATCTGAAAAGGTTACATGCTGAACAATTCCAGTTGTACATTCTGGAAAAGATAAAACTATGGAGACATTATAATTGCCAGAGGTTTGGGAGAAGGGGGAAGGTTTAAAAAGGTGAAGCACAGGAAACTTTGAAGGCAGTGAAACTTTTCTATGTGATACTGTAATTAATGGCAGGTACATGACATTATGAATTTGTCTGAACCATAGAATTAATATGATACAGAATGGACCATAACATAAAGACTTGAGTTAATATAATCAATATTGGTTCATCGCATCTATCACACTGTGTAAGATGTTAATAACAGGATGTATGGGAATTCTGTACTATCTGCTCAGTTTTCTGTAAATATAAAACTGGTCTAAAAAGTCTATTAATTTTAAAATCACTTTAAAAAAATAATAGAAGAATAAAGGAAATCTCTTCTATAATCCTGATACTCAAATATTAACTATTACAAGCCAGGTGCTCTGGTGTATGCCTGTAATTCCATCTACTCGGGAGGCCAATGCAGGAGGATCACAAGTTAGAGGCCAGCCTGGGCCAGGTCTTATCTCAAAAAATAAAAAGGGCTGGGGATGTAGCTCAGTAGTAGAGTGTCCCTGGGTTCCATCCCCAGTATTTAAAGAAAGAAAGGAAAAGATAATTATTATAAGACATTAGTATAAATAGTTCTGGAGATTTTCTATTTGTATTTATGCACATACACTACATACACACTGATATTTATCTTTTTTGTTAGAAAAATGGAATCATAGACTATTAACTATGCACAAATTGTTTATAATTTTCAAAACAATCCTGAAGGTTACAGTTCTCATTTTATAGAAATAGTAACTGAATTATTTAATGGCTATACCAGATTCAGTCCTCAGTGTATTTTACTCCAAAGCCTAAACTCATGCCTCTTTGACTTTATCAACAACTGCAAAGCAAATCATAAGACATAGTTTTGTTGTCTTTAGTTCACATATTTACCCTTCATAAGATACACTAATTTTTTATACTGCCTTCATGAAACAACCATTGTTTCATATGGTGATACAGTTCCTTAACTCCATGTACTAGTTCTTTGTATAGAATCTTTGTCTATAGAATAGGAAGTGTTCGCCTAGCTCCCCTTTTCTCCAGAAAAAGCAAATAGTGGCCAGGCACAGTAGCGCACACCTATAATCCCAGCAGCTCAGGAGGCTGAGGCAGGAAAATTTCAAGTTCAAAGCCAGCCTCAGCAACTTAGCAAGGCACTAAGCAACTCAGTGAGACTATAAATAAAATACAAAAATGGGCTTGGGATGTGGCTCAGTGGTTAAGTGCCCCTGAGTTCAGTCCCAGGTACCAAAAATATGTATTTATGTACATACACTACATACACACTGCTATTTATCTTTTTTGTTAGAAAAATGGAATCTAAAAGAAATCTAAAAGAAAAAAGAAAAGAAAAGAAAATAGTGGGATCCGCATAGCTAGGCATGGTGGTGCGTGCCTGTAATCACAGCAACTCAGGAGGCTGACATAGGAGGATCACAAGTTCAAGGCCAGCATTAGCAACTTAATAAAATAAAATAGGACTCAAAATAAATAGGAGTGGGTACATTGTTCAGTGGTAAAGCACACCTGGGTTCAATCCTCAGAACCACACACAAATACACACACACAAATGAACTGCATACTTTTTTTTATTATTTTGACAGTTATTTGGCTTCTGGCCACCTGTGTAAGAGGTTCTCAAAATTTAGGTGTTCAAGAAAATTGATTTTCAAAAAAAAAAAAAAAGAAAGAAAATTGTTTTTCATCTCTAAAAAGCCTAAGGATATAGTGGATGAAGAGTAGGGAAAGAGGAAAAGGTGTAAAGAAGTGAATTCATATGGATACCTAGATACAGAA
This sequence comes from Marmota marmota marmota, assembly GCF_001458135.2. NCBI lineage: Eukaryota > Metazoa > Chordata > Mammalia > Rodentia > Sciuridae > Marmota > Marmota marmota. The sequence continues at coordinate 20,027,784 of NW_026000082.1, forward strand.
TGAGCTACCAGTGAGTTCATTGGAGACAGCTTGGCTACCCAGAAGGGATGGTATCATTCAGGAGCATTCTACAAATTGATATTTCAACCAGTATTTATTGTGATCAACTGGCTGCCTAGGGAAACTTTAAGGCAAACCTTATCAGTGCCCCTTCTCTCAACGCCTTCAGGGGATACTCTGAGACTCCGAACTATTCTGGAAGCAATACAGAAGCACATCCATTCTTCCTCCCTCATCTTTAAACTGGCCCAAGATGCATTCAAGATTGCTACTCCCACGGACAGTGGTACAGACAGCACCTTGCTCAACGTAGCCCTGGAGCTAGGATTACAGGTATGGGGTAGGAGTGATCTGTTCCCAGGCTTCTGGTATAGTGACAATTTGCAGAAGATAAGATCCCTAAGGGGCTGAATGTGGACCAAGTCTGGTTCTTTGTCCCCAGAACACAAATTCCAAGCTAGGCATAAAGCAAATTGGGTTGTAAACTGGGTTCCATTTTTAGGTTAAGGCCAGAAGTAGAATAGCTTTAGGCTGTAAGGGATCCCCACCTTCTCCCCACCTCTCCATTCTTCTGAGCCAAGCAAAGTATAGGAATTTTCTTTGTTTTGGGTTATTAGAGAAGCTTCTTATCTAAAGAGAGATGTCAAGCAGAAATTAAACCTGTCCATACTTACCAGGGGAAAGAGCACTGTTTCTTTTGTTTTCATTTTTTATATTTATATTTAGCTGTAGTTGGACACAATACATGTATTTTATTTATTTATTTTTATGTGGTGCTGAGGATTGAACCCAGGATCTTGCATGTGCCAGGCAAGCACTCTACCACTGAGCCACAACCACAGCTCGCAAGACCACTGTTTAAGGCACCAAAAAATATTTGCATGAATGAATGGCAAAAGGAAGTGGGGAGAAAGAGGTCATAATAGTCAGGCTTAGCCAACTAGATATGCTTCTTTTGTTCCCAGGTGATGCGGATGACCTTATCAACCCTTAACTGGAGGCGCAGGGAAATGGTACGATGGTTGGTGACCTGTGCTACAGAAGTGGGTGAGTCTCCTACCTCACTCTACCCCCAGGGAAATTTCTAGTACTCCTAGGGAAATTTTTAGGCCCAACTCTTGGGACAGGCTGATGAGCTGTCACATACCCATTCCTTGTGTCCTAGAAAAGGAGAGGCTGCTAATAGGAAAAAATGGCCTCTATTTAGTCAGTTCAAGCTCTGCCCTCACTGGTTGTACCATGTCCTGATGTCAGCAACACTTAATTATTTATTTATTTTGGGTACCAGGGATTGAACTCAGGGGCACTCAACCACTGAGCCACATCCCCAGCCCTATTTTGAATTTTATTTAGAGACAGGGTCTCACTGGGTTACTTAATGCCTCATTAAATTTTTGAGGCTGGCTTTGAACTCACAATTCTCCTGCCTCAGCCTCCCAAGCTGCTGGGATTATAGGCATGTGCCACTGTGCCTGTCTCAGCTGTACTTTAATCCTCAGAGACAAATCTGAATGATGCATTTTCAGCCCCCAATACTCAGGTGCTCCCTTAGGAGGTAGTGGTTCCAGTCCCTGCCATGCTTCTGAGAAACTTCAGACAACTTGGAGGCTTGGGATACCTTCTAGAGCCCAAAGCACCAGCACAAGAGTTTTACCTCCAGAGGCCCCACTTTAGGTAGAAACCCCAGGTGGACCTGCAACCCCTGCCTTGAGGCTTGCAAACCACAGGCTCTGTTGTTCTATCCATTGGAGGGGCTAAGAGCCTTGCAGAGACCTTTAACCCTCTGACCTGGGCAAGGAAGGGGTGGGAAGAGACCCCAAACAGGGTCTGGCCATCTGGGATGTTCCCCTTGCCCTGGTTTGCCTCAGATCATCTCAAGGCTGCTGTGGAGGAGGGAGAACTCATCTCTGCAGGCCAAGTTCAGACCCCAAATGGTAATCTGGGCAGACCTGCATCAGGACCTGGATGGCCACTGCTGAGCTCAGGCTCTCCCTGACAGGTGTGCAGGCCCTGGTGAGCATCTTGCAGAGCTGGTATACACTCTTCACCCCCACCGAGGCTACTAGTATTGTAGCTGCTACAGCTGTATCCCATACCACTATCCTGCGTCTCAGTCTTGATTACCCACAGCGGGAGGAACTGGCTAGTTGTGCTCGCACACTGGCCCTGCAGTGTGCTATGAAGGATCCACAGAGCTGTGCCCTGTCAGCCCTCACACTCTGTGAGAAAGACCACATCGCCTTTGAGGCAGCCTACCAGATTGCCATTGATGCTGCCGCTGGTGGTATGACCCATTCACAGCTGTTCACCATTGCCCGCTACATGGAGCTCCGTGGCTATCCGCTACGTGCCTTCAAGCTGGCCTCACTGGCCATGAGCCATCTTAACCTGGCCTATAACCAGGACACCCACCCGGCCATTAATGATGTGCTCTGGGCTTGTGCCCTCAGCCACTCGCTGGGCAAGAATGAGTTGGCAGCCCTCATCCCCCTAGTGGTGAAGAGTGTGCATTGTGCCACTGTGCTTTCAGACATCCTGCGGCGCTGCACAGTGACTGCACCTGGCCTGGCTGGCATCCCAGGCCGCCGCAGCTCTGGAAAGCTCATGTCAACTGACAAAGCTCCATTGCGCCAGCTGCTGGATGCCACCATCAATGCCTATATCAACACTACACACTCACGCCTGACACACATCAGCCCTCGCCACTATGGAGAGTTCATTGAGTTTCTGAGCAAGGCTCGGGAGACTTTCCTGCTGCCACAGGATGGCCACTTGCAATTTGCTCAGTTCATTGACAACCTCAAACAGATTTACAAAGGCAAGAAGAAGCTGATGCTGCTGGTTCGAGAGCGCTTTGGCTGAGAAAGCAGATAGCTTACTTCCAGGGCAGCCTGGGCATCCAGGTACCATCAAGTCAGGCCAAGGACACTGAAGCATTTGTCTACCCTGGGAGGACTCTGAGCACCTATGGCTGAGGCCAAAGGACCACAGGGCTAAGATTAGAAAGAGTCCAACTCTAGCCAATTTTTATGCCTTGGCAAACTTCTCACTACAGCCCACTGTTCCTGGAGGAGCTGGGCCCTGCAGATTGATCAGAAATCCCACAACATGCCACCTCACGCCCCTATATCCTGCGTGTCCTGGGCATTGGCCCTATCTCCCTTGGCAAACACAGACACTGTTCCGTCTCAGGGATTGCTTAACCAGAGAAACAGAAGCATTTATGGTACTGTAAATATTATAGTATATGTGTTGCCAATAATTGTAAAGTTGTAACTATTTATAATTCTGGTTCTGATTTGATGGGCACTTAAAGTAGCTGTGGGTGGGAGGATAGGCTTGTTTTCTGAGGAGACTCACAACCATTTCTCAGGTTTCCCTTGCAGAGTGTATGCTGTTAGCAATGGACAAGTAGGGGTGGCAGGGAGAAAAATGGCCAATTAAAATGAATTCCAAGCTTGTCTATGCAGAAACCCCAGCCTGTAAACAGGGCATCTGAAGTCCAGTGGTGGGTGAGGGAGAGGCCAATACTGGACTTAAGACTCTTGCTATGAGGACACTGATCTCTTGATCCTGCCTCACACAACCTCTCCAGGAGCCTGCTGGACACCTCAGTAACAAGTGCAGGGAGAAAGTGAAGGTCTGGGAAGCCATTTGAGCTCATAATATTCATCTACTCTGGTCACCTTTATGTTAGAGAGTATCTGGTTTCATCTCTAATTTGTGTATGTGATACATGTGTGCGTTGGACTGTGGGTTTGTGTGTTCACTGTTTCATTTGTGCATGTGTGAAAATACATAACTAAGTGTACTCATGTTTGCATGATTAGTATATGTGTGTATCTGGGCACATGAGTACAAGTTATAAATGACTGTGTCTGTGTGTGTATGCCTGCTGTTCATGGATCTGTGTGTCTTTATAAGTGTAACTGAGATATTTCTACATGGGTATGTCTGTATTCATGTTGGAAGATCTGCATGAATGTGTCCCTTCTTTTTCTGCCAGATCTCTCTTCCCCCTTCCTCTCAATCTCTCTCAACAACTGAACATTTGTTCCCATCTCTATGCACCTCCCTTCACCATTCTTTCTTGACAAACAAGCTTCTAAGCACCAGTGTCCCCTCTGTTCTAAGATTGGCTGCTTCAGCTCTACAATTCTCATCCATACGTGCTTTCTCCCCCTGCCTTTCTACCTCAAGCTTCCTCTGCCTGCTTTTGTCATAGTCCCAGCGGTCACTGATTTGGAGATTAAGGCTGGTATCCCTTGGCCTTTCCCTTTTCCATCAAGTGGGCAACCCTTATCTTAGCCCTAACTGACTTCCACAGTGTATCATGTTCCTGCTACCTTCCTGACCCTGGAGTTCAACCTGGAGTTATTATAGGAGGTAGCAAGAGCATTCAGAAGAGTCAATTGGATACCAGTGTCTTGGGTGTTTACTGTTTTTTGTGTCTTAGTTCCTGAGTTGGGATGGGGTTTGATAGGGAATGGGTGATATAGCTAGAGTGTGAACCAAGAACCTGTCTGCTTTATTTTCCTCTTGGAAAACTGTTTGTCATCTTTTTTATTCCAAACTGACCAGAAAGTTGTATTTGCTGTTTGTGGCTACTAAAGTCTTGCCCTCCAGCCAAGGGCCCCTACAACATCTCAGCCCAATGGGTTGGTAAACAAGAGAAGCCACTTCCATTTCTGTATCACGATTGCCCTTTTTTAGCAAGTGTGTGAATTCACAGTGCTTTTCTATGAATAAATCATGAATCACAGAAAAGATCATTTTTCTAAAAGTAGAACTTGTGTTCTCTCAATAAATGAGGCCCTTCTCTGCTTCTGCATTGCTCTAGCTGGGACAAGGAACTGTTTGGACCTAACAGGGATGTAGAAAATGACAAATGAAGAATTTCCTGCCACACAAGACTCCTCTGCAGAGTTCACAAGCACCTCAGAAGCTTGTCCTCAAAGGTGTCACCATGATGGGCAGGATCCCAAGATCCTGAGAAAATTAAAGGGTTTGCTCAGAAAATAATACAAAGCAACACTTGAGTGCCAGAGGGCCTTGTAGCTTCAGAGGCCTTCTTGCCTTGGTGTTGGCCTATTCTAAGGCTTAAATCCCAAACAGCTTAGCTTTGAGTCTTTGTCTTCCTCATCATTTAGTGTCAAAGCTGAGGGTTCCTTAGCTTCTCCCTCCTTACCTAGATTGCATCTTTCTTTCTTTCTAGGACTCCCTGAAGTGTTTTAGGCACTTCTGTGCCTCTCTTTGATCAGTATTCCCCTTCTTCCCCAGACACAAAGCCTATTAATTTGGGCTTTGTATGCTGTGGGTAACCCATCCCTTTCTATGCAGTGTCATAGTCCCAACTTCTAGGAAGCTTTACCCAACTCCTTGAAGTTGTGGGACTTGGATATATGAAGGCATAATGGTAGTGAGAACCCTAACTTTAAGTGCAATAGTCCATGTTCACTGATAACTGAGCCTTGAGACTTGTGGGAGGGGATACAGGGGAGGCTCCAGGGAAGGAAAGAACTGAAGATTAGAGCACAATCTCTCATAAGCAAAACCACATACTAGGGGTGGGGTTGTAGCTCAGTGATAGAGCTAGTTATATGTGAGGCACTGGGTTTGATTCTCAACACCACATATAAATAAAGGTCCACTGAAAACTAAAAAAAAAATAAATAAAAATAAAAAAACCACATACTAGACTTCAATTATGGAACTTTATTTTCCAGAAAACAATCATCCATATACTTAAGGGAAGAGGTATATATGCTTAATTCTGTCGAAGTAGACGTGAATGTCTGTGCACAGCATCCACAAAGGCCCCTACGTGTTCTGGGTCCATGTCAGGGTAAAGCCCATGGCCTAGGTTGGCAATGTAGCGTTTTGGCCCAAAGTCATCAAGCATCTGCTGCACCAATCGCCCAATCTCCTCCTGGGGGACCGAAAATAGGGAGATCTATAAGCCTCTGTCCTCCCTATGCCTAATAGTAACATACACACGTAGGCATGCTTTTACTTGGTGTTATTTTATCATTTAATCAATAAAATTTATCAGATATTGTATATGGGCCAGACACTAAGAAAAAACAAATGAACAACAGCAAAAATTCTTGCCTTTCACAGGCTTACGTTGTATGTATGGAGTAGAGAAGAGAGACAAATACATCAGACACATAATCACATAGCCATATCAGAGAGACAAACTTGTGCACCCATAGAGGCCCTGATTATTACCTCAGATGCATACAGGGCACAGGGGTCCAGATTGCCCTGCAGGGTCACCGACTTCCCCACACGTTCCCTAGAGGCAGAACCAGGAACACATTCTGGTGACTGCATACTTGGCAGCTTCCCACCGGCAACCCCTGCCTTAATCTCAAAGGTCCAACCTCTATCACTCACCGGGCTTTCTTTGGGGCCACTGTCCAGTCAAGCCCAACCACCTCATAGCCAGCCTGGGCCAGCTCCTCCAGGGCAAAATGCCCATCCTTAGCAAAGATGATCTGGAGGAAAAAGCGGATCTGAGATTACACTTAGGGCCTTGCTGTGCCCACTAACCTTTCTTGGATGCACTTCTGCTGCCCTCCTGTGGTCACTTCAGTCCATGCAAGACTTACCCTGAATACTCCACAGACCCACCTTTATTCAACCTATCCCAATCCTCACCATGGGCACAGGTGCCAGGCCTGCCTCCTGCAGCCTGGCTTTTACTCGCTTGGCCACATCACGGATATAGGGCAGTGCAAACTTGTTGAAGAGCTGTGGGCCAAGATGCCCTGCATGGGACTCAAAGAGCTGTAATGCCTATAGTTACAGGGTGGTGAAGAAAAATAAGAAAAAAAAAAAAAAGAAATACCTCAGGTTCCATATACAGAATGTGCATCATTTTCCCAGGTGACTAAGCCCTGATACTGCCTGAGCCTATAAACCCAGTTCCAGTCAAAAAGTTTGCCTTCTCCAGATCCCAATGCTAGCTTTGATTTTCACTCAAGAGTATTAAGCCCCCACCCTCACCCCAGGGTCAGGGTGGGCTTGGCTGCTCTAGCCAGATCAAGGCCAATATAAGATCCCTGCCCTCTCCAGTTCAGGAGACTATTGTTTTTTATTCTTATAGTCCAAACCCCAGCCTATTTGTCTCCCCCTCAGGACTCACCTGGGCACCAGCAGCTACTTGTCCTACTAGATATGGGACCAGAGCATCAGTGAGGATGCGAAGCAGCTGGTGACTGGCCTGAGGTCTTTGGTAGAGCCAGCGCTTGGACTGAGCCATAGTACTTGAGCTGCCACCCTCAACCATGTATGTCATCAGGGTCCACTGCAGAAGGATACAAAGATGTCACAGTGCAGAAGCCACACTGACACTTCCTTCCCTGTCTACACCAGATATGCCAGAGTCATACCCCAATCCCCTGCTTTTCCCATATTACCGGGGCACCAGCAAAGCCAATCAGTGGCACACGCCCAGCCAGCTGTTGTCGGGTAAGTGTGATAGCTTGGAACACATAGCCCAGCTCAGAGGTCACTACTTCTGGATCCCGTAGACGTTCTAGATCCCGCTCTTCTCTTAATGGCTCTGGGAAGCTGGGTCCTTTGCCAGGTACCATGGTCACCTCCATGCCCAATGCCTGGAGGGGGATAAAACAACTGGATCCCAGCCAGGTGCAGCAAAGTATACCTGTAATTCCAAAGACTTGGGAGGCTGAGATAGGAGGATCACAAGTTCAAGGCCAGCCTCAGCAATTTAGTGAGGCTCTCAGCAGCTTATTGAGACCTTGTCTCAAAAAGTCTGTTCTGTTCAGCCCATACCAGTAGGAAAGGAAATGGAGAATAAAACTCAGCTAAACTCATCTCTTTCAGTCTTAATTTTTCCCTCTATCCAGCTATGATATGTATTTATCTTGAATCTTGGCAGGACTAATAAGATTTCCAAGGAATCCTTTTCTTCCTTTCTCTTTTTTTTTTTTTTTTACACATTTCAGAATCGGGTTTAAGTGGGTACCTGGGGTACAACAAGGATGTCGGAGAAGATGATGGCAGCATCCAGAGGGAACCGACGCAGTGGCTGTAGGGAATGGAAACGAGTTGCTAGGTGGCAAGCTGTAGGCATAAATACCTCCCTCTGTGGACCCCTCACCTGCAAAGTCAGTTCACAACAGGCCTCAGGAGAGCGACAGGTGCTGAAAAAGTCCTGGGTAGCCCTGGTTTCCCTAAATTCTGCCGAGAGAAGGAAGACAGACCTCAACTTTCAGGCCTCCAGAATCCTCCCCTGTCTCCCCAGTTATCTAGAATTCTGGGCCCTGACCCTGACCTGGTAAGTAGCGGCCTGCCTGCCGCATGCACCAAACAGGAGTGTAGTCTGTTTCCTCTCCCCAGGCTGCTCGAAGGAACGTGTCATTCTTCAGCTCCGGAAAATTCTGAGATCTAGTGATCAGATGGGGTTGGGGGACGGAATCAATACGCTAAGCCGGTGGATGGTGAAAGCAAGGGTTCTTAAAGTCGATTCAATCGGGCACTGCTATCTACCTCCTCCAGACCAGCTAGCAAACTGTGGCTCCCCGCGCATTAGGCCTCCTCTCTGCCTATCAGGTGGTACACAGACTCAAGGGCCCGCGCTGGGGCCGCTTTCCTACACGTACTCCCAGCCCTCCCAAGCTCTAAAAGCCCAGTAAGAATAGTTTTGAGGGAAATGGTCACTAGACTAATGAATCTCCAGGCTGGGAAATAGTCAAAAAAGGAGCAGAATAGATGGTCCCAGAATAGAAATCCTAGTTAGAAGTTCTGGGGCATCCCCTAAGAGAATGTCTGGAGGACGCAGTCCATAAAACGGTCCCTGAAATGAAGGTCTCAGAAATCCCATAGTTGGGAGCATTCGGGATCCCAGCGACAGGAGTCCACAATGGGAGAACTCCAGGAATATGAGGGTATAGGGACAGATAACTGAGTTGGAAAATTCAGATCCCAAGTCTCGCTAGCCACCCCGCTTGCAGCATAGAACTCACCCCAAACCGTTCGCTTCCATGGTAAACTCAGTAACTGCGCGCAGAATCAACACACACATGAATTTGAGCCGGCCCCAGTCCAAGCTCCGCCCCTTCCTGAAGTAAACCAAGGGGTTCGCCATGTTGAAAACCACGTGATTGGGCTCCACTGACAGCTCTAGGGCTGCCCCGGCTGCTGCCTGGAGGACCCCAATCACTTTCACCGTAAAGTCCATTGTAGCGACGCAACAACAAAAGCCCAAAAGAACTCCATTGAAACTACTTTTTCAGGTAGGGTGAGGAATTTGTTCTCATGTGATGACCTCTAAGGTTAGCGCGCTGAGCAACACAGCCCCTGCTTTTAAGAACAAACTGCTCTTCCAGTCTGATGGGGAAACGGAAATTGGCAATCATATTATTATTATTATTATTTTAATATTTATTGTTTAGTTTTTTCGGCGGACACAACATCTTTATTTGTATGTGGTGTTGAGGATCGATCCAGGGCCGCACGCATGCCAGGCGAGCGCGCTACCGCTTGAGCCACATCCCCAGCCCCTGGCAATCATATTAAATAGAAAATGACTGTAAATATCCTGGGATTAGGAGTTGCAATCGATCCGGAATGACTTAAGCCTCCTGTCAGTGGTCAGGGAAGGCACCATTCTCCCAAATATGTTAATTACACCACCCAGGCGCATGCCTGTAATTCCAGCGGCTCAGCAGGCTGAGGCAGGAAGATTGAGAGCTCAAAACCAGCCTCAGCAATTTAGTGAGGCACTTATCAAGTTAGATCCTGTCTCTAAATAAAATATGTAAAAGGTCTGGGGATGTGGCTCAATGGTTGAGCACCTCTGGGTTCAATCCTCAGTACAAAAAAAAAAAAAAGAAAGAAAGCTGGGTGGGGAGAAAGGCTATTGTAATGATACAGGATAGATAGGGTAGTGACTTGAACTAGGGTAGGAGCATTGGAGATAAAATGATAGTAGCGATAGGAATGGAGAGAGGGAAATTGGTCAGGTAGAAACCACTAATCTTGGGTCTGGCTGGCTGGGTGGGAGGACACAGATGTACGTGTAATTGCATTGACCATCAGAGTTCTCAGGATTATACAGCAAAAGTGTAGGATGCGCTTAGTCTAGAACATACGGCGAAGGTTGGCCTAAGGCGGAGCAGGGCGTGGTGGGAAGCTCTGCTGTGGTCGCGGCTGGTGCTCCCAGGGCAGAATTACTCCTGGTGTCCCTCAGCTAGATCGCCATGGCAGGCCCTGGCCCGGGCGCGGCGCTAGAGTCCCCAAGGCAGCTGCTGGGTCGCGTGCGCTTCTTGGCGGAGGCAGCACGGAGCCTCCGCGCCGGGCGACCGCTGCCGGCAGCGCTGGCTTTCGTGCCGCGAGAGGTGCTGTACAAGCTTTACAAGGACCCGGCAGGACCGTCGCGCGTGATGCTGCCGGTGTGGGAGGCAGAGGGCCTAGGGCTGCGTGTGGGTGCCTCGGGCCCAGCCCCTGGAACCGCCTCTGGGCCCCTTCGTGCAGCCCGCGACAGCATCGAACTTCGGCGCGGCGCCTGTGTGCGCACCACGGGCGAGGAGCTATGCAACGGCCATGGTCTCTGGGTAAAACTGACCAAGGTAAGCTCTGGCCTACCCGAGGCTCCTCCAAAGATCTCCGCGTCCAGAAACGTCTCCGTTCCCCTTTCCTGCCCTATATTGAGCTGGCACTGTATTCGGCGCCCTTTACCCTGGGCTGGGCAGGGCGAGCAGCTGAGCAGTTCCCTGATGGCTGTCCCCATCTGGCGGTCCCTGCAGGAGCAGCTGGCGGAACACCTGGGTGACTGCGGACTGGACGAAGGCTGGCTGCTGGTATGCCGCCCAGCGGAGGGCGGGGCCCGCCTTGTACCCATCGACACTCCTGACCACCTCCAGCGGCAGCAGCAGCTCTTTGGCGTGGACTACCGACCAGTGCTCAGGTCCTGCACTTGAAGGGGCAGGGCTTGCTATAGGATATCGGGCAATGAGGGGCTGGGACCACCAACACATCCAGGGTGGGGATTGGCGGGGGAGGATTTTGAAATGGAGGTAACATTAAGAGCAGAAAGGAACAGGACCTGAGGGAGTTGGCATAGAGCTATGGAGGCAAGGAGCTAGAGCTCTGGAGAAGGTTCCAGATCCTGCTGGTGATATCCTGCTGTCCACTCATGCCTTCCCACCCACCCACCCTCAACTGTGTGCCCACAGATGGGAACAGGTGGTGGACCTGACATACTCACATCGCCTCGGATCAAGGCCTCAACCAGCGGAGGCATACACAGAAGCTGTACAAAGGCTACTGTGAGTGAGCTGTACCAGATGGGGAGGAGGGAGCTCCAAGTCTGGGCCCAGCCTAATTAGGGGCTTGGGGTTGCTTAGCTATGTGCCCCCAACATGGACCTACGAGTGCGACGAGGACCTGATCCACTTCTTGTATGACCACCTGGGCAAGGAGGATGAGAACCTGGGTAGCGTGAAGCAGTATGTGGAGAGCATAGACGTGTCCTCCTACACGGTGGGTGCTGGGACTCCTCCCTCTTGAGGCAAAATATAGTCGCATCCCTCAAGGTTAGATCCAGATTTCCCACCTCCAAACCAGGGCCACACTCAGTCCAGCTCCCCATCTTGGAAGTCCTATAGGAACCCCTAGACTCCCTCCTACCTTACCCTAATCATACCTTTACCCCATATCAGTTGCCCTTTTAGCCCATCTTCACTATGCTTTCTGTCTTCTGCTCCCTGTCCCAAAGCAGAAGTGAGGGTAACAGCTGACCCCACCACTCTGTCTCTCCTTAGGAGGAATTCAATGTGTCCTGCCTGACGGACAGCAATGCGGATACTTACTGGGAGAGTGATGGGTCCCAGTGCCAGCACTGGGTACGGCTTACTATGAAGAAGGGCACCATTGTCAAGTGAGTAGGCTCTGAGCAGACCTGGGTTGGGTGACTCATGTGCCTGTGGGTGCATAGAGACTCAGTGCACACTCTGACCCCCTTAGGAAGCTGCTACTCACAGTGGATACCACAGATGACAATTTTATGCCTAAGCGAGTGGTAGTCTATGGGGGCGAAGGGGACAACCTGAAGAAGTTGAGTGACGTGAGCATTGACGAGTGAGCAGGCCGGCCTGGGGTAGGAGGTGGGATGTGATTCTAGCAATGAGACCATCCAGCTTGGATGCTTAAACTTGGGTGGGATCCCAGCAATCCCTAAAGGCCTGAGGCATCGACTGTCTGAAGTGCCTCACACCCATCTCCTCAGGACCCTGATTGGGGATGTCTGCGTCTTGGAGGACATGACAGTCCACTTGCCAATCATCGAGATCCGCATTGTGGAGTGCCGAGGTGGGTCTAAAGACTATAAGGGAAAGGGACTGGGGAACAATATTGACCAAATTATATCATTATATCATGTATATGTACAAATATGTTACAAATCCCACTATTATGTATAATTATAATGCACCAATTTTTTTAAAAATGTGTAAAAAAAAAAAAAAGGAAAAGGAGCCCCTGGGTCTTGATATGGGCAAGCGAAGATGATGAGATGATGGCTGGACTAACTCCAGGATTTGAAGGTGTGGGGCCAGAGCCAAGCGAGAGGTATCATATAAACCTATGGCCTTAAAACCATAGGAGTGGTTGGACTCACCTAGAAGAGAAGTTGAGACATTCAAGCATGCCAGCATTATAGAGGTGCTAGCAAAGAACCAGGTGATAGAATAGGATCCCTAAGGTTCCAAGTCATAGGATGACAAAAGGCTGAGCATTAAGGAGCCATTCCCTGATCTCAGGGCCAAGAAGACAGCAAATTCAGTAAATGACCTCACCCTGATCCCTTGCCCAGATGATGGCATCGATGTTCGTCTTCGAGGGGTCAAGATCAAGTCATCAAGACAGCGGGAACTAGGGTTGAATGCAGACCTCTTCCAGCCAGCCAGTCTGGTGCGATATCCACGCCTAGAAGGCACTGATCCAGAAGTACTGTACCGTAGAGCTGTCCTCCTGCAGAGGTGACTGGTCCTGGGCCTGCAGGCCATTCCCTTCCCCCTTCCTTCAGCTTTGTGTGTCTGTGTGGATCAGGCCTCAGTTCTGCTCTAAAAGTCAGAGTAGCTCCTGACCCTACCTTCAGTCCCAATGTATGGAGAGTTGGGGAGTCTTACATCTATGCCAAACTCTTTAGCTGCCATTATCTTTATCCACCATCCCAGATTCATCAAGATCCTAGACAGTGTCCTGCACCACCTGGTGCCTGCATGGGACCACACACTGGGCACCTTCAGTGAGATTAAGGTGAGCTTGGTCAGTGGGCTCTCCTTTCCTGCTCTTACAGATTTCATTCTTCAACAGAGTTCCTAAGACCTACTGTAGGGAACCAAGAAGAAAGGCAGACACGAAAGATCAAAATTTAATGTTTGGGGGGATTTTCCCAGATGAGCATACAGAATGCACATGGGCTGGGGAGAAGAGGTGACAGCAGGGGCAGGGCAACTTGTGTGAAATGTGTGCACTAGCTACCAGCAGCTCCATATGACTCAAGAAAAGTATGCAGGTAGGTGTGAGGATGACGTGGGGATAAGGCTGGTAGGGGCTGGGCAGGAAGCAGGACCTAGCAGGTGAGGGCTCTGAGGGCCAGGCTATGAAGCAGGGACTTTGTCCCAGTCTATGGAGTCATTGGAAAAGTTTTAATTAAGGTAAAGACAATGTCAGATTTTTTGTTTTAGAAAGCTCCCCCTGGAGGCAAGGACAGGGAATGGACTGGGCTTGGAATGGAATGGAATGGTGAAATTGAGACCAGGGATAGAGGAAGTTTCCAGAGCCTGGAGAGAAGCTAACTGTCCATTGATCCTGTTCTGGCCACCTCTCCTCTTCAGCAAGTGAAGCAGTTCCTACTGCTGTCACGCCAGCGACCCAGCCTGGTGGCCCAGTGCTTGCGTGACTCAGAGAGCAGCAAGCCCAGCTTCATGCCACGCCTGTACATTAACCGTCGCCTTGCCATGGAACATCGTGCCTGCCCCTCTCGGGACCCTGCCTGCAAGAATGCAGTCTTTACCCAGGTCTGGACCACCTAGGGTTAGACTGAGGGAAGCTCAGTAAAAGGCCTATGGGCCCAAGCCTAGAGGGGCCTGAGCAAAGTCTTTGGGCAAGAAAGGACCAGGCCTTGACACAGACAACTCCCTCCCCTTTCCCTCCCCCCAGGTTTATGAAGGCCTCAAACCCTCTGACAAGTATGAAAAGCCCCTGGACTACAGGTATGGCATGAGGGTAAGGGACTTGGTCAGGGAACTGTGCACACATACACCCGCACACTGTTCCTGACACCCCTCACCATCACCACTCTGTAGCTCTTTTGCTGTCTCATGTCTGGCTGCTGAATCATAACCCAGTATAATAGAGATCTACCCCTACTAATAGATGGCCCATGCGCTATGACCAGTGGTGGGAGTGTAAATTCATTGCTGAAGGCATCATTGACCAAGGTAAGGCCTTGCAAAAGGAAGACAGGGGTCCGGCTTGTTGCCTTATTAGAGTTGTAGAGGCTTCTGGGGTCACCAGCTAATAAAGATAGGAAGCCTGCTTATAAACATATTCTAAGGACTGGGCTCTTGTGCCCGCTGAGAACATCTGTCATTTCAGGGGGTGGTTTCCGAGACAGCCTGGCAGATATGTCAGAAGAGCTGTGCCCTAGCTCTGCTGACACCCCTGTGCCTCTGCCCTTCTTTGTGCGCACAGCCAACCAGGTAATCTCCCACCCCCATAACCTCCACTCCCCCAGGTTTCTACCATTCCATCTCTGCAAACCTCTCAGGTGCCAGAATGAGCTAGAGAGAATAGAAGAGGGACTGAGCTACCCAGGAATGCCTTTGGGCAGACAGGGAAAGGAGAAGCTTTTGTACATTCAGAAGGGTCATACAGGGATCCCAAAGAGATTTTGGGGGAACTCTTTAAGGTGTTTAGGGCAATAAAGTGGGCTCCATTGCCTGCCATGCTGACAGCTCTATCTCTGGGGCAGGGCAACGGCACTGGTGAGGCCCGGGACATGTATGTACCCAATCCTTCCTGCCGAGATTTTGCCAAGTATGAGTGGATCGGACAACTGATGGGGGCTGCCCTTCGGGGTAAGGAGTTCCTGGTGAGTAGCCTGATCCACAGCACTATCAGATCAGCCTAGGTCCCTGGAAGGAAAAGCCAACAAACCTGTGCAGCTCAAGGTGAGAAGACAAACTATAGTGAGTGTTTGTGTACACAGGTCCTGGCTCTGCCTGGTTTTGTGTGGAAGCAGCTCTCTGGTGAGGAGGTGAGCTGGAGCAAGGACTTCCCAGCTGTGGACTCAGTGCTGGTGAGTAGGGACTAGACCAATGCCATTTCCTGCAGGATGTCTTCCTCAGCTTTCAAGGCTGGTTAGGCATTGTCTCCAGGCTTCCACAGCCTTGTACTGGCCCCCTCACTCCCAATTGCCTGTCTGGGGATTGCCTTGCCAGGCTGCCTCTCTACTTCCCTGTGAGCATCTTGAAGAAAGAACAGAGACTGCCTCCCTAATGAAATACTGATCTCCCTGCTTCTCCCCAACTCCCAGGTGAAGCTCCTGGAAGTGATGGAGGGAATGGACAAGGAGACATTTGAGTTCAAGTTTGGGAAGGA
Source organism: Marmota marmota marmota (assembly GCF_001458135.2). NCBI lineage: Eukaryota > Metazoa > Chordata > Mammalia > Rodentia > Sciuridae > Marmota > Marmota marmota. Next base: position 20,043,423 of record NW_026000082.1, read on the forward strand.
GCTAACATTTACCACCGTCTTGAGTGACCAAAAGGTGGTAGAACTGATCCCTGGGGGCACAGGCATCATAGTGGGATACGAGGACCGTTGTCGTTTCATCCAACTGGTGCAGAAGGCACGGCTAGAGGAGAGCAAGGAGCAGGTAGCAGCCAGGCACAACTACCCTCAGCCCCAGCCTCAAATACCCCAAACCCTTCCTGATAGGCCACTAGGACCAATCTTAAGAACTTTGGCCCCCACCATAACTCTGCCCCACACTCCTACTGATCAGAGGGGTAAAGAGATGCCCCCAAAGGAAGCTAAGAGTTGTGCCTTCTCTCCCAGCTAGGCCTTTCTCTCCTCCCCAGGTGGCGGCCATGCAGGCAGGTCTGCTGAAGGTGGTGCCGCAGGCTGTATTGGACTTGTTGACCTGGCAAGAGTTGGAGAAGAAGGTGTGTGGGGACCCAGAGGTCACTGTGGATGCTCTACGCAAGCTCAGTGAGTTCTAGATGCTGGAGCAGTGAAGCTCAGGGGATGGAGCTTAAGGACTAGACAGGGTGAAACCTAAGAATGAATTCTGACATTATCCCCTCCAGCTCGATTTGAGGACTTCGAGCCATCTGACACGCGGGTGCAGTATTTTTGGGAGGCGCTGAACAATTTCACCAATGGTCAGTGGAGGAGGGCAGAGTGATGCTTGTACTGGGACTCTGCTTATGGGATTCAGAATCAGGGTAGAAGCTGTAGAACCTCCCTCATTTCCTTCTCCTCCATCCAGAGGACCGGAGCCGCTTCCTGCGTTTTGTGACAGGCCGCAGCCGCCTGCCAGCACGGATCTACATCTACCCAGACAAGCTGGGGTGAGTGCAAGTACAGCAGAGACAGCCGGAGGTGCCCACCCTACACACACACACACACACACATACACTCACGTGCCCCTGCAAACCTCCTAATCTGTGGTCCCTCAACACCCCCAGATATGAGACCACAGATGCGCTGCCTGAGTCTTCCACCTGCTCTAGCACCCTCTTCCTACCACACTATGTCAGGTGGGTTTTCCTAGGCTCCAGCCTGGGGTGGCATCCTTGGTATGGGAGGACTTCTGGCAGTGAAATGCACAAACTGGAGCCCACTTGCCCTTGGGAGTGGTGGAGGGGCCCGACTGAGCCCTGCCTTACTCCCCACAGCGCCAAAGTATGCGAGGAGAAGCTCCGCTATGCCGCCTACAACTGTGTGGCCATCGACACTGACATGAGCCCCTGGGAGGAGTGAGGCATCCCTGCTCAGGCCCCATTGCCCTCACCTAGGAGAGCACACCTTCCCTTTCCAGTCTGGGTCCATGCTCCTGGTGAGAGCTGCCATGTTCCGGAAATCTTCAGTGAGCCCTGCTCATGTGTGGGGTTGGAGCAGGGGCGGTGACTTGACACTGGTGGTCCACCCCCGCAGAAACACAAGCCCTACTGTGCTGGGGCTTGCTTCCTGAGGTACTTAGCCTCTGTGAGAGGGACTCTTCCACAAGCCCAGCACAAGCTGCCAGGCCTGAGCTACTTGAAGGGGGCCACCCAGCTCCCCACCCCATGGATTTTACTTCCATTTTCAATTCCACCTATTTTTTTTTTTTTCCTTTTCTGGTTTCAGCCATGGCTCAATTTTTTAAAAACTTTAGAGGATGGTGTATGCCCCTCCCCAAGCAAAGAACCAAGGATGTATAGAAAATAATAGTCATCCTCTTTGGTCACCTATCCCAACAATAAAGCCAGGCTGATCATCTTCTCCCTCACATACTGGTCTTTTCCTCCTCACCCTCCATACCAGAGGTGAGATTTGTCCTTGCTCCAACCCAGTCTCAACTGACAAAAGTGCCACTGCCTTTCCTGGTTCAGAACCTACATCCACTCAGCAGCATTAAATCTTGACCACCACCTCATATTCATCACTTCTGTATCACCTCCAGCCTGAGTCCCCATCTGCTATTTTATCCCCAAGATTTTGCACAGGTTAAAGACCAGTTATGTCCTCTCTGAAATTTCAATAGTACCCCTTTACCCTACTCTAAAATGAAGTCTAGACTTTAAACTTGCTCCTAGGGCTATGCAAGCCCCTGTCTAGCCCTCCCTCCCTTGAGGGCCTCCGTGATACTCCTTCAAAAGAAGGGCTTGCACATGGGAAAATAGAATAAACAGATGAATTCATTTCTTCAAATGTGTTCTTGGAGCTCAAAGTCTGTTTATTGGGCTGTGTGCTAGGCTCATGGAGTACCTGGAAGATTGCTATGTCCTGGAAAAGCCTTCCTCAGGTAATCCCCTACTGGTAGCCAAGGAAATACATGCCTAGTTGGAGTGATGGGGCTTCTCAGTGACAGACATTACATCTGGAATGGATGGGGTAGGGAAATAAGGGCCCAGGAGTGTGTTGGGTGGCACTGCTGGCCTGGCATCTTCTAAGATAGTTGTAGTGATTTGGAAGTCCACTTCTGGAACCAAGTAGGGAGAAGAATGTCACATCAAAGAACAAATCCTTGGGATGACTGACAAACCAGCCAGTTGAGGATTTTGACAAACATGAAAGTAGCAACATCACTGCCAACTCTCACCTGCCTCCTGTATGCACTAAGGTGCAGAGACCCAGTGTGGGCACAGCATCCCACCGGGGGGCAGTCACAACCCTCAAGCACCATCCCTGGGACCCAGTGATCTGAGATAATACATTGTGAGACTGTGAGGAGGCAGTTTTCCCAGAGAAGAGTCCTGTTCTCTCACCTGTTTCCCACATTGTCCTCTAGGGCTCACTCTAACACTGCTTGGGCTAAGAAATTTCTCCCCCACGCTGTGGCACGAGCACCACTCCAGTGTGCTAGAATAAGGCCTGAGCCTAACACCGGTTTAGCCTCCCGAACAGGCCCCATTCTGCCCCTCCCCATCCCTGTGCTTTGGGTGGTTTACAGGAAAAGACATGTCCACACACACACACCTTCCTCCAGGGAGCTAAAGAGGCAGGAACCTGAGAGGCCACCACTCCCATCCAGTTCTGCTCCTACCAGCAAGCTCTGCCTCTTCACCTTCTCTGCCCTCTGGGAAGGGCCTGGTCTGCAGGCTCATGCCAGGTTTGAGGTAAGGGTAGTCCATTTCTGTACCTGGTACTAGCCACGTGTCCTTGGTCCCTCTTTTAGTCACACTATTTTGTAGTATGTTTTTCATTTAATCATTCATTCATTCATTCCTCCCACAAACCAGCATGGAGCACTGATGTTGGGCACCACAGTAGATGCAATGAATAAAACAGGTGGCTCAAGTAATGATTATTTTTACCTTTATGAATTTAAAAACTTATTGATTCAACAAAGAATCATGTAAACAGCATTTAGTAACACTTGGGTAAGAGCTACAAAGAGGGGCTGGGGATGTGGCTCAAGTGGTAGCGCGCTCGCCTGGCATGCGTGCGGCCCGGGTTCGATCCTCAGCACCACATACAGACAAAGATGTTGTGTCCGCCGAGAACTAAAAAATTAAAAAAAAAAAAGAGCTACAAAGAGCAAGTAAAGATACCAGTACTGTTAGAGAACACAGTAAGATAGTTAATTTGAGTATTTATTGATTTTGTTATATTTTTCTTATATTTGTAACAATTTTTGCATAGTATTAAATAAAAGTTTGGTAGTCACTCTTGGTGCAAAGCACTGTGCTAAATGCTATACATATGTTATCATGTCAACTACTTTAATCTCCTCAACAACTCTATGAAGTTACTAGGATTACTATAATCTTTTCCAGATGACAAAACTGGAACAAAGAGAAATTAAGTAGCCCCCGGGGAGAAGTAGTAAGTGATGAAGCTAGGATTTGGATGGTAGTCTGCCAGTCCCAAAGCTGCAAACCTGAAAACTTGTTTGTTTTGGTTTTGTTGGGACTGAAACCAGAAGCACTTAACCACTGAGCCACATCCCCAGTGCTTTTTATTTTGAGACAGTGTCTCATTAAGTTGCTTAGGGCCTTGCTCAATTGCTGAGGCTGGCCTTGAACTTGCAATCCTCCTGCCTCAGCCTCACAAATCGCTGAAATTTTGTCTTTATGAAAAAAAAAAAAGTATATATTGAGTTAGATCCTCAGCACCACATAAAGATAAATAAATAAAGGTATTATGTCCAACTATAACTAAAAAAATAAATATTTTTTTTAAAAAGAGAGTATTTCTTTCCATAAAAAATTTAAAGATAAATAAATAAAAATTAAATTAAAATATTTTTAGCTGTAGATGGACACAATACCTTTATTTTGTTTATTTAGTTTTTTTATGTGGTGCTGGAGATCAAACCCAATGCCTCATGCATGCTAGGCAAGCACTCTACCACTGAGTCACAACCCCAGCCCCTGATAGGACAGGTTTTCAGAAGACCTATACTTCACCATTTTTATTGATGTCAACTGTTTCGTTTGCTTCTAAATTTATTTAATAGAAAGTTATAGAAAGATTTAAATGAAACACAAATCCCAAATTTCAACAATACCTATAAAACTCCAAAAACCTTACAAGTGTCAATAAGGTTTTCTCCATGTTCATCATTTTCATATTCCCAAAGTACTATAATAGTGAATTAAAAGTTGCTTTTGCAAGAAGTACTGACACTTCATTTGTATTTGTTGGTGCCTTATGATTAATTAAAAGAAAGAGAAAGTTTGGCGCTTTTGCCTTCTTTTTATGTATTTGTTCCCTTTGCCTTAAATCTTGGGTCAGATTCTTGCTAACTGCACTTAAGCATGTTAGTAATTTAAGAAGTATTTATCAAAAAACTGGTATACAAGTTTGATTAGCTCTATTTTTACGTAACCTATCTGGTCCCCTTTTGAGACCAAAGACATCAAGATAAGAGTAATGTATTTCAAGATTTGCAGAGACATTCAACTGCCAGCTTTTATAAGGTTCTATTCCAGACTACTGGTGTGGCACCTACATAAGATCCCAGTCATTGCCTGACACCTTCCTGCAATAGCAAGCTTGCAGGTTGCTCCCCTAAGCAAAAGCAATTGTCTCATGGGAACCAAATTTCCCCTTTTGAGGACTACAGATCTGGTGGGTAAACATCCTGAGCAGCAAATTAATTTGCTTTCTCAAGCAGTAAGGACTTCTTCGGAGCTGTCTTGCAGAACCAAAACTGAGACAATGATGAACCAGACCATAGTTTGACCAAGACTGTTTAATTCTGGATACCTTTTGCCCCCTGCCCCATTCTTCCTCTGTTTAAACCTAAAGCTCAGTCTCTGGTGGTTTACACAAAAGATTCAGAACCCGAGTTTCACAAGTTTCACGGTCAGGATGAAATGGAAGCTGTGGTCCGCATCACCAAGAGAAAGGTGGATGGGTATCTGATGCCTATGGAGGGGACCACTTCCCTCCCCTAGGGGGAGATGAAGATGGTTATGAAGAAGAGGAGGACAAGAAGAGCAGCCAGAAGATGACGATTCAAAGACTGAAAACCTGAGCCTAATGACCCCCCAAATTGGTGTTCCATGAAGAAAAGAGCTAGTTCAACTTGGAACTCAAGAAATCACAACATGTACTTTCCCTTGAGACAGTCATCTTACATTGGCATGCAACTAAGTGTTCATGCTCCCAGTGACTTGGGAGACTGAGGCAGGAGGATCACAAGTTCAAGACCAGCCTCGGCAACTTATCGAGGCCCTAAGCAACTTAGGGAGACCCTGTTTCAACATAAAAAATTAAAAATGCTGTGGATATGGCTCAGTGGCTAATGGCCCCTGGATTGATCCTCAGTATCCACCCACCAAAAATGTTCATGCATACTTCTCATGTGATCACACACAATGTTAAAGAGTTTTGTACTCAAGGAGCAAAGGGTGCAAGATTTAATAAAACTCCTCATTAAAAAAAAAAAAAAAGACCCTAAAGCTCATGTTAGCATCCTGAAGAGAGGGCTGATAAGCTTGATCTCACTTTGCCTTCCCAATACAGCCATATTAATTTAAGTTCCTTTCCTGCTTTTCCCAATTTTTCCACTTAGTTTTTGGGGTAAATGGCTAGACCTGATTTATTGGGAACCCCCCAGAATCAGAACTTTGGCAACAAACAGCATTTATCACCTTTTAATATATTGTCAGTTTATTCATTTATTACTTAACCTTCTTTATTACTTATCCTGCCCAGGGCTTGGAATGTAGCTCAGTGGTACAGTACCAAGTGCAAGGCCCTTGGTTCAAAGGCAAAAAAAAAGTACATTTATCCTGCCTATCTCTGCAAGAACATAAGCTCCAAAAAGGCTGGATCTTTCTTTTCTTCAAAAATGTATCCCAGGAGCCTGCACTGTCCTTGTAAAGGAGACTGGAGGCAGGGAGTAATTCCAAACAGGCACTGATAATTAGGCAAGGAACAAACAGTTGTTAATGAATAAAGCTACCATGGTTCCAAAACTATACTTTCTGATTTAAAAGCAAGGGAAATGAGCCATCTGAAAAGTTATTTTTTTTACACTCTGTTTTTCATCAAATGTTTAATTATGTCAAGTTATTGTTTTAAATAAAGGTGTGGGGGGGGGGGGAAATCACTGAATTGATTAAATTAAACAATGTAGCATCATTTGCTCTCTAACTTATTATTACTGGTTTAGGCATTGGTGGGACTTATATACAAAAATAAAATGCAAGTATTTTAGGACCTGCAATTGACTGCCAAAGTAGTTTCTTTTTTTTTTTTTTTATCTTTCACTCAGCACTATAAAAACAATAATTCCCAGCCCCACTGACAAGTCCACAGCCAAATGGAATAGATGAATATTATGATGTGGCCAGAAATTCCCAAAGAGATCTTTAGCAGACTGTGGGAAGAATAGTTGTGAGCCAAGGCCCAACTTTTGAAAGGTTTCTTTTGTCTCCCACAGTTCAGAGAGTTTGCTCTTCTTTTTGGTGGGAGGGGTACCAGGGATTGAACCCAGTGGTGCACAAGACTGAGCTATATCCCCAGCCCTTTTTATTTTTAATTTTGAGTCTTACTGAGGATTGCCCAGGCTGACCTCAAATTTGCCAGCCTCATCATCCCAACTAGTTGGACTACAGGCGTGCACCTTTATGCCCAGCAAGTTTACCCTTCTCAACCTAATTCCCACCCCTTGGGGAAAAAATGAAAAATAATCACTGTGAACAGAAAACAAATATTATAGGAAGCAGCCTGTATTTAATAAGCATTTATTAAGTACTTCCTGTGAACTTAAAGAATAATAAATAATGAGCATGAGGCTAGTCATGAGGAACAATAATAGGAATTGATTTAGAAGGACTTCAAAAGAGATGACAGTGTGGGCTTTCAGCCCAGTTTTCCCACCATCAAAAGGGAGGTTAAAGGAAAATTTAGGAGAAAATTTCAGTTAATTCAAGATTATTGACTTAGCACATCCCAGTTCCTGAGCTAGGTCTGTGGATCAAAAAAGACACTGCCCTTATCCTCAAAAGACTTCCAGTGTGATAGAGCGAACATGAAAAAGGTGATAATAATTATTTATGGTAAGTGCCATAATGTTAGTACTAGAAGCAGTGGGAGCCAGGAAGAAAGAACTCTAATACAGCAGTTCTTAAAGTGTCCTCCACAAACCCTTGGGGATCTCCAAGTCCTTTCAGGGCATGTGCTGGGTCAAAACTATTTTCATCATAATGCTGGAACATTTTTGTCCCTTTGCCATCTTATTGGTATTTGCATTGGTAGTGCAAAAGCAGTTGTGGGTAAAATTACTGATTTTTTATATTTAGCATGAATCAAAGAGAGACACCAAAACTGACTCAACGTCATTGCATTATTTACTGCCACATACTTGTAATAAAAATAAAAAACAATAAAGCAAAGTCAGTTTTACTTAAGAGGGTCTTTCGCGAAGAAATAAAATAATTTCTATTAAATCTTGGCCCTTGAATATATATCTTTTTAATACTTTTGTGGTGAAATGGGAAGCATGCATTTAATACTTCTGTGCATACAAAAGAAATATGATAGTTTCAGGAGAAGCTCTTGTGTGACTGAGTTGCGATTTTAATGGCTGCTTTTTTCATACAACATAATGACATATTTGTCACTATGGCTGACAATTTATCAAAATAAAATGAGCTAGTCATTTCAAAGAAAACCACTAACAGTGTTTGTTGCCAATGCTAATATCTGAGCTTTCAAGAGAAAATTAGAATTTTAGAAAATTGTATCTCGCATCAGAAGCTTGCCAGCTTTCAATGTTTAAGAACTTTTCTGATGAGATTGATGGTGATATTAACAAATGTGATTCTTTTTAAAAAAAAATTTTAAAATCAATTGTTGATTGACCTTTATTTATTTACTTATGTGTGGTGCTGAGAATCAAACCCAGTGCCCCACACATGCTAGGCAAGCACTCCACCATTGAGCCACGACCCCAGCCCAAATGTGATTCTTTTATATCATGTAAATGAGTCATCTTTGGTAAGATCTGCATAACTCAGGGAACCAATATTTTACAAATGATCAGTATGCCAAGTTGTAAACCATGCATTTGTAAAATGTCCATTCAAAGTGCAGGTATTTTAATGTAACAAGAATACAGAATGTTAATTTATGTGTAATTTCAGATTTTATTTGCAACTAACCTTTAACAAACTACCACTTATAAAGTTTTGGTGTAGTATAGCATACATACACAAAAAGGGCTATTAAATATTAAAACCTTTTTTTTTCCACCTCTGTATCTGTGTGAGGTCAGATTTTCACTCTTCAACCAAAACAATATATCACAGTTGAAGAGAGCATCTAGCTGTTTCCTTTTCTTCTAATATATTTTTTAGTTGTAGATGGACACAACATCTTCATTCACTTATTTATTTTTATGTAGTGCTGAGGATTGAACCCAGGGTCTTGCACATGGGAGGGAAGCACTATATCGCTGAGCCACAACCCCAACCCCACCTTTATTTTTTTAAAGCTAGTTTTTTAGTTGTTGATGGACTTTTATTTTATTTACTTTATTTATATGTGGTGCTGAGAATTGAACCCAGTGCCACACACATGCTAGGCAAGTGCTCTACCACTGAGCTACAACCCCAGCCCAGTCGCCTTTATTTTTATTACAGAAATCAGACTATTCCTCCTAACTGGCAGGAAACTAAAGCAATTTAGGGTTTAAGAGACATATAAGAAGAAGAAAAAAAAAAGACGACTTCCAAAGATTAGGACAAATTGCAGGAATTGTGGAGAGACCAGCCCTTGTTCAGGTTATCTACTGTAGCTTAACAAACCACCTCAACAATTATCTTATTATTATTATTTCTCACAATTGTGGAAGTTTCTAGACTTAGGCCTTTGATGTCTCTCAGTCAATTGCAGCCCCTTAAGTGGTCTCCTTACTTGCTTCCAGGGAGTTTATTGTCAATACAACCACCAGAGTTATCTTTTAAAACCCTGTCATATTTCTCTGCTCAACAATCTGTTAGCTTCCTAACTCACTCACAGCAAAATTCATTACCCTCAAAATAACCCACAATCCCCAAAGGATCTGGATTCTCCACCTTCTTCCCACTACCTTTCTCACCTCTTCTATAGCCATGCTCTCTCCCCCCTCATTGGACTCCTTGCTGTTTTTTGAACAAGCAATCTGTCTCCGGGCCTTTGCACTTACCTGATTCGACTCTCTTTAAATTATTGTTCAGTGGCACGTTCTCGGTGAGGCCTTCACAGACTCCCTCCCTCGCTATTTTGATGACTAAATCTGGCGAGAGTGGGAAAGAGCCGTCTCACACTTAGAAGTCTTGTGGATCCCTGCCCTTTAGGGAATTAGGTGCCCCCCTCTCCCACCCACACACTGGCTAACCAAAAACTGCAGCATCCAATGAACTCTTTTTTCAGAGTAGCAGTGCGAGCCAGGTCCTAGAATGGAAACTCGTTGAGGAAAGAGGCTGTCACCTGTTTCATCTGGGTTCTTGGAATCCTGCTCTGGGAGGGGCATTCAGTAGACACTGGTGATTACTGAATGGACGCAAGGGCAGCGTTGACGAAGTCCTACACCTCTAGTACTGGATAGAAAACTCTATGGTAGCCCAATCTCCACTGGTCCCTCCCCCTTTTCTTTTCTCCCCTTCCTTCCCCCGCCGCGAGCGCTTTCCCGGCCTAATCTATTGCTCGGCGCTCGTCTCTTCTGCGTGGGTCTGCCCAAGCGTCCCATCGATCTGCTCGATCATTGCGCGCCTGCGCTTTTGGGCTGTCAGTCAGAGGCAGCGTGGGGATCTCTGGGAGCGGTTGCGACGTGCTGGGAGCTGAGGTAAAGCCGTGGCTTCTGTCCTGAGGGGCCGCGCACGAGCTGGCTGAGCCGGGTGAGCCTCGCGGTGGGGGCTGGAGACCCCCTTTCATCAGGGACTCGCCGAGCTGGGTCGAGATGGAACCAAAAGGGCAGACGGGGGTAATGAGCCCTGAAGTCCCTAGTGCGAGTCCCTGCTCCACACGGCCACGGAGCCCAGTGTCCAAACTAGAAGGGAGGTTGGGGAGCATTCGAGCCAACTATTTCGAGCAGCAGATGGAGAAACTGAATTTCGGGGTGGGGGAGTTCACACTGAGCGAGCACCAGACCTGGGACCAGACGCCCTGAGCACCATGCCCGAACTTTTTCCACCTGAGTCCTTCATTTATTCAGCCTATCTTTAGTTGTTTGGGTGCAGAGCAGTGAAATACAAGGAGATACAAGAAGGTCCCTGCCCTCAGTCAGAGCTCAGTTATGATGCCATGGCCTATCTTACCTATTTACAACCGGAGAAGGCAGTGAGTGCACTGAGGCACGTCTGAGAAGCCGGGAACACTCCCTCTAAAGCTTGGGAGGCTAGAAGATTCGTTGCCTTGATTCCCAGCACACAGCGTCGTGACAGCGACATTGAGACATTTGCTTGGCTAACATGGGTAGTTATGCTCATTACTGTTCTTACTTCCCACGGTGCCACTCTTCAGCCAGAGACTTTGAGAACAGAAATCCTAGATCCCAGTGACTTGGATTCTAATGCCACTCTGCACATGTTTGAGCTTGACTCTTACATGAGGCTGTTGTGAGGTTGGGGGATCCTCATTCCATACACACTGCGTACCTGGCATCCAACTTGGAGTACAATGATGACAACGCACAATTCCTTCTTTCAAGGAACTCACTCTTTTTTTTTTTAAGTGCTATAATTTTTTAAAATAACTTTGTTTATTTTTATGTGGTGCTGAGAATTGAACCCAGTGCCTCACACATGTGAGGCAAGCACTCTACCACTGAGCCACAACCCCAGCCCAAGGAACTCACTCTATTTTAAAGTCTTTTAAACACATATGTGCAGTAAGGCTTGTAAAGGCTGACATAATCTGCACATGGTAGAGTAGAAGCATATAGGGAAAAGGAATCCCTTCTGCCAGAGGCATGGGAAGGGTTAGGAATGGCTTTGTGGGAAGGTGATTCTTGAGCTGAATCTTACAAGCTTTGTAGTTGATTACTGGACACAGGAGAAAGGGACCCTATAAAGCAAAAATAGCATGCACCTGGGCATGGTGATATGTGCCTGCAGACCCAGCTACTGTAAATGCTGGGACAGGAGGATTTTTTTGATCTAGGAATTCTAGGATCTGTGAACTTAACCTCAGGCTCTCCTAAGAACTGAGGGTGTGAGTGATAATTTTAAATTTCACACCACCTATTGTGGCAAAACCAAAATTTAAACTCCAGTCTTTTGACTCTTAGAGTCTAGTGCATTTTTCATAATAACATCAAATGCCATGGAAGTTGTATAATGCAAGAGTGAAGGTTAGATTCCAGTGTGAGGCAATGCTTATTGAAATGGATATAATCGTATCTTCCAAGTTTGTGTGTGAGCCTTCACTTTGTGTCTTGGATATACTTGGTGTTAAGTACTGTGGTTTAGTATTGATGTATGTAGACCAAGACAGTATTATAGTAAAGGTGCACCATTATTTGACAATTTGGATTTTTTTTTCCTGAACACTGCATTTTGCACATGATTATATCATTTGTTGTAAGTCAAAGAAAACTTTTGGAGCTTGGGTTGTAGCTCAGTAGTGAAGTGCTTGTCTACCACATGTGAGGCACTGGGTTCAATCTTCAGAACCACATACAAATAAATAAATAAAATAAAGGTATTCGTCCATCTACAACTAAAAATATTTCTTTTTAATTTTCAATTTAAATCAGCAGGATTTATGCCTTTCCCTGTGCTTCTGTTCTGTGGTAGCTGCTGTAAAGAGGTTCTTTTCAAGGTAAAATTGCTTTTTTATTACCTTGACTTTGAAAAAGGAGTTAACAATTTGGATTGTTTCTGTAATTGGATTCTGCAAATCTAGGTTCACATATAAGCCTATATTTGCTGGGCACATTAGTGCACATCTGTAATCCTAGCTACTTGGAAGACAGAGGCAGGAGGATCACAAGTTTGAGGCCAGCCTGAGCAACTTATTGAGATCCTGTCTCAAAAATAACAAATAAAAAGGATTGGGGATGTAGCTCAGTGTTAGAGTATCCCTCGGTTCAATACACAGTTCCAAAAAAAAAAAAAGAATAAAGCTACAAACCTCCATTTGTGTTTACAGTGATATCTGTTATAATTAGGGAAAATGAGAATACTAGAGCATATGGATGAATTATTAGAGGAATCTTCAATCAGTTTTATACCTTTCAAACTAACATGCCTGTGTTTCTATTTTTAATTCTTGTCAAGTTTTTTAAGTGCTTTCAAGAAATAAGAATTAAAATATCATTTTTGTAAACATTTTAATAAACTTCTCCAGAATCAACTTGAGCATAACCTTCCTGTGTTTTCTAGGAAGATAGGTGTTCCCTTTATCCTGTGTACACTGTTTCTTGGCTATCTCCCTGCCATGGTACTACTAGTAGTGTATTAAAATTTAGTGAATCTGTCTTAATTGTGAATAACTCAAGGCCCAAGCCAGATATTTTTTCATTCAGATATCCCCCACTTTTACCAGTGATAGACCTGAGTGTCTGTATTGACCACAGGGTATGATAAAGATGATGATGTGTGTGTATTTTACAGTTGTGTGGTAATTAAAGTTGGAAGTGATACATCTGACATAAGTGGGTATCAGTAAACCTAAAGAAAAATGAATTAATCAATGTGTACTTTGATTTTTTGTTACATTCTTTTTTCATGTGTTTCTTTCCAGTTTATAAAAATGGAATTTCAAGCAGTAGTGATGGCTGTAGGTGGGGGATCTCGGATGACAGACCTGACTTCCAGTATTCCCAAGCCTCTGCTTCCAGTTGGGAACAAACCTTTAATTTGGTACCCATTGAACCTGCTTGAGCGAGTTGGATTTGAAGGTGAGCAATGACAGTGACACTTTGGAGTGTTTGGTCTCAGTGATTTGTTAGCATTATGAGGGTGAGGGAGGATGATTAGAGAAGACTCAGTCTTAAAGTTTGCTGGAGTCTGGCCACTTTTAAGTTAGGAACAAAGAAGTATTCTGTTGCTATGTAAAAAAGATTGAGAAGATAGTGCTAAGTGTTGTTGTTATAGAGCTGATCTCCTCAGTGATCCAAGCTGAACCTTGTAAGGTTATCAGAAAGAGCTAATTAGGACTACTTTCCTTAGCAATAGAATATATTGTGTGCCATGTAATGTATTAAGGATGGGTGTACAGAATTGAAAAAACATCTTAAGCCCTGCCCTCTAGAACTTTAAAGACCAGTGGGAAGAGTTCTTTCTACTTTTGCTTGGGTATCATAGATGCAATGCTATTAAGTAGGAAAAGGAATGTAAGACATCGGGTTTAAAAAAAGATAATGTTCAACATTGGCCCATTGAATTTAGTGTCCTATGGTTAGGTAGAACAGATCAGAACACCAGCTAGGTAAAACAAATCAGGTGCCATAATTCTGGGGCCCAGTCTCATGATCCAGTGATCATTGCATTATGAGAGTTGCCTTCCTGACACAGACCCACAGACATTTTTGTGCACTGGTCTAAATGACATTGGCGTTAAGAGATATGTTTTAGCAATTTTCTTTTTAGAGCTTGGTCTCACAGGTGGTGATTGTGACACACTTTAGCCCAGTTTAAAATATTGTACTTTCCTATAGTAACCCTTTATAGATTTGCCATCTGTAACTCTTTTTGTTTTTTACTTTTACTATACCTTTAGTTCATACTTCAGTGTGGCCTATTGTGGTATATTTAATATTTAATTTTCATTGAGGCTCACTTACAATTTGATGAGGGAGGTGCCTCCTGAACATAGAATTCTTAAGTTTTAAATAGCTAAGCCTGTTTTTCTGTCTTTATATCACAGTGGTAGGGTTTGAAACCAGGGCCTTTCACATGCTAGGCAAGCACTGTACCACTGAGGTACATCATCTCCAGCCACTGCCCCCCAATTTTTTAAGTTGGGATCTTGTTATGTTGCCTCCTCTGGCCTTGAGCTCATGATCCTCCTGCCTTAGTTTCCTAAGTAACTGGGATTACAGACTCATGGCACTATTCCTGGCATCATTTTTTTCTTATTGTTAATTATTTTATAGAGGGAAGTTAATGTAGCCCTGCTTAGCTTTTGTCTCCCTCTAAACAGAAGAATCTTGACCATATAGTTAGTAGACTGTCCCATATTTGCATGAATGGAGTATCCATCACTTTATCTACTGTACTTCAAATCTCCTTTCCAACCTTTGGAAATGCTACCTTCTCTTCAATATCCCTAACAGCATTAATCTTTCTTTGTTTATCTTGGCACCTCTCGAGGACTGTTTTATACTATAATTAATGGTATGGGAGGCTTGGTAATCTCTCCTAAGAACAGATACTGTTTCTAATTCATCTTTGTATTCTCAGCATTTTGCATATATATATAGTATGTACTAAAAAAACTATTAATTTATTTATGTACTTTGTTGTTGGGGAGTAAACCCAGGGATACTTTACCACTGAGCTATATTCCTGGTCCTTTTTATCTTTTATTTTGAGATAGGGTCTTGCTTAGTTACTTAGGGCTTCACTAAGTTGCTGAGACTGGCTTTGAACTTGCCAACCTCCTGCCTCAGCCTCCTGACCCACTGGGATTATAGGTGTACACCACACCCTGCTGTACTAAAGAAATTTTTGGTGAATACGTGGCTTATCTCAAAGGCCATCTCTTCTTTAGGTAATCATTTCCATGTTTAATTTCCCCATATTCAGTTTCTTTTCTTTTTTTTGTGGTACTGGGGATTGAATCTAGGGACATTGTAGAACTGAGCTACATCTCCAGCCCTTTTTTTCTATTTATTTATTTATTTTTATTTTGGGGGGGTACCAGGGACTGAACTGAGGAATACTCAACCCACTGAGCCACATGCCCAGCCCTGTTTTGTGTTTTATTTAGTGACAGGGTCTCACTGAGTTGCTTAGTGTCTTGCTTTTGCTGAAGCTGGCTTTGAACTTGGCATCCTCCTGCCTCAGCCTCCTGAGCTGCTGGGATTACAGGCATGCACCACTGTACCTGGCTTATTTTTCTATTTTAAAATGGTCTGTCTGAGTTGCCAAGGGTGGCCTTGAACATGCAATCCTCCTGCCTCAACTTTTCTAGTAGCTGGGTTACAGGGTATACCACTGTGACCAGGTCCATGTTTTAAAAAAAAAAAATTAAAAAAAAAATTTTTAAAGAATTTAACCTTTATTTATTAATTTGTTAAATATTTATTTCTTAGTTGTAGGTGGAGATGATATATTTATTTAATTTTATGTGATGCTGAGAATTGAACTCAGTGCCTCACGCCTGGTATGCGAGTGCTTTTTTCTCTGAGCCACAACTCCAGTCCTTAACCTTTATTTTATTTATTTTGTTTTTATGTGGTGCTGAAAATTGAACCCAGGGCCACACTCATGCTAGGCAAGCACTTTACCACTGAGCTATGCCCCAGCCCTCCGTATTTCTTTTCTGAATTCTCAGTGCTTATTTGTCCTTTATATGTTAAATATTAAATATATTAGTATTTGTTGGATAAAAGAGTGAGTGACTACATTGAGGAGAGAAAGAAAGAAGGAAGGAAGGTTAAATGGTTTTAAAGAAAAAAGAGGAAGAAAAAAAATAGAAAACAGTGATTCCAGTGAAAGGGAGGGATGATTGTGATCTGGAGCACTATCATGGAACATGTGGAAATTATTGAAGAGATGCCAAAATCAGACCACCAGATATCAGTAACATTATCTCACCAAAGATCCATGAAAAAACCCCTGATTTTCTGTCATTGTTTGATAGATAAATGGATAAGGTGAATATATCTGTTGTGTGAAAATGATTCTTATTAGATTCATTTAATCCTCAGTGCAGCAGTAATGGCTACCTGGTAAGAAGTTGGGGTAACTATTTGTACTGAATGAAGATTTAAGATTACATTTATGTTTTGTTGAATGGTCTTGTGAATTCTTTACATCCACAAAAAGTGGTGTACAGTATATTAATGTAGGTATGAATCATACAGACCTAAGGGTTGTTTTTTTTGTGGGGGGGGTACTGGGGAGTGACTCCAGGGGCGCTTAACTGCTGAGCCACATTTCCAGACTATTTTTGTATTTTATTTAGGAACAGGGTCTCACTAAGCTACTTAGGGCCTCGCTAATTGTTGAGACTGGCTTTGAACTTGCGATCTTCCTGCCTCAGCCTCCTGAGCTGCTGGGATTAGAGGCATGTGCTACCAAGCCTGGTCAGACCTGAGGGGGTTTTTTGTTGTTGTTGCTGTTGTTTTTTGTGGTGCTGGGGATTGAACCCAGGGCCTTGTTCGTGGAAGGCAGGCACTCTACCAACTGAGCTATATCCCCAGCCCCCTAGACCTGAATTTGATCTTCATTTCATTGCATCCTGAGTAAAGTCACTTAAAGTCTTTCAGTCCATGGTTCCTCTTGTGTGTGTTGTGTGGGGGGGTACTGAGGATTGACCCCAGGGCCTTATGTATGCTAAACATACACTCTGATACAGAGCTACATTTCCAGCAATCCCCTCCCCTTTTTCTTAAATTTTGTGTTGAGACAGTTTAAGTTGCCCAGCCTAGCTTCAAACTTGTGATCCCTCATCTCAGCCTCCCAAGTAGGTGGGATTACAAGTGTGTGCCAAAAGCTTCTGGCAGATTTCTTCATTTTAAAAGTGAGATTGTTGTAAGAATTAATGGAAAGAATTCATGTAAGACACACTGAAAAGGCTCAGTAATATAGTTATTATTACACCTAGAAACAGACCATAGCCAATTGAAGTAGTGAAATTGATATCTAGATGAATGAGTTTTTGCATTTTTCCTTCTTTTTTCTTTCATGCTATAGAAGTCATTGTGGTTACAACCAGGGATGTCCAAAAGGTTTTATGTGCAGAATTCAAGATGAAAATGAAGCCAGATATTGTGTGCATTCCTGATGAAGCTGACATGGGAACTGCAGATTCTCTGCGCTACATATATCCAAAACTTAAGGTGAAAAATTATTTATTTTACTGTTTATTGAAAATAAATAATATTTTATTTTTCCAGTTATTACAGTTTATAATTTTTTTTAAAAAATATGGTCTTACATCACATACTTTGTTGCCTATATATTCTTCAACTGCTCTTTGTTTTGATTTAGACATTTAATTGTCACAGTCTGTGCTTTTCAAGTAGTAATACATCTTTATTAAAAAAAAAAATAGACGTGGGCTTGGAGACACACACCTTTAATTCTTAGCTATTCAGGAGACTTAGGCAGGGGGATTACAAGTTTAAGGTCAGCCTGGGCAATTTACTGAGACCCTGTCTCAAAATAAAATTTTAAAAGGACTGGAGGTGCCAGACACAGCGGCTCATGCCTTAATCCCAGCGGCTTGGGAGGCTGAGGCAGGAGGATCACAAGTTCAAAGCAGCTCAGCAACTTAGCAAAGCCCTGAGCAACTCGGTGAAACCCTGTCTCTACATAGAAGATTAAAAGGGTTAGGGATGTGGTTCAGTGGTTAAGTGTCCCTGGGTTCAATTCTGGTACTTAAAAAAAAAAAGGACTGGAAGTGTAGTTCAGTGGTAAAGCGTTTATCTACCATGTGAGAGTAAAACATTTGCTATCATTTAATCCGTAGTACTTCAGGGCAGACATTGAGGAGAAGGCTGAGGGTTGTGGCTTGATGGTAGAACACTTGCCTAGTATGCAAAAGGCCCTGGGTTCAACCTTAGCACTGCAAAAAAGGACATATATTTCAAATGTACTTCAAAAGTTTCTATTTATATTCAGTTCATGAAATGCAAAATTAATATATGGCAATAAAAATCAGAGCAGCAGTTGACTCTGTAGGTAGGAAATTGACCAGAAAGAAGCAGGAAGAAATTTTTTAAAATTCTATAGATCTCTCATGTGATATTTAAAGTTTTAGTCTCTTTTGATTAAGAAACTAACAAGAGTACATGCATAGGAGAACAGTGTCCCCAGTGGTTTATATTCTATAAGCTGAGAATTATGGAATTGTTCTAAAATTGATGTCCTTTAGAAAAATTTCAGCTTTTGTGATATTGTTATATATTTTGAATTGGGAGAACAAAAGCAAGACTTTCTCCTGCAATTGCTGATGACTACAAACAGATGTGTTAATATTTTTAACCTACCTTTGTACTAAAGAACAAAAAATTAATGCAGATATGTATATGCACCCAACCTTTTATTGGAGAATAGCTTGCCCAGAGCAAAATGCACAAATACTAAGTATACAGTTCGATAAGTTTTGACAAGTATATGCACCCAGTTTACTATCACCCAAATCTAGAACAGTTCCATCACCCCTAAGGTTCATGTGCTTTTCACTAGTCATTCTCCCATTTGGAGAGTCCAGCTGCTATTTTGTCTCTATCACTGTATGTTAGTTTTGTTTGTTAATGAACTTCATGTAAATAGAATTATGTAATTTTGTTCTGACTTTTGTTTAACATAGTATTTTTCAGATTCATTCACATTTTATTGAAGGTATAACTAATTCATTCCTTTCTGCTACTGAGTAGTGTTCTACTGTTTTTGTTTTTGTTTTTTTAATCTCTTCTGTTGACAGTCATTTGGGTTTGTTTCTAATTTTGACTATTATGAATACAGCTATCATGAACATTGTTCTGCAAGTCTTTCTGTGAAAATATTCTAGGTTGTAGGGTTTACTTTGTTAAAAGCTATCAGTTTTCCAAAGTGGTTTTATTATTTTACACATATGTTAACACTACATAAAAGTTTCATTTGCTTCACATTTTCAAAACTTAGTGCTGTCAGTCTTTTTAATTTTAACTATTCCTAGTGGATATGTATGTAGTGACTTCTTATTGTGGTTTTAACTTGCATTCCCTGATAGTAATGATACTGACCACTTTTTCATGTGTGTGTTGACCATTTGTATATATGAAGTGTCTGTTCAAAGCATTTGCCTATTTTTAAATTGGGCCGTTTGCCATTTTATTATTGATTATAGGGGAATTCTTTTTTTTTTTTTTTTAAGAGAGAGAGTGAGCGAGAGAATTTTTTAATATTTATTTTTTAGTTTTCGGCAGACACAACATCTTTGTTTGCATGTGGTGCTGAGGATCGAACCAGGGCCGCACGCATGCCTGGCGAGCGTGCTACCGCTTGAGCCACATCCCCAGCCCCTTATGGCTTGTCTTATCTCTTTATTACTGGTTTCTTTAGATGATCAAAAGTTTTAAATGTTGATGAAATCCAAGTTACTGATTTTCCTCCTCTTTTTTTGGTACTAGGGATTGAACTCAGGGGCATTTTACCACCAAGCCACATCCCCAGCCCTTTTTATGTTTTATTTTGAAAAAGAGTCTCACTCACTAAGTTACTTAGGGCCTCTCTAAATTGCTGAGACTTGCTTTGAATTTGTAATCCTCCTGCCTCAGCCTCCCAAGCTGCTAAATTATAGGCATGTGCCACTCACTGTGCCCAGTTATTTCTGATTTTTTTCTTTAGTGATTATTTTTCTTTAGTGACTATTACCTTTTTGTACTGGGGATTGAACCTTGGGATGCTCTACCACTGAGCCACACCCACCGAGACCCTTCTATTTTTACTTTGACAGGATCTCAGTAAGTTGCTGAGGCTAGTCTCAACCTTGCAATACTTCTGCCTCAGCCTCCCGAGTCACTAGGATTACAGGCACGTGCCACAATACCCGGAAATTATTGCCCTTTGTGTCCCAAGAAATCCTTGTCTATCTGAAGTTTGTGGAGATATTCTTTTACTTTACTTCTAAAAATGTTGTAAATTTGGCTTTTACATTTAGATATATGACCTGTCTTGGTTTAATTTTTAAGTGATCCTGAGGTAGGGATAATATTCCACATGGATATTCAGTTGCATCAACACCATTTGTTTAAAAGACTTTGCTTTTCTTCATTGAATTACATTGGTGTCTTAGTTGAAAATCAGTTAACCATTTATGTGCAGTCTGTTTCTGTCCTCTGTTTTGTTCCATTGATTATTTGTCTATCTTCTCTTCAGTACCACTGTCTTGATTATATTAACTTTACAGTATGTCATAAAATCAGGTAGTATAAATCTACGAACTTTTTTTTTTTTTAAATATTTATTTATTTATTTTTTTAGTTATCGGCAGACACAACAACTTTGTTGGTATGTGGTGCTGAGGATCGAACCCGGGCCGCACGCATGCCAGGCGAGCACGCTACCGCTTGAGCCACATCTCCAACCCCAATCTACGAACTTTTTAAAAAAATATTATTTTGGCTTAATTCCTTTGGATTTCCATGTAAATTTTAGAATTATTTTCTGTAAAGAAGCATTCTTGGGGCATGGGTTATGGCCCAGTGGTGAAATACTTGCCTGGCATGTGTGGGGGGACTGGGTTTGATCCTCAGCACCACATAAAAATAAATAAAATAATGGTGTTGTGTATATCTACAGCTAAAAAAAAAAATTGGGAATTAAAAAAAAAAAAAGAAGCCTTCTTAGATTTTGATTGGAAGTATATTGAACCTATAGATTAATTTGGAGAGATTTAATGTTGTGAATCTTCCAATCTTTCAATATTGTGTGTGTATATTTAAGTTTCTTTTACTTTTTTTCATTGTATAATGTGTGGAGAATTTGAACACGTCCTAGTAAATTTTTGTTTGTTTATTGCATTACTGGGGAATGAACCCAATATGTTCTATCACTGAGTTACATCCCTAGACCTTTTTCTTTTTTACTTGAGATAGGGTTTCACTAAGTTGCTAATGAGTGGCCTCAAATTTGAGAACATCCTGCCTCAGCCTCCCAGGTTACTGGGATTATAGGTGTGCACATTGTGCCCAAGTCACAAATTTATTTTAGGTAAATGCTTTTAGTGATATTGTAACTGGTATTTTTAAAATTCCATCTTTCAATTGTTTGTTGCTTGTATATAGAATGTGATTTTATTTATTTATTTATTTATTTTTTGTATTTTGACCATGTATCTTGTGACTCTGTTATAATATAGATTCTCTTAGGATTTTCTACATACATCATCATTTTTCTTCAGATAAAATGAGTAGTATGTTTTCCTTTTTAATTAATCTTTTTTTCCCCCTATTGCCCTGGTCAGAACCTCCAGTGCAATGTATATAGGCATTTCCACTCAAAATTTTAACCTCTCTTTTTGCATTTTTATGTTTCTATCCAACTGAGTTTTGGTGTTTTTGATTAAAGAGAAAATTTCCAATACTGTTAGAGTCAAGATTTCTGGAGTGTAGCTGCTTATTTGTTTAGGGAAGAATGGGGAGTTACCTTAGGATAATAAGAAGAGGATTCTGTTCTTTCACAAGAATTGATGCAGGTTTACTAAGGAACTTAGGATTTTTTTTTTAATTTAAAAAAATTGTGGTAAATATACATAACAAAATTTACCATTTTAATTATTTTAAAATGTACATTATAGTGGAATTGAATACATTCATAATATTACACAACTATTATCACCATCCATCTCAATAACTTTAATCTTATAAAACTGAAAGTATATTCATTAACCATTCCCCCCCCCCAGTCCTGGCAGCTACCATGCTACTTAATGTTTTTATGATTTCTGATTTTTCTACCTCATGCAAGTGGAAATTATACAGTATTTTTTCTTTTTGTGACTAGTTTATTTTATTTAGTAAAACATCCTCAAGGTTCATTCATATTGTAGAACATTACAGATTTTTCTTCCTTTTTAAGACTGTATAATATTCCATTGTATGGGTATGCCACATTTTTGCTTATCCATATATCCGTCAGGGGACATTGGGATGCTTCCCTGTTTTGGGCTATTGTGAATAATCCTGCTCTGAACATGGATGTTCAAATATCTCTTTGAGATTCTGCTTTCAGAAAGTTCTCTTAGGTATATACCCAGAAATGGAATTGCTAGGTTATATAGGTAATTGTGTGTGTGTGTGTGTGTGTAGGAACAATGTATTATTTTGCATACAGATGTACAATTTTTTATTCTTACCAATAGTGCATATGGATTCCAATTTCACTACCATCCTTGCCAATGCTTGTTATTTGTCTCTCTCTTTTATTTTTTTTTTTTTTTAATAAAAGTTGTCATCTTAATGGGTACAAAGTAGCATCTTGTTTTGATTGGCAAAGAGTTTAGGATTTTTAGTGATCTTCCCAGTAGCTATTTTAGCTACTATCTAGAAGTTATGGATGAAGGTATAAACTCTCTTTGCTCCCTAATCCCTAAATCTTAGAAATTTTATTTTTCCTCTAACCTGGAATTAGAGATCCTGGGAATTCCATGCAAATGAGTTCCTCCAGCTCTTGACTGGGAAGTGATAAGCAGCAACTATTAATAGAAGAACTACCAAAAAGACATTTTATTCTTGAAGTTGTTGCCTTCTTACAACTTATTTATTTATTTATTTTTTAATTTTTTGGTACTGGGCACTGAACCCAGGGGGTGCTTTACCACTGAGCTACATCCCCAGCCCAGTCTTTTTTTTTGGGGGGGGGGGGAACACAATCTCACTAAGTTACTGTGTATTTTACTAAGCTGTGAGGCTTGCCTTGAATTTATAATCCTCCTGCCTCAGCTTCCTGAGTCATTATGCTTACAGGCATGCACTGCTGCACTCAGCTCTTCTTAAAACTTTGATCATTTACTCCTTCCACTTTCACTGGCACCTAATATCTAAGTTCTTGTATCCAGTCTCATTTATTTTCCTCCCTTTTTTTCTTTGCTTCCACATCATTTATACAGCATCTTTATAAATAATCTGGGCCTTCTTCTAGTCTATGACTTTGGTCAGCAAGTCTTGCTCTCTTTACTTGGTTTTACCTATCAGAGGGCTGCTGAAATCCTGGCTTCACATCACCTTGCCTTCCAACCTAGAATAGAAGGCAACAAAGTTAACCTGTGGAGATTACCAAATACCTGTCAAGAACAAAGTAAAACCCAAGCTAATCCCAAACTCAGAACTGTCTGGTTGGGATCAATGTAAACTTTTAGGAAGGGAGTAGAAAGGCACAAAAAAGTGGAGAAAATTGAGACAGCTTCAGAAGGCAATTTGCTGAGGGATGTCAGATGTCTCTCTGAAAGAGAAAGTTGTACCCACAAGCTGTGCCATGGTTTAAAAGAAACGGCCCTTTGAACCCATTGAGTTCTCTTTCCCTTTGCCCATAAAAGAGCTTCCTAAACATTTGGAGGCTCTTTTGGTCTGTTTTCAGTATGATTTCAGGTAACATAAGTTTAGGGCTTATTACCTTTTATCTTTATCTACTTCCTGAACTCCCCGAATATTAATGTGAGGTTATCCTGTTTAGTTTCTTTATTGTCTTAGAGAAAGACCAGAGTGATATATTCATTTTATTTGGCTTTTTAAGTTTTTTTTTTTTTTTTTGATGGTACTTAGGATTGAATCCAGGGTGCTGTACTACTGAGCTACATTTGCAGCCCTTTTTTTAATCTTTTTTGAGATGTTGCCAAGGCTAACATCAAACTTACAGTCTGCCTTCCTTAGCCTCCCAAGTCACTGGGATTACAGGCGTGCATCACTACACCCAGCTAAAATACATTTTAATTTATAATCTTCTTTTTTTACATTGCATTTTCTAAATGTAGTGCAGTCCTACTCGTATATAGAAACCCCCTTCATATTTACTTATAGGATATTGAAGCTGGATACCATGTTTGCTAACATTTTTTCAACTAAAGGACATATCTCATTTGGGATTATTTTTCTGGCACGATTTTCTGCTTCATTTTGCTGTATCTTAACACCACAGTTTTACTGATTTATTGGTTCTCACTTTTTATTTCAGCTGTCCAAACTTTTCCCTGACTTATCAAGAGAGATTATTGGTTCATTCATTCTCCCAGGCCCTGGGTGAGTGAGCTCTATTCTTACAACTGGAATTAATAACAGATATTCTTGGATTTCATATTTTCTTCATTATAGTGTTTCATATATGGACTCATTAATTTAGGATATATGTATTTACAGTCAAATCATAATAATAAACCAGTTGTAAATAGTTCCTGCTTTAACTTTTTTTTTTTTAACATTTATTTTTTTTAGTTTTAGGTCGACACAATATCTTTATTTTGTTCTTATGTGGTGCTGAGAATCAAACCCAGTGCTTCACGCATGCTAGGCGAGGGCGCTACCACTTGAACCACATCCCCAGCCCTCCTGCTTTAACTTTTTATTATGGGAATTTTTAAATATAAACAGAACATTGCCCATGTATTTATCATCCAGCCTTATAAGTTAACAACCAATAGCAAATCTTATCCCACCCAATTTGCTTTCCTTTTTTTTGTTTGTTTGTGGTGTCAGGGATTAAACTCAGGACCTCATGCATACTAGGTAAGCACTGTACCCCCAAGCTAACCCAGCCCCCCTCCCATGTTTTTTGAAGCAAATCCCAGACATCATATTATTTTATCTTTTTTTAATATTTATTTTTTAGTTGTAGTTGGACACAAATCTTTATTTTATTTATTTTTATGTGGTGCTAAGGATCGAACCCAGGGCCTCACACGTGCTAGGCAAGTGCTCTACTGCTGAGCCACAATCCCAGCCCCATATTATTTTATCTTATCTGTATATTTTTCAGAATATATTGCTAACATGAGGGCTTTAAAAAAACTATCACATCCAAAAGATTAAAAATCAAATAAATAATAATTCTTTGGTATCATGAAATACCCAATCAGTGTTAGAGTTTCCAGTTGCTTTATAAATATAAACATGTTGTTTAATGTTAACTCAAGAAGTGAAAAGGACTACCCGTTATAATTGGTTGAAATGTCTCTTAAGCCTCTTAACTCATGGATTTTCCTTTCTTCTTACTCTTTTTTCCTTTATAATGTGTTTGTTAAAGAAACTGGGTCTTTTTAAAAATTTTTTTTATATATATCTTCACTTTTATTTATTTATTTTTATGTGATGCTGAGGATCGAACCCAGGGCCTCACGCATGCAAGGAAAGCACTCTACCGCTGAGCCACAACCCCAGCGCCCCCCCCATACTGGGTCTTTTTGTCTTGTACAGTTTTCCAGTCTGCATTCAGTTGATTGCAAAACTGTGATATTATTTAATAAGTGTTTATCTCAGTATATTTTCTGTAAATTGGTAGTTGGACCCGGAGGCTTGTGTAAATTTAGGTTTGAGTTTTTTTTGGCAAGACTGCTTCATAGGTGGTGGTGTGGTTTTCCATCTGGAGGCACGTAATTGAGGTGGTTGCCTTTCTTTTCGTGATGTGAGCAGCTGTTAGTGATCATTGCCAACAGTCCCTGTTTCTTGTCTCCCAAGTCATTTGACCATCTGAGTTTGCATCTCTCTTCTTTCTGTTACTTTGCCTCAAACCCTTTTTATGTTTCTTTTTTTCTTTTTTTAATTTTAGGATTGTATTCCTTTTTACATTCCATTTCCCCGAAGGCATTGTGGATTGTTTTATTTGCCCTTGTATTCTTCCTAGTTTTACTTATTTCTGAAGTGATTTTTTTCTTTTATTTCTAATTCACCTCACTTCTAACTTTTCCTTTTTTTAAAAAAAAATTTAACTATAGATGTACACAATATTTTATTTTTTATTTATATATTTTTTTGATGTGGTGCTGAGGTTCAAACCCAGGGCCCCACACATGTGAGGCGAGCGCTCCACCACTGAGCCACAACCATAGCCCCTTACTTCTAACTTTTCTAATTCATATTTATGTTATGGTTTTATGCTTTATTTTGTTTTTTTACTTTAGGTTATTTTGAAATATTAGTCTCTAGATTTTATCTGTTTTATGGGCTTGTCTTTCTCATGTATTTTCAATGTCTCTAGGAATATTATTCCAAACTTCATCATTATTTTTTTAATAATAACTTTGTATGGGATTTGAATATAATCTTTTTCTAATTTTTGTCTGAAACTGGTTTTCCTAAATTTTTCAAAGGTAAAGGTGAGGTCTTCCTCAGAAATTAGAATTGATTTTTTGTGTGTATCATAAAATAGACATACAATTTTATTTTGTGTTTTATTTATTAATAGTTTGTTAGTCTTGTACTCTATACTGAATAGTTCATTCATTCCCTCCATTGATCTGTGATGTCCTGGATACATATAGTATATATTTGTATGTTTGGGGACTCTATTTTGTTCCACTGAGCTATTTGTCTTTCTCTACACTGACACCATAGTCATTTACTCTCATTTTTATAATAATTCTTAATATTGGTAGAGTCCTTCACTTATCTCATTGTTCTTCTTAAGGAAGTATCTTATCTATACTTTGTTCTTTTGTAGAACAAACAACTTGAAAATACTAAAAATACTTAAAAAAATACTTAAAAATACTAAGGATCACACTTATATATTTTATAGAACTTGAAAGTTCTTGGGCTGGGGATGTGGCTCAAGCGGTAGCGCGCTCGCCTGGCATGCGCCGGGTTCTATCCTCAGCACCACATATAAACAAAGATGTTGTGTCCGCTGAAAAACTAAAAAAATAAATATTTAAAAAAAAAAAAGAAAGAAAGTTCTACACAGAACTTTTGGAATTTTCACCAGAGTTGCATTAAATCTATGCATAAATTGAGGGCATACTGGCACCTTTAATACTGAGTCTTCCTAAAGCCATATATATATAGTGTATATCTCCATTTATTTCAGTCTTCTTTAATATCTTTCAGTAATGTTTTAGAATTTACTTCTTAAAAATCTTGGGCTGAGGTGTAGCTCAATGGTAGAGCACTTGTCTAAAATGCATAAAGCTTGGGGTTGATTCCCAGTTCCAGGAAGGAAGGAAGGAAGGAGGGAGGGAGGGAGGAGTAAATTAGGGCTGGGAATGTAGTTCAGTGGTAGTAGAATTCATGCTTACAAGGCACAAGGCCATGGGTTCAGTCTCCAGCACAACAAATAATAATAATAATAATAATGATAGCTATATGTATATCTTTTGTTAGATTTATTCCCAGATTGTATTTTTTATTAGTATGTATATGTATAGTGTGTGTTTTTATATATATATGTATACACATACACACACACACACATACATACACACATATCTTAAAGAATCAAAAGTTCTACAAGACTTATAGTCAGGAACAAAGGTGTTCTGCACTATCCATCCTAACTCTTGCTTTCTGTTCCTCAGAGGCAACTACTTTCAGATCTGTTTTTTCTTTCTTTAATTTTGGATAATTTTGGATGCAGTGCTTTCCCTTTCTTTCTTGTAAATTCAGACTGTATTTGGAATAATTTTTTGATATGTTTTATCCAAAATTCTTAAGTATTTGTAACAGAATTTTTGCATTATCTTAATCCACCAATTTTCCAACATCAGACCCTTCAGGCTGACTTCTTTAAGTGCATGGTTTTATTTAACTCCCAACAACACTGAGGTAGATACAATCTTTATCCCTGTTTTACAAGTGGGAAAAAGTAGGCCTCAGAAAGCTCAAGTAGTTTGCTTCACGTTCAGGTTGAAAGACAATGCTGTAGATGCCAAAGTCTCAGTAAATGCATTGAATAACCACTGACTGAAAGAATAATGTCTGCTAGATACAGCCAAATGGCACATGTTTTAGTGGAAATTTAACTTTTACTTGAGTGCAATAGTAGAGTTGGTAAGAGACATTGTAGTTAGGAGGGCACCAAGTGCCCTCTAGAGGAGCATCAGGAAACACTGCTTGGATCTGCTTATTGAAGAAGGAGCCCTTTATAAACGTGACTTTCAAATTGAGTCTTGCAAAATAGGAATTTGTAGTGCTGGAGATGTGAGGAGGGATAAACCTTCCTAGTGGGGATAGGATAGAATAATTCTTCAGAAAGCATGAAATTTTTGAAAGAACTTGTACTTTAATAGTTGAAGAATTCTACAAAGCTGAAATATCAGGGGATTATTATTATTATTTCTTAAAGAGGAAAAGCTTTGTTAGAAAGTGAAAAGTGAGGTTGTGGCTTAGTAGTAGAGTGCTTGCCTAGCACATGTGAGGCACTAGGTTCAATCCTCAGCACCACATAAAAATAAATAAAAATAAAGGCATTGTGTCCACCTATAACTAAAAAGATACAAATAAAGAAAGTGAAAATTAAAGACAAGTATTCTAAAGAATGCAGGCTCTCTAGAACAAAATTCATCAGCTTTATTGTTTTTAGAAGTTAAACTATTTGGGAGGGAGGGAATGGCAGAATGATAATGGGGGTTTTGAGAAACAACAGACTTTGCATTGCAATAATAGCTGATTGTTCACATAAGATCTCTCTCTGTATACTCTTGAGCACTTCTGTTGATACTTAAATTTGCTAAAACTTTATAAATTAGTGCATGAGAAATTATTACTTTAGAACCTTAATTTCTATTCTTAGAGACTGCCTAAACTAGGGAGTTTATTTATTAGCTGATTGTGATCAAGACGATATAATTTTTATTTTCCTTGGGGTTACCTAAAACATTTGCTCTGAAGATCATGAGGGAGATCTTTCATATTTACTATGTATACCTGAATTTCTAATCTACCTTGAAAGGTAAATGGTATTATTATGCTTTGTTGTTGAGAAATTTGATAATCAGAGAGCTTAAATAACCTGCCCTAAATCCCACACCTGATTAGTTGCTGATCCAGAGCTAGATCTCATCTCTTAGTTTTGAGTTGCATTTGTACATCTTGGAATCTTTTTAAAAAATATTTTTAAGCTATACATGGACACAATATCTTTTTTTTTATAACCTTATTTTATTTATTTTATGTGGTGCTGAGGATCAAACCCAGTGCCTCAGATATGTTAGGCAAATACTCTACCAACTGAACTACAGCCCCAGCCCCAGACACAATATCTTTATTTTGTTTATTTATTTTTACATGGTGCTAAGGATCAAACCCAGTGCCTCACATGTGCAGGGCAAGTGCTCTGCCGCTGAGCTACAACCCGAGCCCCATCTTAGAATCTTGTAGAATTTTATGTGTAGATTAGATAATTGCACGTATATATACAAGTCTTTTTCAGTATACAGTTCAGTGGTTCTATTATATGTAGAGTTAGTTTGTTTCGTTTTTTGCTCTTGGGATTGAACCCAGGTCCTTGTGCATGCTATTCAAGTGCTTCTACCACTGAGCTACATCTGCAGCCCAGCACTCTTAATTATTTTTTTTTATTTTTATTGTTGGTTGTTCAAAACATTACATAGTTCTTGATATATCATATTTCACACTTTGATTCAAGTGGGTTATGAACTCCCATTTTTACCCCGTATACAGATTGCAGAATCACATCAGTTACACATCCATTGATTTACATATTGCCATACTAGTGTCTGTTGTATTCTCAGCACTCTTAATTAAATATATTTCTTTTTAAAACTAGCAAATAATTCTTCCAGTTGGACTCATGCAATGTCCTTCTCTTTAAAAGTGCAGCTGTAGCTTCTTGGTATCTTTCTCTAAGTGGAGTGAATTCTGGTCTTGAAGTAAGACTTTCTATTCTGTGTCTAGGGCCATGTGAACAAGAAGCCAGAGCTGCCTGACTCCTTCAACATTGAGCCCTATCCACATTAGAGCTGTTCCTTTGACTTCTTTCCATCCTTCCTTCTTCCTTCCTTCCTTCCTTCCTCCTTCCTCCCTCCCTTCCTTTCCTTTCCTTTCCTTTCTTTCCTTTCTTTTCCTGGGTATCAAACCCAGGGCCTTAAGCATACAATGCAAGCCCTCTGTCATTAAGCCACACCATCAACTGATCCTCTGTTTGATGTAATTAAGGCGCTTATTTTTTAGATACATGTGTAGAGAGCAGGTTAGTGGGGTTTATTTAAGAGACTTATGTAGACTAAATCTATAAGAGTCCTGCAGCCTATGTGTAAAACACTTATAGTTCAGTTCTTATTGCTTCTCTTAATTTAGAAATGGCAGAGTTGAGGCTGCAGTTGTAGCTCAGTGGTAGAGCACTTGCCTAGCATGTGTGAGGCACTGGGTTTGAGCCTTAGCACCACATTTAAAAAATTAATAAATAAAGGTATTGCGTTCATCTACAACTAAAAAAATTTTTTTTAATTAAAAAAATAAAGATAGAAAAAGTGGCCGAGTTGAGGGCTGAGATATAGCTCAGTGGTAGAGTGCTTACCTAGCATGCATGGTAAGGTTGTGGGTTTAATCCCCAGCACTGGGGAAAAAAAAAAGAAAGAAAAAGAAGGAAATGGCAGAGTTTATCATTCTCTGTTTAATCAAGGTAGGAATCTTTCTTTGGCCTCAGGCCTGTCTCAGTTTCACAAGCCAGAAAATAGGGATAATGATGCCAAAACACTGGTTGTTAGAGGTTTAGTTGTTTAAGTCCTTTGATGTAGAAAAAGGACTATTGTTATATGTCTTTTGAAACAGCTAACATGCTACAACAAAGAACAGACTATGCTGTTGAAACCCCCAGACCAGAGACAGTTTATTAGAAAGATTGAGCATATATTTCTATTTTTGATGCTCAAAAAGCAAAATGCAAGTTATTTTCACTTGAGTGTTTGATGTGTTTATCAAATTATAAATCTCTGTCATTCTTTCCTGGACCCTTTCATTTTGCCTGAGGTTTTGTTTTTGTCAGATTTCTATCTGCTTAGAAAGAGTGAGTATAGTTTGGTCAAGGGAGGATCTGAGAACTTGGTCCTAACTTGCTTAAAGTCTTTATTACGCGGCACCTTTCCTTCATATGATTTCTTTGGTGGGCTGTGGTTGCCAGGAGAGCCTCAGTATATCCCTGATGATACATTCGTTGAGGCTGCTGGTGGCATAATGACAAGCCCAGGAGTAATGGCAGAATCATGTTGGCTGTAAGGTTTTTATTTTTTTAAATATTTTATTAGTTATTGATGGACCTTTAATATTTATTTAATTGCTTATATGTGGTGCTGAGAATCTAACCCATTGCCTCACACATGCTAGGCAAGCACTCTACCACTGAGACACAACCCCAGCCCAGCTGTAGGGTTTTTTGAACCTTTTTTTTCCCCTTTGAGGAAATCTCAGTGAAGCTTTTCTAATGAGTACACTAACCTAGTATTTATATACACAAGACTGAAGTGAATTCATCTTACCTTTTCATAGATTGCTGCTTGTGAACTCTGTTCTGGAGGTTGGAGTATTTCTGTAGCCCTGTATTTCATTTGATAAACAGAAACTAGCTGTTTTCAAACCTAATTCCTTTGAATCTTTTTTTCATTCCTTGAAGGGATGTAGGGTAGTGTGGAAAGGAGCTAGCTAAGAATTGTGATAGAAGGCATAGGCTGTCATCACAAACTTTCTATCTTTGGGTAACAAGTAGCCCACATGGCTTAGATTTTTGGAAACTTGTTAGGGCCATCTGTTTTACTCTGGATGGTGAGGTAACACTTCAGACTGACTAGTAGAATAGTCCAGTATAATTTATGGAAAGTTGGTATCCTGTCACTCGACCAAGAGAGTTTATTTGAAATAAGCAGCTTAAGATTCATCTTCCCCAACAAGCCTTCCTGGTTTTCTAAGACTGAATTGGGTATGATTTTTCTGTACTTGGGCAGGAGATTTTGCAATTGTCATATCATCATCTTCCTGTACTAGACTGTGGGACAGAACTATATCTGGGCCTGGCACAGAGAGAATTCTCTATGTATTTGTTAAATGAATGAATCAGAGATGGAGGCAAGTTTTTTGTAAACATTTGGAATAAGCTCTTTACTCATTTAATATAGAAGAGATGTTTAAGTGAGCCTGAGGATGAGTTTCAGTGATTGTAAATCAGAGAAATTGATTATGGCATAGGCTACTTAGTGTTCACTTTATTTGCATTTGTAAGTTCCCAGAAAACACCAAGTTTACTGATATGGCTGATCCTCTACCCCAGTGTGTTCTTCTAGAAGGAGGAGTATGTTATTTTTGTAATGAGGTAGGCTGGCATGGTGAAAAGAACACAGGCTTTCACAAAGACAAGTAGACCTTTATTCTGTCATTCACTAGTTGTGTCATTCGCTAGATGAGATTTTAAATTCCTTCTGATCTTGTATTTAATTCACCTATAAAATATTAACATTTTAAATTTATTCAATAAATATATATTGAATACTTAATATATGCTTGACTCCATTCTAGATGCTATAAATATTCTGCTTGACCAGATAAAAGCAAGATGCCTGCACTCTTAGAGCTACCCCTCTCTGTAAGGATATAGAGAGACAGTGAACAAGGAAACAATTTCAGGTGGCAATAAGTGCTAAGAAGAAAAATAAAGCAGGGTAAGAAGACAAAGAATGGTTGAGAACAGTAAGGTCTTTTAGATAGGAAATAACATTTGAGAAGAAACTAAGGATGCAGGGTAGTGAGCCATAAGATCTTTTTCTGTAGAGAGAACAGCAAAGGCAAAGATCCTCAGGTGAAAATGAGAATGATATGTGTGAGAAGCATCAAGAAGACCAATGTGACTAGAGCACAGTACTTAGTAGTAGAATGGTAATATACAAGGCCTGGACTAGGTGAGAACCAGATCATAAAGGATCTTATAGACCATGGAAGGATTTAGAGTTTAGCTTTTATTCTGTGTTGGGAGACCTTTGGTGGATGTGAGTGACATCATCTGATTCATGTTTTAAAAAGATCACTCTATCTGCTGTATAGAAAATAAAGCTACAGTAGAACAGGACTAAATCAGATTAATTAGATGATTTTAGTAATTTAGGTGAAAGATAATGCCAACTCTGGAACAATAGTGTTAGAAGTAGTTAGAATTTAAAACATATTTGAAGATAGACCTAACAGGACTTCTTATAGATTTGATATATAAAACAAAGAAAAAAGAAATCAAACAATGGCTTCTAGATTTTTTATTTGAATAACTGGAGGGATGTGATTATTGTTTTCCTGCAATGTGGGAAGTTATTTTTTTTAACTAAACTCTTTCTCTGTTTTGTTTTTTTTTGGACACAATATCTTTATTTGTTTTTATGTAGTGCTCAGGATCAAACCCAGTGCCTTATACATGTGAGGCAAGTGCCCTACCACTGAGCTACAACCCCAGCCCTAATATGTTGAACTTTTAAGGAAGGATGAGAATATATGAAATCTCAGAGAATGTCAGAGTGAATTGGCTAGGAAATATGTTGCTAGATAATGCTAAGGATCCCCTTGAAATTTGGGTTATCAATTTAAAAAGAGACTTAGCCAATACTATTATGAATTTTTCCAATGAATTTGTTCAACTTCTGGGGTTCCGTTGTTAAGTAGGAAGAGTTGGGATTTAACCAACAGTGAAGCTTTGCCTGATGTGTATGTGGGATAAGATAGCAGAGAGGGCAGTGATATGTAAGAGAGAGTGATTATAGTGGTGGACCTCCACAAGCTATGTAGATGAAGCCCCAAGGGAAATAAGGATGTGAAAAATTAATGTAGTGACGAGACTAAGGATCCCATTAGAATCAGAATTGCAGGAGCCCCCCTCATAATTTTATCTGTGAAGGTAGTCACGTTATTTTCATTTAGCTAATTATTTTGATTCTGATCTCTGTGTCTCTAAATAAAATTCTTAAATTCTTACTTCTTGAATTTTCTGTTTTTAGATACTACCTATTGATTCCCTACTAGGAATGATGAGAATTTTACTTCTCCTAACATAATTATAATTTTGAAAGATTAGTATTCAGTTTTATTTGATACGTGGAAACTGTTTGAGTCATGGGTCAACTAAAGTCCCCCTACACACACACTTTTTTTTCCCATCAAGGTAATAATTGTCTTGTCTTTTTGTTTCCTTTATCTTCTATGAATTTATTAATTCAACCCCAACCTTTTCACTAGTGACTAATCACCACTTAAGATATTTAGACTTATCAGCTATTTTATCAATTTCATCTTCCTAAGGAAGTTTCCAGAGCCTCCAACTTACTTTAGTCTGTACTGGTTGCCTTTCATGCCAAGTGCAGAGCTGTTATCCTTTCATCATCATCATTAAGTTTCAATTTTCATTTTTCGTGAACTTGATGCTGTTTTCCCTAGAATATATAGTCTCCTTTACTCCCTTATATTTATGGAAAATTTATTAGAGCTCCCTGAAAAATGTATATAGGAGCTAAATTTTTTGAGACCTTGTTTGCCTGAAAAATCTCTTTATTCTATCTTCATACTGGATTGCTAGTTTGACTAGGGATAGAATTCTCAGAAAATAGGTCCCTAAAAATTAAATTTTTTATTAGTAGTAGATGAACAAATGCCTTTATTTTATTTGTTTATTTTTATGTGGTGCTGAGGATCAAACCCAGTGCCTCACGCATACTTGACAAGAGCTCTGCACTGAGCTACAGCACCAGCCCTCCCTAAGAATTTTGAAGGCATTGTTCCATTGTTTTTGGCAACTAGTTTTGTTGGGAAGTCCTAAGTTTCTGTGATTATTAATGTTTTTTTCCCCCCATCATACTGGGATTTGAATCTAGGAGCACTCTACCTACCACTGAGCTAATATTCCCAGGCCTTTTTATTTTTTATTTCGAGACAGGGTCTTGCTAAGTTGCTCAGGCTGACGTTGAACTTGTGACT
This sequence comes from Marmota marmota marmota, assembly GCF_001458135.2. NCBI lineage: Eukaryota > Metazoa > Chordata > Mammalia > Rodentia > Sciuridae > Marmota > Marmota marmota. Next base: position 20,078,374 of record NW_026000082.1, read on the forward strand.
CTCTTACCTCAGCTTCTTGAACTACTTGAGATTACATCATGCCCAAAGATTCTTCCTGTTTTTGTTGGCTTATGCCCATTTAAAAAATCCTTTTACTATTATATCAGCAATATTTTGGAAGTAAATAGTTATGTCTGTTCATATTGTCTTTATTTGACACTATTAAACCTCTACTGGGAGAAGTGGAAATCCATATGCAGAAAAATGAAATTAAGCTCCTATCTCTCACCATACATAAAACACAACTTAAAGTGGATCAAGGACCTAGGAATTAGACTAAGAGACCCTGTGCCTCATAGAAGATAAAGTAGGCACAAATCTTCATCATGTCAGATTAGGCCCTGACTTCCTTAACAAGACTCCTATAGTGGAAGAAATAAAATCAAGAATCAATAAATGTGATGGATTAAAACTGAAAAGGTTCTTCTCAGCAAAAGAAATCATCAGAGAGGTGAAGAGAGAACCTACAGAATAGGAACAAATTTTTACCACACACACATCAGGTAGAGCACTAATCTCTAGGATATATAAGGAACTCAAAAAACTTAACACCAAAAAAAATAAATAAACCGTCAATAAATGGGCCAAGAAAATGAACAGACACTTCTCAGAAGATGATATACAATCAGTGAACAAATATATGAAAAAATGTTCAACATCTCTAGCAATTAGAGAAATACAAATCAAAACTACTCTAAGATTTCATCTCACTCCAGTCAGAATGGCAGCTATTAAGAATATAAATGAGGGGCTGGGGTTATGGCTCAGCGGTATAGCGCTCACCTCGCATGTGCAAGGCCCTGGGTTCGATCCTCAGCACCACATTAAAATAAATAAAGTTATAAAAAATAAGAATATAAATGAGGGGCTGTGATTGTGGCCTCAGAGGGAGAGGCTCTCCTCGCATGCATGAGGCACTAGGTTTGATCCTCAGCCCCACATAAAAATAAAATAAAGATATTGTGTCCACCTATAACTAAAAAAATAAATATTTTTTTAAAAAAAGAATATAAATGACAAAATGTGTTGGCGAGGATGAGGGGGGCACACTCATACATTGCTTGTGGGATTGCAAATTGGTGCAACAATCTGGAAAGCAGAATGGAGATTCTTTGGAAAACTTGCAGTGGAACCACCCTTTGATCCAGCTATCCCACTCCTTGGTGTATACCCAAAGGACTTAAAAACAGCATACTATAGTGACGCAGCCACATCAATGTTTATAGCGGCACAGTTCACAATAGCTAAACTGTGGAACCAACCTAGATGCCCTTCAGTAGATGAATGGATAAAGAAACTGTGGTATATATACACAGTGGAATATTATTCAGCATTAAAAGAGAATAAAATCATGGCGTTTGCAGGTAAATGGATGGAGTTGGAGAATATCATGCTAAGCGAAGTAAACCAATCCCAAAAACCCAAAGGCTGAATGTTTTCTCTAATATGTGGATCCTGATCCATAATGGGGGTGGGGTGGGGGTGGAGCATGGGAGGAATGGAGGAACTTATTTAGATAGGGCAAAGGGGAGGGAGGGAAGAGGAGGGGACATGGGGTAGGAAAGATAGTGGAATGAGCTGGACATCATTACCCTAAGTACATGTATGAAGTCACTAGTGGTGTGACTCAACTTTGTATATCAGAGACGTGAAAAATTGTGCTCTATATGTGTACTATGAATTGAAATGCATTCTGTTGTCAGGTATAACAAATTAGAATAAATAAATACATTTTAAAAGAAAACCTCTAATGAAGGAGAGGGTGTGACAGGAAACTCAGAAGCTGATTGCAACTAGAAGGAATAGGTATTATCTATCACCTGTTATTATGCATTTCAAATGAGCTGAGGTAGTAGAAAAGAGAGAAGATCTGAAATGATAATGAGAAGCAAAGAGGATATCTGCTTTACCCTTAGGCCATTTGGTTAGGGAAGAGTATGAAGGACAGAGTAAATGTCCTAAACAGTTATTTTAAAATCAAGAGAGGTATGTTAAAATCAAGAGCGATAGACTCTCAGGTCCATAGAGTTAGAAAATATCTAAAAAAGACATCAGATAGAATTATACCTTGCACAAGAATCTATTCTCAAATATTTCCCATGGGGGGTTGGGGATGTAGCTAAGTGGAATAACACTTGCCTAGCATATGCAAGGTCCCAAGTACTATTCCCAGCTCTGAAAGACAGAAGAAAAAAAAAATCTCAAATATTTCCCATGGAGATTATACTAGGTTATATTTGAAAACCTCCATTAGGCTGACAGGATTTCTTATGAGGTTCAAAGTATTAGAAAGTTTTTTCTAATGCTGAATTGATTAGTCTGCCTCTTAAATTCTACTTTTTGATCATATACTATCCTTGAGCAATCAAAAAATTCATTATTTTTCTATCCCTGTGGCAGTCTTTCAGTTACTAGGTCTCCAGGTTCTTCTTTTCTGCTAAGTAGCCCTGGTTCCTGTGATTCACAGACTCTTCGGCATCTTTGTAACCTCTTTTTTTTTTTTTTTTTTTTTGATACTAGGGACCAAACTCAGTGCTTTGTGCATGTGAGTCAAGCACTCTGCCAACTGAGCTCTATCCCCAGCCCCGCCTTGTAACCTCTTCTGTCTCTCTTATCAGTCTTTTTCAAAATGTGTTGTTCCAAAGAGTGATTTGAAAAGTGCAAGTCACAGTGATGTTGTTACATTCTATGATCTGGATGCTATCATTACAAGAGATTTATTAATTTCAATAAAAGTATTTCATTCACATAGTACTTCACAGTTACTCTGAAATACAACATGTCTTCTAGTTTTTCATCAGATATAATTTGGTTTTAAACAAAAGATGCTTGACCAGATTTCATGATGAAGTGCATTTAAAGAGAGCCTTGATTCATTTAGCACTACTGTTATTAGCTGTGATCTTTTTGTTTGTTTTTGGTATTGGAGATTGAACCTAGGGGCACTTTACTGCTGAGTTATTTCCTCAGCCCTTTTCATTTTTTATTTTGAGAACAGGGTCTCACTAAATTGCTGAAAGTCTGGCTAAGTCGCTTAGGCTGACCTTCAATTTACAATTCCCCTGCCTTAGCCTCCCTACTGGCTGGGATTTATAAGTGTGAGCCAACATGCCCTGCAAGCTGTGCTTTTTTATTTTTAGTTTTTTTGTTTGGTTTGGTTTGGTTTTGGAGGCAAGGTGATGGCAGAGGGGCAGATCACATAGTGTTTTTGAGCCGTTGTTTTTTGTGTATGTGTGTATGTAAAACTGATATAGGTTATATGAGAATTAAACAACAATATGTGTACAAGCTCTATAAATAGTAAATTGCTGTCTGGTTTAAAGTTCATTTTTGGAGGAAGTGGGGGTTAGGATTGAACCCATGGATACTTTACCACTGATCTACATCCCCAGCTCTTTTTTATTCTTTTATTTTGAGACAGGATCTCACTAAGGTTGCAGAGGCAGTCCTTGAATTTATGATCCTCCTGCCTCAGCCTCCTCAATCACTGGGATTACAGGCCTGCACCACTGTACTGTCCTGCAAGTTTAGTTGTTTTTGCCCTCAACCTAAAAACAACAAAGCCTTAGGGAACCAGAGGAGCTGATAGAGGAGATACAGTGTAGCCATTGGTTCCAAACTGAAATCTATATGAATTAGAACTCTAATAAAAGTATGATAACTCAGGCTGTTGCTGGAAAAGTTTTCAAAGGCACAGTCTTTAATGAATGAACTTGAGTAGTAGCTTTCTCTCTTTTTAAAAAATATTTATTTTTTAGTTGTAGTTGGACACAATACCTTATTTATTTTTAAGTGATGCTGAGGATCAACCCAGGGCCTTGCACGTGCTAGGCAAGTACTCTGCCACTGAGCTACAGCCCCAGCCCAGTAGCTTTCTTTTTAACCAAGATAGTTAACTGGTTATAGGTTTTTTTTTACCAGACTTATCTGAGTATCTCAGAATCACTGTATATGCCATGCCTGGATTATTAATTTTTAAAAAATACAAGCTTAGGGCTGGGGTTATAGCTCAGTGGTAGAGTGCTTGCCTAGTATGTGTGAGTCACTGGGTTCAATTCTCAGTACCACATATAAATAAAATTTAAAAGCCCATTGACAAAGTAAAAAAAAAAAAAAAAAAGAATACAAGCTTAAAATGGGCACTGTGGGGTACACACCTACAATCCCAACTGTTTGGGAGACTAAGGCAGGAGGATCACAAGTTTGAGGCCAGCCTGGGCAACTCAGCAAGATCCTGTCTCCAAAATAAAATATAAAAATGGCTGGGGGTGTAGCTCAGTGATAAAATACTACTGAGTTCAATCCCTACTATTGCAAAAAGAAAAAAATTCAAACTTGATTAAACTGCCAAGCATCAAAATTAAAATGTTTGAATCTTTCATGATACATGGAATTGGATGAGAAATTCAGAACCTAAAGGTCACCTTCATTATTGCCTCTTTAACCCAGAGCATAGCTCTAGATAAAGAACTGAGAATACATTGATTCTTGTAATAATATAATTTTATACTATAAAGACTTCAGAGATGACGTAGCCCTCTTCTCTTGTAGGCAAGGAAACTGAGGCCTGAAGAAGGCTTTACTTACACTAGGTCCCATGTGGAATTAATAAGAAACAAATTTTAGAAGTTGCCTTTTTGGGATGATTAAACTCTGATTTCAAAAATTACTTTATTTAACTAATTAGCTGTCTTTTTCTCATTGTAATAAAGTCCCCATAATCACAGCCCTCAACCATCCTCCTCTAATCTTCTAACCTTCATGGTATCTGAGTAAACTGGACAATATTTCTATGTCATGCTCCAGGATAAAATTCAAATTTAAGCAGAAAATATGTAATGTAATTATAAGAGCATGTTCTATGGTCTTGTAATGTTTTCTTATTCTTTTTTCTCCCTAGACTTAGAGAGTAACAGTATTTTTATCCTACGAGATATTTGTCACTTACCAAAGAAAAAATATCAAAATTTTAATATAAATTCTGTTTAGCCATGCTTGATGGTGTGCTCATAATCCCAGCTACTCATGAGTATATGAATTCAAGACCAGCAGAGCAACACTGAGACCCTGTTTTCAAAAACAAATAAAATAAAATTTAATATATTTTAGTAAAGGTCTGATTTCAGAGAACAAAAACAAAAAAGGCTTTTGTTTTTTCTCTATTCCAAGACATTTGAAATCATGCAATTTGGAAACAAATTATATTGTATATATCTAAATCCTGAAGTGAAATGACTAGTGTTTTTAGTGTTAGAGAACCTGTTTTTAACTAACATATTCTCAGTTACTTCTTTTTTAGCTTCACACTGGAAAGATGAGTAGAATTCTACTACAAAGAAATAGAATTTTTACTTAACCTGAAGTGGGAAACTTCCTTTGGAAGATGAAGGAACTATAAATATTGAGCTTCTATTTTAAAACTGTAAATCTAGCACATCACTGTCCATACCCTCAAAGCCAACTTTAATCCTGGTTGGTAGTGGTTCTATGATTGAGCTAAGAAACACAAGGAGAGCATTCGGCTTGAGCCTAAAGATTGTCAAATTTCTTACTTACAGACTGAGTTGGTCCTTCCTCCCTGCACCTATGGCCCCAACCTCAGTGCAAACAAAGGGGCACCTTCTTTGCTGTGCAGTTTGAGGACTACAGATTGGGAACTTTTCTAATCATTTTTAACCAAATCTAAATTAACTGTTGAAGTTTACTAAAGCACACAAACTGCTTTTGAGGATTGGATTGGGTTGGACTACATAGGAAAATGTAAATTGTGACCATTTGTAGTCACACCAAGTAGCTGAATTCATTTGTTCCATATGGGCTTGGGCAGAGTGGAGGGTGGTCATTTGGACCATATCCATTGTTTGTGAAAGTGCTGGGTGGGTAAAAGCATGGTAGTTTACCATGCCCTGATGGGTGTCCCCCGGCCCCCACTCCCCAGTGGAGTGTGTTTTTCTTTTTACTTGCTGTAGGAAATTGTTTGCCAGATTGTGTTATTTATAACAATCTGTCATGGAACAGCTGCCAGGAAAAGAAAAGAGGCTATTCCCAGTAGCTCTCCTTACCGCCCCCGACTACCACCACACACACACACACATCCGGTTTTCTGATTTAGCATTTTTTCCCCTGTAGTTTTACTCAATGGTTTTGGCTTGATGGAAAGTGTTCTTGTAATGAGAGATTTCTGGGCTTTGCCATGACTTGGTAATTGGGTTTTCTGAGCTTAATTTGTTTGCTTTAGTCAAAACTAACTGGCAACAGTTTGTTTTTTGAATTCCTGGGTGTCTTGATTTCTCCCTAAATAGCTAAAGTGCTGCCTTCCCTTGAAGACCTTGTATGTTTCTGCACTGTCAATAGTGCATATTTGTTATCATGCAAAGCTGTGCCTTTTGCCCTTAACAATGCCTTGACTTCTCTCACAGTTTTAGAATAAAGCATAATGAGGATTGTGGAATATTGAGTAGGGAGATCTTCAGAGATTCTAGTTCGTTTCTGCAGAAGAGACTGGCTGTTGGTGTTAGAAAAGAACTGTTCCCTTGAAACACAAAGCAGCTGAGGGTTGGCACATTCAGAGAACATTGAGATTGATTGCATTTCAGATACACAATTACTTCATAGTCCAGATAGTCCATGTTTATTCATGGCTGTGGTCACACATGATCAAAAATACTTCTGGATCTTATCACTTTTTCAGTTTGTGTCTCTGGGCTCCAGTTAGTAGAAGGCCATTTGCATTTCTAGAATGGGCTTTGTATTATTAGAATAAAAATCTAAGCAATAGTCATTTTTTTCCAATTATAACTTCTATAAAAATGTACAGATAGAAGGTATTATGAAGGTATAAGGATGATTTTGTTTTTCTTTTAGAATTTTGTTTGTTCGATCCAGGGTTTCCAGCTTTGGAAACAAGTACATTGATGAGACAGCAAAGACCTTCCTTTGGAAGTGGTGGGGTTGCATATAGGATGGAAATCTCAGTGACTCTTGTATAGCGTATTCTCTGGGACAAAGGCAGGAGAGGAGCTAATGGAGCAACATCAGTGTCTCAATCTCTGGGCCTCCTCTTTCAGACTAATGCCTTTCTTTTCACTCTGAGAACAGATGGCAACCAGACATTGAGGGGAGGGATCTGATCCTTGTGATCCTTGGAGATTTTGTATTCAGTTGAGCAAAAAGTCATTTAAAAGCAAAGAAAGAAATGAGCCTACACGTCTGTTCACAATTATGAAAACTTGTTCAGCATTCATGGTTCTGATGGATTTAAACACTTCTGCAGATATTGAATAACAATAGCATTTATTCTCTAAGACAGCATTGTCACCACTTAAGAGACATTGCATTAGAGCCATTTTCTTTACTTTGAGGTACACTTAATTCAATTAATTATGGAACAACTTGTAATAATTGGTCATTATAGGAAAATAGGAGATTTTTCCTTAGGAAACTGTCTTTTCATTTTGATGAAAAGGGGCATGTTCTGTACCATTGTAGTGATAATTTTATGTATCTGTTTCATAATGGCCAATATGCCCTGCTTTTCTAAGTGTTATTGTAAGTGGGATTCTACACACTGTTTATTTTTTACCTTGCATATGTGTTATCTGATTTGTTTATGCTTGGTGGTTCTGAATGATGAATTGTAGACTTCAGAAATTTTTTTCCTGAAAATATGATATTTATAGGGATTCTATTTTCAGAAATAGGCAGTAAGGCAAGGCATTCTGATGGTTGAGTCTCACTTTCTAAATAAAAAGACTATGAGCTTAGTTAGGTCCAGGGGTGCAACTGAATTCCATTCCTAGCACAGTCTTGGAGAGGGATATGTGTTGAAGTCTTCCATTTTCCCACCCAAAGCAAGGAATCTTGATTTTAAGTTAAAATTTTAGGAAAATTAAAATCACAAAAAATTTCCATGTAAATAATCTCTTTATTCCTTTGAGTGGAATAATTTAGTGTTTTTCAGACTTTTTAAAAGTCACATAACCAATTTTCAAAGCCAGTGTTTCTATAGAAACCTAAAAGATAAAAAGAAGAGCTGCCTTGGTGGACTCAGGAAAGGCTGTGGGAATCAGGAATCAGACACTTTGGGAAACTGTAGGTTTACTATTGAGAAACATTGGTGTAGTTGATTTAAATTACAATTTAAGGAATTTGTCTTCTACTTGATTGTTTTGGAACTTCTGTTTTCTGCATTTATGATAAACATATATAATGGTAGAATGTATAGTTATAAATTGGTTTAAAATAAATAGCCTTGGTTAGCCACTCATATTTGAAACTTCCTAGTCCCAGTTTCCTCCAAGCTCCATAATAAGATCTAACTAGGCATAGAGTAATTGCTCAATAAATATTAGATAAATTAATCATTACAAGAATCTTGTGTTTTCTTGAGTACTTCTAATGATTGGAAACTCCTTACCTTATTTGATTAACTCTGATTGAAAGTTAACATAGGAACGAAAAACACTTCTGTTCATATTTACCTATCATTCTTTGAGGTGTTGTAGTTGTTGTTGTTGTTGAGGAGTGTACTAGGGATTGAACCCAGGATTTCTTTTATCAATGAGCCACTTCCCCAGCCTGTTTTTTATTTATTTTTTAATTTTGAGACAGGGTCTTACTGAGATGCTTAGGGGCTCACTAAATTGCTGAGGCTAACTTTGAACTTGGGACCCTCCTGCCACCATTATGAGAAAATCTTTTCTTCATTGACTTATTCATTCGTTCATCAATTTTATTTGTGTTTATTTGTTTTGGTGTTGGGGATTGAATCCCGTTCCTCACATGCCTGTAAGCACAGGCTCTATCACTGAGCTACAAGACCTCATCTAAAAAAAAAAGACTATTAATATTAACAATAGGGGCTGGGGATGTGGCTCAAGCGGTAGCACGCTCGCCTGGCATGCGTGAGGCCCGGGTTCGATCCTCAGCACCACATACAAACAAAGATGTTGTGTCTGTCGAGAACTTAAATAAATAAATAAATAAATATTTAAAAAAAAAAATATTAACAATACTATTTGTATGGTATTGTTATAAGATTAAATGGGTGCTTTGTATACCTGATATTGTATTGTACTTTTTTATAACTTAGAATTTGAGTTTCTAAAGAATGGGGCATTACATTATATTCGTCTTGGTATTTCTTAGTACTATAGCAAAGTGATTGTTCTATAAAGATAATTTATCCTGAAGTCATGGAAACAGACATTGTGGTACTTTTCAGACTGTGTTTCTTAGAGTCCAGGATTCTAAAGGTGTCTCAGGACTGCCCAGTAAGGTTTGCAAGGGGGCAGTAGAAATGTTCCTCCATACAGTTCTATCAGAACAACCCATTTATTTTACTTGTTTTGCTGTTTAAAAAGGTTCAAAAATATTGTCTGGTTTCTGTGCTTCTAAGCCATTAAAAGTTTGTCTGAGGATGATTTGTGTGATCCATTGTTCTTTGTGATGTACTTTTCCTTCTTCATTTGACAGACAGATGTGCTGGTCCTGAGCTGTGATCTGATAACAGATGTCGCCTTACATGAGGTTGTGGACCTGTTCAGAGCTTATGATGCATCACTTACCATGTTAATGAGAAAAGGCCAAGACAGTTTAGAACCCGTTCCAGGTCAAAAAGGAAAAAAAAAAACAGGTAAGATTGGAGTTTGATTTGTTTGCTGGGTTTTATAATTATCATTCATGCTTTCATTTAAGAAACATTTATTGGGAAACTGCTATACATCATAAATGATGTGCTAGAAGTAAATAATGTAAAGTTAAACAAGATGTAGTTGCTGACTTAATAACTTTCCTATGTTCATATATGAATACACCACCAGTGAAATGCCACGTCATGTACAACCACAAGAATGGTATCCTAATTAGAATAAGTTATACTCCATATATGTATGTATAATATGTCAGAATACACTCTACTGGGCTGGGGTTGTAGCTCAGTGGTAGAGCACTTGCTTAGCATGTGTGAGGCACTGGGTTCAATCCTTAGCACCACATATAAATAAATAAAGGTACTGTGTCCATCTACAACTAAAAATATTTATCAAAAATATACTGTCATGGACCGGGCATGTGGCTCAAGCGGTAACGCACTCGCCTGGCATGTGCAGGGCGCTGGGTTCGATTCTCAGAACCACATAAAATAAAGATGTTGTGTCCAACGAAAACTGAAAAATAAATATTTAAAAATTCTCCCTCTTCTCTTAAAAAAAAATACTGTTATGTATATCTAAAAGGAACAAATTTAAAAATAAATAAAAAAAGAAAATGCTTGTAACTGTTAATTAGATTCTATAATGTCCTTTTGCACGTGCAGAGGAGCATTTACAACTATTTGCATTCTATTTAAGGGTTACATGGTTGAATGCATATGCAAATATCCCTCAGTATTTGTGGGGGATTGGTTCTAGGACACATGGATACAAGCATGTGCACTCACCAATACCAAAATCTGAATGCTCATTCCCTAACATAAAATGGTATAGTATGTGCATATAATCTATATACATCTCCCATATACTTTAAACCATCTTTATATTACCTGTAATATCTGAGACACTGTAAATGCTGTGTAAATAGTTGTTATATGGTACTTTTTTAGAGGGTAATTAAAAGGGAAAAAGTTTGTACATGTTCAGTAAAGACATAATTTTTTTCCCAAAAATATTTCGTCTGTGGTTTGTTGAATCCTATATATGGAACTTGTGGATACAGAGGACTAACTCTACATAAGAAACAAAAAATCCAATTTAAAATCACATTAAGGGGCTGGGGATGTGGCTCAAGCGGTAGCGCGCCCGCCTGGCATGCATGCAGCCCGGGTTCGATCCTCAGCACCACATACAAAAACAAAGATGTTGTGTCCGTCGAAAATTAAAAAATAAACATTAAAAAAAAAAATTCTCTCTCTCTCTCTCTCTTTAAGAAAAAAGTAAATAAATAAAATCACATTAAACAAAATGTTTAAACTTTGATTACAGATTTATTAGATACCTTTAAGGATTAAAATTGCTATTACAAACTTAATGTTTCTTTTAACTACTTTAATCACCCCAGGTTAGCCAGTAAACATGGTACTTATTAGTCACACTTATCTTCTAGTATTCCAGTAGTACTTTGTTTGTTTGTTTGTGGTGCTAGGGATTAAACCCAGGGCCCCATTCATGCTAGGCAAGCATTCTATCACTGAGCTATATCCGTACCTCTTATTTTTGTTTTTAATCTTCATAGAGCTGTTTTTGTTTTTAATCTTTATAGAGCTATAGTAATCTTTTTTTTTTTTTTTTTTTTTTTTTGGTACTGGGGATAGAACTCAGGGACACTAAACCACTGAGCCACATCCCAGTCCTGTTTTGTATTTTGTTTAGAGACAGGGTCTCACTGAGTTGCTTAGTGCCTCACCATTGCTGAGGCTGGCTTTGAACTTGTGATCCTCCTGCCTCAGCCTCCCTAGCCGCTGGGGTTACAGGAGCATGCCACCATGCCTGACCACACTTTTTTTGAGTTTTAGTTTTTCCTGTAATGATGTTTTTTTTCCTTGGAGTTTTCCCTAAAATGATATATTCTTTAGATTTTGCTTAGCCAGTATTATGTAACCTATTATCCTGCTGTTATATATTGGCATAGTCTAATTATTAGAATCTGTGTATGATTTATTAATATTTTAGTATTATTAATAGAGCCACTTATAACGTTCATTCTGAGAAGTTGCATAATCTAGTTTGTGTCTTTAGTTCTCCTTTTTAGGGGATTTGGATAACTTATAATTTTGTTTGTTTTGTTTTTGTTGTACTGGAGATTGATTCCAGGGCCTTGTGCATACTAGGCAAGTGCTCTATCACTGAGCTGTATCTCCAGTCCTATAAATTTTGGACTGTAACAATTAAATTTGTTGCTAATTGATTTTTGTGTTTAGGTGATCACTGGCACAGATTAATTGTTGGATACTTTTGACAGTAATTTTTTTAAATATTTTTTTAGTTGTTGATGGTCCTTTATTTTATTTGCTTATTTATATGTGGTGCTGGGAATCAAACATAGTGCCTCACGTGTACAAGGCAAGCACTCTACCACTGAGCTACAACTCCAGCCCCGACAGTTATTTATTGTTCTTGTAATACTGACAATCAAACCTAGAGCCTCAAGCATACAGGGAAAGTGCGCCACCTCTCAGCTACATTCCCAGCTCCAATTGTTGTTTAATTTTTCTACCTTATTATTATGTAATAATGCTCGTGCTGATCAGTCCTTTTATTCTTGATATGGTTTCTACTTTTGCAAGATCTGGTTTGCTTATTCACAATTCCCTGTATTCATCCTTTTCTACTTACAGAGACAGAAACAACTATCCAATCAGACTTTATAAACAGATATTATATTTTAATGGCTTTTGCTTATCAGTACTCCTTTATACACTCAATTTTAAAAATGAAGTGACTTATTAGAGTTACTCTTCTTGGCATTAGAACTTTTCAGTACATTTCACATTAGGTTTTATCTCCTATGTATCATTTTAATTGTATTTGATATTAATTATTATCTATCTATCCATCCTTTATAGTTTAGCAGCTGGAAGTTCCTTTAAGCTGGCTCCCTTAACTTTTTGAAAAAGTGTGATATATTCTGGTAACTTGATATCGCTGGAATGTGAATATGGGATAGTAGGGAAACAGATGGGACTGGAGAGGCTCCAGGGATCAGACCAAAGAGTTTGAATTTCATTCCTAATACTTTTTGAAGTATTGTATTTTATGTTATCTTATTAAAGTGACCCTCAGTTTAGTCTCAGTACTGCCCAAACAAAACAAAACAAAACTTTACCCAGGTAAGATTTTTCATTTTTAGGAGTTGAGTCTATAGCTCAGTGCAGAGGGCTTGCTTAGCAAATATGAGGCACTGGGTTCAGTCCTTAGCACCACATAAAAATAAACAAATAGGGCTGAGTTGTGGCTCAGTGGTAGAGCGCTCGTCTAGCATACGTGAGACACTAGGTTCAATCCTTAGCACCATGTAAAAATAAAGGTTATTGTGTTCACCAACAACTAAAATATTTGAAAATAAATAAAAGCTTTCTGTGCAATTATAACAAAAAAATTTTAAATAGATCTTTCGTATTTTTTTAGTTGTCGATAGACCTTTATTTTATTTATTTATTTGTGGTACGGAGAATTGAAACTAGTGCCTCACACATTCTAGCCAAGCGCTCTGCCATTAAGCCACAACCCAGTCCAAGGTTTTTCATTTTTAATACGAAATTTTGAACTCCTTGTTATTTACATTTTGTTACCTTTCAGTGCTAAGGTTCTCCTAAATAACTGAATTTTAAATTCCTTCTGTTAAATGCTTTGCATTTCAATGATAAGCATTTTTTTAATTTTTAAAAATTTGTTCTAATTAGTTATACATGACAGTAGAATGCATTTGGACACATCATACATAAATGGAGTACAACTTCTCATTCTTCTGGTTGTACATGGTGTAGAGTTACAAAGTCATGTAATTATATATGCACATAGGGTAATAATGTCCAATTCATTCTACTATTATTCCAACCCCCATACCCCTTCCCCTCCCTTCACTCCCTTTTGTCTAATTCAAAGTACCTCTAATCTTCCCCCCACCCCTAATTATGAATTAGCATCCATGTATCAGAGAAATCATTTGGCCTTTGGTTCTTTGAGATTGGCTTATTTTGTTATGATAAGCATTTCTTAAAAGAATTCCAAGGGCTTGGAATGTAGCTCAGTGGTAGAGTGCTTTCCTAGCCTGTGTAAGACCCTGATGTTCAATCCCCAGCAACCACCAAAAGGAGGAAAAAATCCTGAATTTCTCAGACTATATATTTGATCAGCCTCTTGGTTGCTGTTGTGTGCCAGGATAGCCAATAGTCTACTGTTTCCAGATCCTGCTTCATAGTCTAGAGCCCCTAAGTCCAAGTTTTCCAAATGCTACTCTTACAGACTTTCAGGAGAATGACTAAAAACTATATGGTTTAGGAGTCACCTTTCTCCCCTTACCACTTTTTTTCTGACAATTTGTGGATGTGAATACTGAGGAGGACAGGATTAATATAAACATATTACTATATATATATTTGTAGAGCTTGCTGTGCTGCTGGTGGAATATGCAAACCTGTGCCCTCTACACATCTTGCTGTTAATTTGATGTTGACCCATTTTTCCCAAGTCAATTCTAGGCCTGTCATGTTCATCACTGACCAGAAACGAACTAGCATTAGAAGCATCAGCATATTTATTGACATGAACAACTTTCATTGGCCCTCCTGCTAGATCTAATCCATAAGTTGTTTCAAAGCCTTCTTGGCATATTTTAGGTCAGAAAATTATTTAGATTGATGTATTTCACTGTCCATCACGAGCTACATACTTTAATTCTGTCTGAAAGGCTTAAGATCGCCCAAAGCACATTGTCAGTTATGTTTAAAGATAATGAGCCTTTAAAGGTAATAAAGCTCTTTAGGTCCAATATTTCCCTTTTGTAAGTTGTTGGCCATTGCTGTGTTGTTGTTTTTTTCTGCCTGTGATGCCTGTATTATGATTGGCACTCCTAAAACTCAGGTTAGTTAATCCTATTACTAGAGGCATTGAGCTAACATCAGCAAACTCTACATATGCAATTCCTTTGGAGCATCTTGAATTTCTATCAGAAATCATCCTCACATCTCAAACCTTTCCTGCTTTAGAGAAACTCTTTCACCTTCCTCCTTTGAATTCTCTGCAAGCTGCCTGCAGAAAACTGTCCTTGCATCTTTTCCTCTGGAGTTAGATTATCAGTAGGTTCCCTTACAGAGCTCTTTTCTGAATGGTCTTTTGTTTCAGGAACATCATCTGTTGAATTTGATGTTGAGGCAACCCAGTCTTTCCTCAGCTGGCACTGTTAAATTTTTATACAGAACAGGGACTTTGTAATGGCTTCATCATCTTTGAGTTTAACTTTTTTTTTTTTTTAAACTGGAAGTTGAACCCAGAGGTACTCTACCACTGAACTATACTTCCAGCCCTTTTTATATTTTATTTTGAGACAGGGTCTCATTAAGTTGCCAGTGCTGGCCCCTAACCTTCTGCCTCAGCCTCCTTAGTTACTGGAATTAGAGGCTACACCATTGTGCCTGGCTAATTTCAACTTCTTAAAGGGTTCCTTTCTTTTTTGCTACTTTACTTCCTTTCCAGGCTTTTGCTTTTCCTTTCTCCAGCTCTACTTTGCTTCTTTTTCTTTCAAGACTATAACTTGTTTTTTCCCTCTTTTTGCATCTTCTTCTTCATGGCCATTAGCACTGCCAAACTTGTTCTTATCCTTCTTTCTTTTTGACACAGGATCTTACTGTATTGCCTAGGCTACATTGAATTTGTGATCCTTTTGCCTCAGCCTTCTGAGTAGCTGAGATGACAGGTATGTGCAACCACGTCTAGCTTCTTATCCTTCTTGTAAGGAGCCTCGAAAACATTGCTTCAATATCAGTACCTGCCATTTTCTCTAAATGTCTGTGTAGGTTTTGAAGTGCCTGTAGTACTCATATTAGGAAGAAAATGCTGCTGCCGCTGCTGCTGCCGCTGCCGCTGCCGCTCATAAGTACTTCTCACAGTCTACCTACCACACCTAGACTCAGTAATGTGACTAGAACCTGCTGTTGCTACCATGTTGAACAAGCCAGGGTTAGCCTCTTGTATGATAACCAACAGCAGGTTCTAAGAGAATGGAAGTAGAAGTTACAAGGTCTCTAGAGACCTAAACTCAGAACACATACTACATCAGTTTGTTAGTTAATTCCTAGGTCAGCTCAGATGTAAATGATACAGAACTAATCTTACCTCTGAAGAGAAGAAGCTATAACAAGTTAGTGACCTTTTAAAATCTACAATTTATACTATTAGTTTTGATTTGTTCATTTTTGGTTTAGTGTCAAGTAAAAATCATCTAGGAAAAAAGGTGTGAATAGCTGAATATGTCAGATTTTTTAATTCTTAATAAATGGAAGTTCGTAGTTTCATCATCTTTCTTAGCCTTATTTGTGTAGTCGTCTTCTTAGGATGGACATTTTCAAGTTACTTGCTGTGCTCCCAAAGTGGAATTCACTTTGGTAAAGCAAAATAGAAAGAAGACTCTCAAGTTTCTATCATTTGTATCATATTCTGAGGTCCCAGTTACTATGGTAACCACAAAGCAGCAATATAAGGAGCAGGGTGTGGGAGGGAGAGAATTGTGGCTGAAGTTCAATGTAGCTGAAAAATTGGCTGGCTAGAAATTATTGCTCCCAAGACATTGAGTAATTCAAAGAGTTTTGTGAGCCCAAGGACTTGTGTAGAATGAGTACTCCAGTTTATATCCAAAAATAATCTCTCTGTTTCTAAGTGACTGGCTCTATTTATTTATTTATTAGTTCTTGATGGACCTTTATTTTATTTATTTATATGTGGTGCTGAGAATCAAACCCAGGCCTCACACATGCATTCCACCACTGAGCTACAACCCCAACCTGAGACTGCTGTTAATCAGACCTTTACAGCCTTTGTCATATTCTTAAGTTTCCATGTAATGGATAAATTGACATATGTCAAAGCTGCTGTGTGGCATTTGGAACTCTCTGTAAAGTGAGCTTGAAATTGGCAGTATGTGTTCTTCTTCCTTTGTATAATAAGATGAACAGGTACATCTGATTGATAGTTTCGTTTTTGTTTTTGTTTGGTACTAGGAATTTAACCCAGGGACACTTGAGCTACATCCTCAGCCCTTTTTATTTTTTATTTTGAGTTAGGGTCTCACTAAGTTGCTTAGGATCTGCAAAGTTACTGAGGCTGACCTCAAACTTGGGATCCTCCTGCCTCAGCCTCCTTAGTTACTAGGATTACCACACCCAGCTGATTGATGGTCTTAATGCTTTTACTCACCTGAGCCAAACATGATGCAATTGAAAAATATATTTGGTTCTAGATATACAGGCAGCTACAGTCAACAGTGAAGCCTGTTCAATTGTATAGTAGCCATTTTCTATCAATAAAAGGCTCAGTGGTAGAGCACTTGCCTGGCTTGCATGAGGCTCTGGGTTCAATCCTCAGCACCACATATAAATAAATAAGTAAATAATGAAAAAAGATCCATTTACAACTAAAAAAATTTAAGAAAAAAAAAGGCAGATAAGGGATGGAGGGGAAAGGAAGGGGGCATGGAGGTAGAAAAGATAGTGGAATGAAATAGACATTGTTACCCTAGGTACGTGTATGAGGACACGAATGGTGTGACTCTACTTCGTGTACAACCAGAGACATGAAAAACTGTGCTCCATTTGTGTACTATGAATCAAAATGCATTCTGTTGTCATGTATGACTAATTAGAACAAGTAAATAAATGAATTTTTTAAAAAGCAAATTCATCTTTATAGATAACATCTTTCCTAGAACTTAATTTTCAATTTCAGCTTTGTAAAAAAAAAAACAAAAAACAAATGTTAAAGCATTGCTTTGTTTATTTTGAGGATCAAATGAGAGCATGTATTTTGTTTAACTTTTTTTCCCCTTTTCTTGAACCAGTAATTGAATCCAGGGGGCTCAACCCCTGAACCACATTCCCAGCCTTTTTTATATTTTATTTAGACAGGGCTCGCTGAGTTGCTTTGGGCCTCACTAAGTTGCTGAGGCTGACTTTGAACTCATGATCCTTCTGCCTCAGCCTCTTAAACCATTGGGATTACAGGTGTGTGCCACCATGCCTGGTAATTTTTTTAACTTAAATATTTTATTTGGGGCTGGGGATATAGCTTAGTTGATAGAATGCTTGCCTCACATGCACAAGGTCCTGGGGTCAATCCCCAGCACCCCCCCAACATACACACACACACACACACACACACACACAATTTTTGTATTTACTATCTAGCAAGGCATGGCCTATAATCCCAGCTCTTTAGGAGTGTGAGGCTGGAAGTTCACAAATTCAAGGCCATCCTGGGCAATTTAGCAAAATCCTATCTCAAAATTTTTTTAAAAAGTGGAGAGCTGGGGATGTGACTCAGTGGTAGATCACCTCTGGTTTAGGGCTTAGTACTGTTCAATCCCCGGTCTGTTCAGTTTCACAATTTTCATTATGATCTAAGGTTATTATTTGAAAGAGAAAATTCCTTGCTGTATGTTCTGTGCCATGTAGTAGGTTTGTGAGTCATCTACTTACTTGACTGCACCCTACCCTTTTTAAATGCTAGAGCTCAAACCCAGGGCCCCTGCATGCTAGCACTCTACTACTGATCTACACCCCCAACCCTCCCCTTAACTTTTTATTTTTGAAATAATTTCATATTTACAAATACAGAATGGTTATAGGAATAGTATAAATAATATTCTTTACTCAGATTCCCCAAACTACTAACATTTGTTCATCGTTCTCTCTCTTTATAATATATATTCAGTATACATGATAAACATAGGCAATATATTATATCTAAAATTATTTTTCAGAATGATTTGAGAATAAGTTGAGACTGATTCTCCTTTGCCTTAAATACATTCACTTGATTCCTGCCAATACTCCCACCAAAGGACAGTCTCTTAAAACAGGAAATTTCATTGGTACAATACTTTAATCCACATACCTATTCAAACTTTACCAGTTAACCTGATAATGGCCTTTAGAGCAATACACATAAAAAGTGTTTTGAGTGCTTGTGTTTTAAACATGTGTGGTATGTGCTACATGACAGTCATCACAACTCCTTTCTCACCTCAGTCTCTCATTTGGTTCCATGAGCAATATGAACAGTTAGGTACCCTGTCCCCTGACTTAGTAATGAAGATGGGGTAAATGGCTTTACTTGATTTTCCTCTTTTGTATGATTTAGTAGAGCAGCGTGACTTCATTGGAGTGGACAACACAGGAAAGAGGCTGCTCTTCATGGCTAATGAAGCAGACTTGGATGAAGAGCTGGTTATTAAGGGATCCATCCTGCAGAAGTAAGCCCTCGAGATTTCCTTCTTGGCAGTTCTCCTTGTCTTAAAACAAAATACAACCACCCACCATGGGAAAGATGGAATAAAAACTAGATTATATTGTGTGAAATTGACAAAAGTATGTGAATGTTTTCCCCCAGGAGACAGGATAAAGGCTTTTCTTCACTGCATGAAACTTTCCCTGTGTCTTTTCTGACAAGGTAGAGCCAAATCCTGTGTAGGAATAAGGTAAAGCAGCTGTGGAGAGAACATGACTGTCTTTCTGATAGTGTTTTAGAACCTCCTTTAAAAAAAATTTGGCAAAAAGCACATAACATAAAATTTACCATCTTAACCATTGTTAAGTGACAAGTACAGTAATACGTATATTCACATTGTTAGGAAACAGATCTCCAGAGCTTTTTCATCTTGGAAATATGATTTCATAACATATCTTATTAGACAACTCCCCTTTTCTCTCCTTTCCGTAAGCCCCTTATAACCACCATTCTATTTTCTGTTTCAATTAACTTGACTACTTTAGATACCTTATATAAATGAAATCATAAAGTAATTGTCTGTCATTATGTGATGGACTTATTTCACATAATATCCTCAGGATTCATTATGTTATACCATATGACAGGATTTTCTTCTTTTTTAATGCTAATATTCCATTGTATGTCTATATCACATGTTGCTCATCTATTCATCCGTTCAACATTTGAGTTACTTCTACTCCTGGGCTATTGTGTATAGTGCTGCTATGAACATGCATATGTGGATATCTCTTTGAGACCTTGCTTTCAGTTCTTTTGGATTTATACATAGAAGTGGAATTGCTGGATCATATGGTAGTTCTAGTTTTAATTTTTTGAAGAATTTCCATACTATTTTCCTTAATAATTGTACCATTTAACAGTCCCACCAATAATGCATAAGGGTTCCAGTTTCTTCATATCCTTGCCAGTATTTGATATTTTCACTTTTTATGATAGAAACCATTTTACTAGATATGTAATACTGTCTCATTGAGATATCTCCTTTAATATACATAGTCAACCCAGTCACATTTTCTTCAGTTAGCATTCACTGATTGCTTTTCTAGCATGGAACTTTCTGCCTAATGCTAGTATATCGAAATGTTTAATGAATGTTTGAAACCTGGGTAAAATGAATATGAGAGGAGTAAATTGGGAAAAAAAAATACCTTACTTTTTGCCTTTGCTATTCAGCACAATAGGAGAGATATTTCAGAATCTATTGTTTAATGAAATCAAGCTAAAATCTGGCTTCAGTTAGGTTGTTACATTGAAGGATAAAAGTTCTATATTGGCACCTTCATTGTCTCATCTATAAAATGAGACTGATAATAATAGGAGTATTGTGGGGAATAAATAAGGTAATACATATAAATTAATTAGCTTAATGCCTCTTACCTAGTAAGTGACCAAAAACAGTACACATTATTATTATTTTAATATATGTTTTGGGGGATGTACCAGGAATTGAACTCAGGGGCACTTAATCATGAGCCACATCCCCAGTCCTCTTTTGGATTTTATTTAGAGACAAGGTCACACTGAGTTGCTTACCACCTCGTTTTTGCTGAGGCTAACTTTGAACTTGTGATCCACTTGTTTCAGCCTCCTGAGCCGCTGGGATTATAGGCCTGTGGCACCACACCTGACTTATTATTATAATTTCTAAATAAGTAAACAGCTATTGAAAAATACCATACAATCACTTCTGGATTAAAATAGCTATTCAAACTATATCACAGAACTTCCTACCACTAGTTTCTAATTAGAAAATTACAAATAGAGGGCTGGGGCTGTAGCTCATTGATAGAGCGCCTGCCTCACACGTGTGAGATGCTGGGTTCAATCCTCAGCACCACATAATATAAAAAATAAATAAAGATATTGTGTCCAACTACAACTAAAAAAATATTTAAAAAAAATAGAAATAAAAAGCATCTGAAGTTTCAAGATCAGCAAAGGAAGTAGGATAATTAAAGTAATAAAGTTTAAAAACTGGTAGCCAAGGAAAGAAACAAGATTCTGGTGAGGAACATAGGAAGAATAAAAGTAGGCTCCCATTTCCACGCCAGAAGCCATATTGATATGATGATGAAATCCTGCAAATTCTCGTTAAAATACCCAAATCTACAAAGAAATAAACTTTGGGGCTGAGGTTGTGGCTCAGTGGTAGAGCGCTTGCCTTGCACATGTGAGGCACTGGGTTCAATCCTCAGCACCACATAAAATAAATAAATAAGTTAAAAAAAGGTACTGTGTCCATGTTGAACTAAAAAAATTTTTTTTAATAAAATAAAATTTGCCTTTATCTTTGCTATGAATCAGTAGGGGCAGCTACTGGGAAATAAATGATTAAGAAGGGAAAGTGAGCCATGAAACTGAACTTGAACAAAAGGAAATATTTAAGCCTGAAAAACAAATGGATGCAAAAATACAGACAGACAGAATTTCCCTACATGGGGATGGAATATGCCCCATAATTATATGGCAGGAACCAAGAACCTTTAACAAACTCTCAGGAAAGAGCAATTTTCTAACAAAGACTTAACAGTATCTTAGCTATGTCTTTTTTTAATATCCTTCCTTGCCCTTCCAACATCATTTCCAAAGTCATAGAAAAATATATAGAATATAAAATAGCCAGCACTCATATAGTAGTACCTGGTCTCAGATACAGGAGGGTCAGAAATAAAAATTCATCTATATTATATCAAAACAAATGAAATTCTGGCCAGAACCATGATTTAATCATGAAAAAGACCAAAAGAATTAGCACGTCAACTATACAAACATGGAGAGCAAATAAAATAAAAGGAAAGAAAGTACCTTGTAGCTGGGTATGGTGGCTCATGCCTATAATATTAGCTACTCAGGTTTGAGAAAAGAAAGGGAAGATGAATAATGCCTTGAAAAAACTATATTAAAAAAAACACATACACACAATTTGAGAAATAGAAAATTTTCCTTACAACTATAAAATAAATAATTAAACAATGAATTGAATAAATAAGAATTCAGTGATGTAAGGATAAAACAACAAATTAAGATTAATAAAAAAGGACATCATAGAACTAAAATGGAAATTATTGAGGACCAAATAACTTAGTTACAAAATTAATTAAATAATTATAAAGACAGCAAAGAACAGAATAGACATTGCTGAAAATTAAATTACTGACACAGAGGAATAGTTTGAGATATTCAGTGATTTAGATAAAAAAGAAAATGATTGGGCTCGGGAGTGTCTGTCACTCAGTGGTGGAGCACTTGCCTAGAAAGAAAGAAAGAAAAAAGTGATAGAGAAAGGGAGGAGAAAGAGAAAAATAGAGAGAAGAACATGGTTAAATAAATTAGAATCTAATAGAAATGAAAGGCAAAGATGATTCAATATAATTAATATTTCTGAAATAGAGAACGAGACTGTGACCCAAACATGTATTCAAAGATATAAAGACTTCTTGTAAGGTAATGATTTTAACATAAAATAAAGATATAAGAACTAGATAAATAAGATGACTTCTGAAACCCCACTAAAATAACAATAAAGGGATTTTTAGAAAGGTATAAATCCAGAAGGCTAAAGAAAAGGAAAATGAAGATAACAAATTTTAGAAGAAAGAGGGAAGACTAGAAAGTCACAGGAATGGGGCACCAAAAATAGATGAGGTTGGAGGGAACAGGTAGAAAATGAAATGTAAGAAATGTATGAAGGTCCTCAATTTCCTTCTTCCACTTGGCTTCTAAAAACTGGCAGCTAGGCCCACATCCATGAAGCAAGGATATTTGAGGATTCTTCTCTGTGATAACTGATAGTTCAAGAGGAAAGACCTAAAGATGAACATCAAGGAGTTCCTCAAAAATATTCTTATATTATAATGGCATAATTTGGCGTGAACATACTCTATATACAGAGTTACGAAAAATTGTGCTGTGAATGGATAATTATGAATGTAATGCACTCCACTATTGTCATGTATGTAAGAAATAAAATGTTTTTATTTTTATTTATTTTTTATTTTATCAGGGAAAAAAATCCCTATATTCAGTTTCAAAGTCGACAGGCCCTATCACATGTTCAGTGCTCCCAATCAGATGTTTATTGTGACACTCTCAAATTTAGAATAGAAAACCAAGAATTACTAGTTCGGAGGCCAGAACAAATAAATAGGAAAAAAATAAATAAATAAATAAAACAAGAAAAAATCAACTCACAGGAAACAAATTATACAAAGAAAACTTTAGAAAAGGTAACATGAGTATCCTCAGGAAGATTTATTTATTTATTTAACAAATATTTGGGTTCAAGGACCTAGGGACTCAGCAGTGGACAAACAAAAAATCTTTGCCTTCATTGAGAGATAAAAGAGAATATTACATATGTAAACCCCAAAGCAAAGCAAAATGCTGAGATTTTTAGTTTAGTTTTATTTTTTTTGGTGGGGTGGAGGTACTGGGAATTGATCCCAGGGGTGCTTCAACACTGAACTACATCCACATTCCCTTTTATTTTTTAATTTTGAGACAGGGTCTCACTGAGTTGCTGAGGCTGGTTTCAAACAGGATCCTCCTGCTTCAGCCTCCCAAACTGCTATTACAGATGTGCGTATCGCACCCAGCAAAATGCTGTATTTTTAAAAGAACATTTACAGAATAAACAAATGTTGATACTTAAATTAAAAATTCAACAGAATGGTTGGAAGAAATTTTTTGAAAAATTTTCTGTAGCACATTAATGTAAAATGATAAATGATAGGACAATTAAAAGAGCAGCCAAAGATGTCACATATTCCTAATATGGAGTTCGAGAAAAAGAGAACAGAGAAATGCAGGGGAAAGAAATCATCAATAAAAATTTTTTGCAGGGCTAGGGTTGTAGTGCCGTTGTAGAGCGCTTGTCTAGCATTTGTGAGGCACTGGGTTCAATCCTCAGTACTAAATAAATAAATAAAATAAATGTATTGTGTCCATCTACAACAAAAGATTTTTAAAATTTTTTTTCTTCTTAGAATGAAAGGAACTGGATTTCTAGACTTAAAGGAAATAGTGCCAGCAAAAAGTATGAAAAGAAACATGCCAAGACTGTCATTGTGAAATTTTATAATTCTTATAACAAAGATCCTGCAAACTCCCAAAGAGAAGGGGGATATCATACACAATGATATTAAAATGGTTTTTGAATTTCATAATAGCAACACCAGAAACAAAATTTTAAAAATGGAGAAATATCTTTAAAAAATTTTTAATCTCATCTAGTGAAACTATCAATCATGAATGAGAATCAAATTAAGAATTTTTCAGACATTTGTTTTCCATACATCTGTTTTCTAAGAGTTCTTAATAGTCTGTATAACACCAAGTCCTGATATAAATTAAGGAAAAGGCACAATATAGGGAAAAGGGCAACCCATATAGGAAAAAGATGAATCCCCAAGATGATGATGAAGGGAGGTTCCATAATAACACGTTATATACCCATTGTAATGGCAACCAAACCAGATTAGAATAGGTTAGAAAGTTTCAGGAATAATTTCTTCAAGATGATCATAGATGGGTCTTATGATAAAAATGACAGAATACCTGATGTATCTCAACTTTTGGCGGTGGCACTAGGGATCGGACTTAGGAGTGCTCTACCACTGGGCTACATCCCCAACCCTTTTTATTGATATTTTATTTTGAGATAAGGTCTTGCTAAGTTGCCAAGGCTGACTTCAACTTGCAGTCTTCCTGCTTCAGTCTCCCAAGTCACTGGGATTACAGGCATGTGCCACTGCAGCCAGCTTATATCACATTTAAGAGGAGTTTTGGGTATTTAGTGATTTTCTTGGAATTAAACTATTGATACACACCTTTGAAAAATAAAAAATAACAAGGCAATTATTAACACCAAGGCAAATAACAAAAATTCAGGGGAAGAACTAATCATTGATTGTGAATGATTCACCTACCACTTAACGTTTATATGTACATAATAATGTAATCACTAACTCAGTCTTACAAAAATTATGATGTGTTCACTTTGGAATGATGACCGGGTATAGCATGTTGGAGGCATGACTGAAGAAAACAGATAAATCTCATTCTTCTATAGTATCTAGAACTGAAGTCCTAATAACTTAAGCATTAGAAACATGCCATTATAACCAAAATATGAAGCCAATTATATTGGGAAGGTAGAAAGTATAGGAAGTGTGGTAGTGTATGGTAGCATTGGTGATTAAAAAAAGTGAAATCATATCTTCTACAGTGGGAATTCACCAGATAATTTCTGAAGTGGAAAACCCAAGAAACACTAATATAAGAACGTGAATGAGAGGTATAAATGCTAAACTGGTCTACTAAAAGAATTGAAAGTGAGTGTTTCAGGGAAACAGAAAATGTGTAGAAGAAGAAATAAACACCTGAACTTATTTATTAAAAGTTTTATGGGCTGGAGTTGTGGCTCAGTGATAGAATACTTGCCTTGCATGTGTGAAACACTGGTTTCAATTCTCAGCACTGCATATAAATCAATGAATAAAATAAAGGTTCATCAACAATTTTAAAAAGTTTTTAAAAAATTATTCACCTCTTTATGTGCATAGATAACTTTAATTTTAATTTTTAAAAGAAAATGATAAAATATCCTGAATCAAATAAAGATATTCAGATTTGGGCTTGGGTTGAAGAAATTATTCCTAAAGCTTTCTAACCACTGCAGCCAGCTTGTATCTCAACACTTAAGAGGAGTTTTGAGTATTTAGAGACTTGCTTGGAATTAAATTATTGATAAGCACCTTCGAAGGTAGAGTGCTTACCTCGCACATGTGAAGCACTGGGTTCGAGCCTCAGCACCACATAAAAATAAATAAATAAAGATATGTGTCCATGTATAATTTAAAAATATATATTTTTAAAAAGGGTACTCAGATTTTATTTATTTAGTGTTAAAGATTAAACCTAGGATCTCATTCATAAAATCTTCAGATTTCACTTTGTTCTACAGATTACACTTTGTTCCAATGAAATTTGGCCAGATTAAATAAATTTATTAAGCTTCAGGGAAAAAGAAAATTTTTCAAGCATCCAGAGGCAAAACCTTATATGGAAATTAGGAAAAATTAGGTTTACACAGGATTCAGTACCTGACAAATAATATCTACACAGTTCTTGGGAAAAGAGAGTGAAACTCGGGAATAGTATAAACAAATAAAGATATCATTCAAATATAAAAGCAGCAAGAAGACATACTCAAACATAAAAGAACTCAAAAGATGTATCACCTATGAGCCCTTCTTAAAGAAAAACTTATTGATAGTAAAAGCAACCAAGAATTGAATAAAAATACATTTAATTCAGAGGAGCTATGGGCATCAGCATTTAATCCATTTATATACAGAACTGATACAACTATAGGAATTGTGGCTATAGAATATAATTCAGATATCATAAACCTAAACATCATAAAAATAAAACTGCCAAAAATCAGGCAGTTAGAGTAAAGAAAAAAGAAACATGTCTATGTGATAATAGCTTCTTTTTTATAATAAGGAAGTTAAAAAAAAATGAAAAAACTTTAAATAAAACATAATAACTCTAACTTTTGGGGAGTTTTTTGTTGGTTTGATTTTGGTGCCAGGGATTGAACCCAGGGGCAATTAACCACTGGGCAACATCTGTAGTCCTTTTTTGAGACAGAGTCT
The DNA here is from genome assembly GCF_001458135.2 of Marmota marmota marmota. Lineage (NCBI taxonomy): Eukaryota > Metazoa > Chordata > Mammalia > Rodentia > Sciuridae > Marmota > Marmota marmota. The sequence goes on from NW_026000082.1 coordinate 20,105,030, forward strand.
CCCTAAGTTGCTTAGGGCCTTGCTAAGTTGCCAAGGCTGGTTTTGAACTTCTGATTCTCCTATCTCAGCCTCCCATGTCACTAGGGCTACAGGTGTGTGCCACTGTGCCTTACTGTTCTTTCATTTTAACTTCTTTTTTCTTCTGTTAAGTACAAGTAAAATATAACATTTTTTTAAAAATTCTTTTCAAAAATATTTATTTTTTTAGTTGTAGTTGGACACAATACCTTTATTTTATTTATTTATATGTGGTACTGAGGATCCAACCCAGGGCCTTGCACATGCTAGGTGAGCAGTCTACGACTGAGCCACAACCCCAGCCCCAGCACTTTTCATTTTATTTTTTTATTTGTTATTTTTAGTTATACATAACAGTAGAATGTATTTTGACATATCATATATACATGGGGTATAAATTCCCATTTTTGTGGTTGTACATGATGGAGTTAAGACACAGGTCGTGCATTCATATATGAACATAGGAAAGTCATGTCTGAGTCATTCTGCAGTCTTTCCCATTCCCATCCTTGCTCCCTTCCCCCCACTCCACCCTATCCAAACCTTTCTCTCCCCACCTCTGCATCTGCGTGTCAGAGAGAACATTCAGCCTTTGGTTTGGGGGGATTGGCTTATTTCAGTTAGCATGATAGTCTCCAGTTTTATCTATTTGCTGGCAAAAGTCATAAAGCCATTCTTTTTATGGTTGAGTAAAATTCCATTATGTTTATATACCACATTTTCTTTATGCATTCATGTGTTGAAGGACACCTGGTTCCATAATTTAGCTATTGGGAATTGAGCTGCTGTAAACATCGATGTGGCTGTATTACAATAGTATGTTGATTTTAAGTCTTTTGGGTATATGCCAAGGAGTGGAATAACTGGGTCAAATGGTGGTTCCATTCTAGGTTTTCTGAGGAATCTCCATACTGCTTTCTAGACTGGTTGCACCAATTTGCACCAGCAATGTATGAGTGTACCTGTTTCCCCACATCCTTGCCAACATTTACTTTTATTTATATTCTTGATAATTGCTCTTCTGACTGGGGTGAGATGAAATCTCACTGTAGTTTTAATTTGCAGCTCTCTAATTGCTAGTGATATTGAACGTTTTTTCATATATTTATTGATTGATCAAGTACTTTTTATTTTAAAAATAGACTCAGTAGTATAATCCTGTTTTTATACTGGTATGTCTATTTGTGTATATATACATAGAGAAGTGTCTTTAATGATTGTTACTCCCGAGAAATAAGATTTAGGATGACTTTATTTTAACTGTTAGTCATTTTCTAAAGTAGGCTTTGAGTTCTGTAAGATTAACTGCATCTTTTTTCATAAAACAAATGGTGTTTTAAAAAACTAGAATTGTTAATTCTGAGGTAGTAAGAATTAATTTTGGAAAGTATAAGTATGTATGATTATTTTTTCTATATGTTTTTCTGTATTTTAAAAATTTTCCCTAATTTTAAAAGTCTCAAAAACAAGCGAAAACCTGAAGAATATAGTCAAGTGGGTTAACACATTGTTCTTTCTTTTGGAAAGTGGCCTTTCCTAGTTTAGTAGCCATGGCACAAATGCCTACTGGGGAGGAGTCCAGCTGGGGAGGGTCTTTGCTCTTGCTGAATGAAGCCAGGCTGCTCAGAAAGCATTCTGCAGTGGATATGGGTAATGACTTTCATTGAATTATTCATTTCTTCCTTACTCAATAGCAGAAGCAAAACTAACTGAATTCTGGACCTTTCATTCCATTAAATTTCTATAGGTGTTTTAAAGATACATTTATAAATGTCTTTGAATCATCTCCCCTCAAGAGATAGAGCTGGAATTAGTAATTTGTTAAGACTATGGCAGAAGTAATGGTATGTTACTTCCAAAATCAGGTTATAAAAAGACTGCAATTTCTGTCTTTGGTGCCCACTGACACTCTCACCCACTCTTTTCTCTGAGAAAGTCATAACTTTCTCATAACTGGGTCATAACTCAGCTTTAGGGAGGGGAAAGCTAGCTGCCATTGACATAAGGTTCTAGTCAGACTGTAGAGACAGCCGTGAGTGGAGGCTGGCAACCCCATAAATGAAGTGGATATTCTCAGACCTGTCAGCAGCCATGATGAAAACAGAGTCTCTTCCTATGAAATCTCAAGATGACTGTTGCTCCAAACAACAGCTTGAATGCAGCTTAATGAGAGGTCCTGAGTCAGAATCACCCAACTAAACCACTCCCAGATTCCTGAAGCACCTAAATTGTGAGATATTGTTTGTTGTTTTAAGCCTCCTTGTTTGAGGTAACATGTTATTTAGTAATAGATGACTAATAAGATTCTAAATCTGTAGACTTTGAATTAAAATTTCTTGGAAACACTGAAGCTGAACCACATCTTCGGGGGAAAAAGGTCTGACACCATTGTTTTCAGCCTCAGTTGCTTCCCATACAGTTCAGAAGTAGGAAGTCATGTGGCTATATTTGGGATGTATCCTGCCTCAGCACAATGCTTTTATTGAGATCTTGGACAAATTACCAGCTCCATTCAAAATATTAAAGCTATAGATAGTCATCTTTTGGTCTTATTAAACTTCAAGGACTTTTATTGTTTCAATATTGGCAACAAATAGTCCCATAATTCTTCTTCCCTGTATTCCTAGAGAAAGGCCTGGATTAAAATTAATTCTTCAGAAAAAGCTACCTCTTATCAACCTGTCCACTGCTATATTGCTATGTGATAGAGAGATGCTGCCAAGATCCCCCTTCAAAGAAGGACTAGCTGCTCAGCTTCTAGCTGTCACCAACTTCCGGATTTATCTCACCTGCAGAAAGGCACGTTGTCTGAAGTCTTGCTCTGCCTTACTAAATCCACTTTGAGAGGCAACACTTGCTTCAGAATTACCTGCCAGGGTGGCTGAAGCTTTGTGGAACCTGCATCTGTTTCAGTCTTTTTCTTGCCACAATTCTACTTTCTCTCCTTCTTTTCACAGATGTTAATCCCTACTAAACATGTGTAATTCTGGAGAATCCAAACTTCAACACATAATGACATGGTTTTCCCTGTGGTTTGCCACTGCCTTGTGAAGCAAATTTTCTCACTCTTGAAGTGATCATTCATAGTTTAATTCTAGAATTAAACTGTTCTGGGTAGTTGTTTTCTTCCCATGAAAGCAAATTTGTTGCATTGGTCTTTGCATGTATGAAAACTGTGATGAATACTATCTATAATGTTGATGTCTCTTATAACTCCTAACTGATCATAGTATAAAAAGTGTACCATCCATTCAATCAGAACCTTTCCAGCCTCTCACCACTATAAGCATTGATTTCTTCTTCTCCTTTCTCATGAGACCAATACTTGTCAACCTGGGGAGCATTTTAAAAAATATTGATGACTGGATCCTACCCATAGAGATTTTCATTTAATTCGGTTGGCACAGGATCAGCATTTTATTTCAGAAAAACTCAATGCAGGTGTATGAGAGCTGGCTGCCAAAATCAGAAGAAACCTAAGCCTGAAGAAAAATGCAGAAAGATCCAGGATTGCACAAAGCATAATTTATTAGGGACTTACAGACAGAAACATGTCTTGGGTGGTAGCAGGACTGAAGGATACCTTCATCCCAAGGCAGTAGAAGTTTATGCACTAAACTAAATAAAGGTGAGCTGCAGCCAACCAGACTGGCCTTTTCCCAAAACTGCTAACATGTCCAAAATGAGTTAAGAAACAAACAGCCTGAGTGCTCACTTCAGCAGCACATGTATGCTAAAATTGGAACAATACAGAGATTAGCATGGCATCTTCACAAGGATGACATGCAAATTTGTGAAGCATTTCATTTTGTTTTGGTTTTTGTTGTTGTTGTTTTAAAGCTAGACATGGTGGCACAGGCTTGTAATCCCAGCACCCTGAGACTGAGGCAGGAGGATAGCAAATTCGAGGCTGGCCTCAGCAATTTATCAAGGCCCTAAGCAACTTAGTGAGACCCTGCCTCAAAATAAAAAATAAACAAGTCTGGGGATGTAGCTCAGTGGAAAAATAACCCTGAGTTCAATCCTACATACACCCCCCTCCCAAAAAAAAAAAAGAAAGAAAGAGGGTGGTTGTGGGTATTATACACAAATTCAGATAATTATGTTAACAACTTTGTTTTATAGGGATTGAGATACGTGCCAGGGTTACCTGGCAGGCAGAATGGTGGCTATGACTAAAATAGCTGTAGTCATGTTAAGCTGGATCCTTACATGTTTTTTAAAAAACTCCTTTTTAAAAAAAGACGATTCTAATGTACCAAGCTAGAAAACTGCTATACTATTCATTTTAGGATTTATGGCCCAGCAGTGTCCTGATACTTGTCTATCAGAATCTGAGGGACTTTTTAGCTATCCAGGAATGATAGACATAGTTGTGAAATTGGATCCAGCACCTGAAACAACTACTTGGATCTTTGTTTCTTATTCTCTTTGGGCCGCAGGCCATGTCTGTAGTGGAATGTGAGGCTCCAGCTAGTCCAGGTAACATCTTATCTTCCCAGGACCAACTTAGTCTAGTATATTCAAGTAGCAGTCTACTAGATTTGTGGTGTTATAGTTAGGCCTCATAGTATGGTTTCCATTTTGAGCATTTCAGGCTGTGTGGTTCTGGAGAATTAAATGACATATTAAAACATACTCAGTTGACTATTCTATCTCCCTTTTATAAGGACCCTTGTGATTACATTGGTCCCACAGGAAAATCTAGGGCAATCACCTCATCTCAGTATACTTAATCACATTGACAAAGTTCCTTTTGTCATGTAAGGTAACATATTTACAGTTTCCAGAGGTTAGGATATGGACATCTTTGAGGGATCATTATCCTAACTACCATAGTCCTCATATCTCTTATTCTTTTTAACATGATTTTCAATAGCTTCATAATAGTCTGTTATATGAATACATATGTATATATTTATTCATATGATGATGTATTATATGTATATGTGTGTATACATATATTTACAGACATAAATATGCATGTGTGCATGCACACATACACAGTTGTTTACTTAACCATATCAGTATTATTGAACATTTGGATTTTTTTTTCTTTTTTTGGCAATGCTGATAATACATTTCTTTTTGTTGTTGAATGTTATCCTGTTCTATGGATAAATCACATTTGAGTTACCCAGTGAGTTATAGTTGGCATTTATTTTAAATCATCTTTATTCTACTGATAAGTCATTTAGGATTTCAATATCCAGAATTTTGAAGGATTCCCCAAAAGAGCTTAAAGCATACTTCTTTCCTGAGACAACTTCTATGCATACTAGAGAGATAGGACCAGTTCTATCATCAAGAAAAGTAGACACATACCATTAGTTGGATCAAATTAGAAAAAACTACATAAATATTTCAGACTGTTAGGCTTTTGGAGAACCATAGTTCTCATAATAAATGAGAGTTTTTGTTTGCTACCAAATTTGGTAGATGGTTGATTTTTGAAGTAATAATAAGCAAGTGGAATAACATTTTTTAAAATGTTGTTGCTTAAGTTTGGGACTACAAGTAATCTCTGAATTCTCAAGAGAGGTATTCATAAATTCAGATCATATTTGGCTTCCTGATACATTAAAAAAAAAAAAGTGGGTTTTTACTATCTCTGGTGTCAGAGAACTCTAAGGTCAATTGCTATTCCATATCAAAAGAACATTTCCTATATTCTTATAGTAGTAATGTGAGTGCTGTCAAAGTAAAGGCTTTGACAGATTTTTGCCCTGTTCTTCTTAGAATTCACACCCCAGTGACTCAGGATCTGTGGTGTGTAGTTGTAGTAGGGCAGCTGGCTGAATAAATGAGTAATAAAAATGTTATTCCTCCATTCCTATGGTCCTCTGGGGACATTGTGCTCCTCCTGCCTCAGTAAGATGGTGGGTAAAAGCTAATTAGATTCAGATTTTCATTTTTTAAATATGAGAATACATTGTCTCCTTTTTAAAAAAAAAAAAATGAATTTCCAAAGATAGGGGCCAATCTTAGTTGGGCAAATGCCAGACTTATCTTGGAAAAAAAACTTTTTGTATGTAAGATAACTAGAAACCTCTTCTAAATTTTTCTTACTTTTGTAATGGTTATAGAAGAAAAGGACAATCATAGAATGTATACCTCATGTGTTTTCTCCCTTAGAGAGAGAATGAAGAAATGCAGTATTTACTTGATTTCAAAGACATTGTTTTGTTGGGCTTCAGGCATATTTGGTTCTGAAAAGTAAAAGAATAAGACCCCTGTTGGAGCAGGAGTCCTGCTAGGCTTGTGGTCAGGTACAGAAGCAGTCTCCCCAGCAAGCTTAGACATCAGGCAGTACTGGTAACTTTATTCTAAAGGAAAACAAAACAAAAACAAAAAACAAGCTGGATACGGTGGTGCACACCGGTAATCCCAACAGCTTGGGAGGTTGAGGCAGGACAATTGCAAGTTCAAGGCTAACTTTAGCAGCCTAGCAAGGTCCTAAGCAACTTGGAAAGACCCCGTTTCAAAATGAAAAGTGTTAGGGGTGTGGCTCATTGATTAAGCACCTTTGGGTTAAATTCTTGGTCCTAAAAACAAACAAAAAATTTATTACAAAGGGCTCAGATTCTCACAACCTCATTAGATTTGGAAAAAGCACAGCACCTTTCTCACATGTCTAATTGGTGCTTTTCTGACTTGTACAGGCATTGAGTGTAGTAGAAAAGAATATTGCTGGGCTGGGGATGTGGCTCAAGCGGTAGCGCACTCGACTGAAAAGAATATTGCTTATAGAAAGAGCATTGTACTGGAAATTCAAGTTGAAGGAATTTGGAGTCTAGTTCTGAGACAAACCAGCTGTGTGGCCTTGAGTAAATCATTTTGTTTCTGTAAGCCTCAGTTTCTCTAATTGAAATCGGCTTAGTTATTCTTTAAAGATACCCCCCAGCTCAAAAATTCCTATTTTATTTCTGACAGACATGTGTTTTTAATAGTTCATAAGTGAAAGGTATTTGTGCCAAATACTTAATAAGAAAATCATGTAGCTTTTCTCCAATGTTCTGCTTTGTTTTTTTGAATTCTAGTCAAGGTTTTTTTACTGGAATGGTAATGAAAATATTAAAACAAGCTTCTAACAGATATTTTCAAATGGAATAAAATGTTCACGAGTTCATCTTGGAAGGTTTAGACATATTTATATCTAGGGACTTTCAAGGACTTTGGTCAAGACCTCAAAAAATCATTGCCAAATATCTGTTTCTGTGACAACAGATGAGAAGGTTTAAACTCTTGATTATTTTCTTGATGTTGTAGAAAATCTAATAATACTATTTACCCCATTGATACTAACCAGCCCTAATTCCTAATGTACTTTTCTAATTCACAGTTTGGGGTGGGGGTCAGGGGTATAGAAGGGCTTTTGGAAGCCAGGATCACAAACTTTTCCCAGGATGTCTTGTCCAGTGTAGGCACTGAGATTTTTATTCTTAGTTTCTATACTTTTACTCTCACTTCTATGAAGTGATATGGCTATAAGAAAACACCCATGTCGATATTTTTAAGCCCTTTCTTTGGGACTGGCTGTAGATTGCAGAGAAAAATCTAATCTCCTGCCTGGGTGAGTAAAAGCTGTGTTGCCAATTCCTGATCTTTTCAGGGTTTCAACAGGACAAATTAGATTCTTTAGCTTTTTGTATGTCTGATTTACGATTCAGCTTTCTTGGATATACTAAAATCTGTATCACATCCTTCTGTTTTCTAGCTTTCAAAATTTTGTCATCATCTCTTCACAGGGTCTTTGTCCTTGTGGGTTTGTCTTTAAAAACAAAACAACTTTGCCATGGTTATGAGTTTTCAGAAGGGGTAGGAGTTAATTAGCCTATGTTTAATCTAATCACTAGAGTATTGGTTTCTCCTTTAGTTGGCTTTTCCTTTAGTGCAGTTCTTCCCTTTGCAGATTTTCATTGTTGTTTTTCGTTTCCTCCTCATGGAATATTTTGCCAAGAATGTTCTGTAGTGCAGGCTTTCTTGCTGTAAATTCTTTTAGCTTTTGCTTATCATGGAAGATTTTTATTTCATCATCAAATCTGAAGCTTAATTTTGCTGGATATAAGATTCTTGGTTGGCATCTTTTTTCTTTCAGAGCTTGGTATATGTTGTTCTAGGATCACCTGGTTTTGAGGGTCTGGATTGAAAAATCTGCTGAGATTCTAATTGGTCTTCCCTTATATGTAACCTGATTTCTCTGTCTTGTGGCCTTTAAAATTCTATCCTTATTCTGTATCCTAGGCATTTTCATTATAATGTGCCTTGGTGTAGATCTATTATAATTTTATACATTTGGTGTTTTATAGGCCTCTTGTATTTGATTTTCCAATTCATTCTTCATGCTTGGGAAATTTTCTGATGTTATTTCATTGAAGAGATTGTGCATTCCTTTGTTTTGAATCTCTGAGCCTTCCTCTATCCCAGTAAATCTTAGATTTGTTTTTTTTTTTTTTGATGTTATTCTATAATTCTTAGATGTTCTGTTCATGGTTTCTTACCAACTTCACTGTGAGGTCAACTTTCTTTTCAGGATTGTATATTTTGTCTTCATTGTCTGAGGTCTTGTCTTCCAAGTGATCTAGTCTGTTGGTGATGCTTTCTATTGAGGTTTTTGTTGTGGGGTTTTTGTTGTTGTTGTTATTGTTGTTGTTCTTCTTTTCTTTTTTTAGTGTAGTTGGACACATTTATTTATTTTTATGTGGTGTTGAGGATTGAACCCAGGGCCTCGAACACACTAAGCGAGCGCTATACTGCTGAGCCACAACCCCAGCCCCTCTATTGAGTTTTTTATTATTTCTTTCATTTTAAGAAATTCTGTTTATTTGGTTTTTTCAGAATTTCTATCTCTTTCTTGAAGTAATCTCTTGCTACCTGTATTTGTTCTCTTTTCTGTTTGTTGGTGTGATCCATGGTTGCTTGTATTTGTTCTCTTATCTCTTTGTTAAGAAGTTCGGTTTTTAAGCATGCAGCTACCATAAACTGCTTCTTTACTATCATCCTTTTTCTGTCCACTTTTCTAGGAACTGAGCATTATTCAGTGATCATGTTGGGAATAGAACTTCCAGTTGGCCTTTGCCATCCTTATGCAATGAGCAAGATAAAATCAGCTCAGTTCTTCCTACTTATGTGATGATTCTAGGAAAGGGGAAGAAGAGAGCAAACCTTATGAACATTTGGCATTGCCCTAAGCCAAGGGACCTTTCTCTCATATTTGAAGGAAATAAGGATCTGAAATCCTTTGAAATCTTATTATTAACTGAAAGGACTCAGAACTTTTTTAGTTTCTTTATGAGCTTTGGACCTCTAAAGTATTAGTTTTGCCTTTCATGGTCAGGGTTCCTTTCTGAACTGCATTTTTTTTCCCTGTAGCTCTACAGTTCTGTAGGTATCTTGTTTTGTAAATGTTTATAGGATACATATCTTTATGTTCAGTTTTCTTTTTATTAAAACTCAAAGAAGTCTTAAGAGTGTGCAGTCCTGATTTAGCTCACTCTTAAGCCAATGCTATCACAGAGTAGAAGTGGTCATTAGCGTCAGGATGATTCTGTTATTCTGCCTCTACCTATAGCTAACTGTAACCTGAGTCTTGTTTCCTGTGTGAGTCTTTCCTACAACTTCCCTAGACACAAGGACTTCAATTTGGAGTAAACTTGGATACATCTTGTTCCTTGAACTCTTTTTTTTTAAATATTTTTTAGTTGTAATTGACACAATTCCTTTATTTTATTTATTATTTATATGTGGTGCTGAGGATCAAACCCAGGACCTTGCACATGCTAGGTGAGTGCTTTACCCCTGAGCCACAATACCAACCCCCCTTGAATCCTTTGACATTTAAAAGTAATCTGTCGGGGCTGGGGATGTGGCTCAAGCGGTAGCAGTAACGTGCTCGCCTGGCATGTGTGCAGCCTGGGTTCGATCCTCAGCACCACATACAAACAAAGATGTTGTGTCTGCCAAAAACTAAAAAATAAATATTAAATATTCTCTCTCTCTCTTTCTCTCTCAAAAAATAAATAAATAAATAAAAGTAATCTGCCAAAAACAGGCAGCTGCTGCTTTGGGAACATTTAACTTCAACAGACAATAAGATAATATTGTAGAAAATACCAAGGAATCCATAAAATTACTGGAACAAGTAAAAAGGATTCAGCAAGGTTACAGAATACAGCTCAATATACAAAAATTAGTTATATAGCATTGAATGACCTCAAAATTAAATTATAAGAAAACAATTCCATGTACAATTGCATCAAAAAGAAAAAAAATAGGAATAAATATGAAAGAAGAAGGGCAGGACATATGCTGAAAAACTACAAAACACTGCAAGAGAAATTACATAAAATATCAATATGTGGAAACACATCCATCTTCCTGGACTAGGAAACTCAGTATTGTTAAGAGGGCAACTCTCCCCAAACTAATCTATAGATTCAATACAAACTGCATCAGAATCCCAAGAGAATTTTTGCACAAATTGATGTGCTGATCCTAAAAGTTATATGGAAAGGCAGAAAACGTAGAATAGCCAAAACAGTTTTTAAAAAGAACAAAAAAACTCATCTGAGTCTGGTCAATTGATTTTTACCTGAAATATTAAGGCAACTCAGTGGGCTAAGGATAGTCTTTTACACAACTTGTGCTAGAAGGATTTGATACTCACATACAAAAAGATCAATTTAGAACCTTACTTCACTCCATATACAAAGATGAAAATAGAATACAAACATAACATATGTTAAGAGCTAAAACTGTAAAGGTTTTAAAAGAAAACCAGAACAAAAATCTGTGTGAACTTGAGTTAGGCAAAGACTTCTTAGATATAATACCAAACACATACTTCATAAAAGAAAAAAAATAAATATATTCTAAGACTTTAGCCAGACATGGTGACACATACCTGTAATCCCAGTAACTCAGGAGGCTGAAATAGGAGGACTGCAAGTTTAGTCAGGCTCAGCAGGTTAGTAAGACCCATAGCCACCTGTCTAAAAATAAGAAAAGACTGGGAATACATAGCTCGATGGTAAGGTGCCCCTGGGTGCAATTCCCAGTACCAAAAAAAAAAAAATTAAACTTTGAACCTCAAAAGATAGTTTTAAGAAAACAAAAAGATAAGAACTTACAGTCTAATAAGATGACTAACAACTCAATTTCAAAATGGGCAAAAGAATTTAATGGCCTTTTTGCCAAAAAAAAAGATATATAAATTGCTAAGAAGGAAATGAAAAGATTCTCAACATCAGTAGTTATAGGGAAATGTAAATAAGAGCCATGATGAGATTCTACCTCATACCCACTAGAAAGACTATGTATTTTTTTTTTTTTAATGCAGGAAAACTTTTTACAGAAACAAATCTGTAGAGACAAGAGGGCAGATAAGTGACTGCCAGAGAGAGTGAGAAAAGGGGACTAATTGATTACAAATGGTCATGTGAAGTTGTTTTTTGTTTGTTTGTTTTTGTTACCAGGGATTGAACCCAGAGGGTGCTAAGCCACATCCATATATATATATATTTTGTTGTCAATCGACCTTGTTTTATTTATTTATATTCGATGCTGAGAATCAAACCCAGTGCCTCAACACATGCTAGGCAAGTGCTCTACCACTGAGCCACAACCCCAGCCCCTATTTTGAAACACCGTCTCCCTAAATTGCTTAGGGCCTGGCTAAGTAGCTGAGGCTGGCCTCAAACTTGCAATCTTCCTGCCTTAGTCTCCCGAGTTACTGGGACTACAGGCATGTGCCACCACACCCAGCTTAATGTAAGATTTTACAAGAATAATAGAAGTGTTGGATCTAGATGTAATGATAGTTGTTCAGCTTTGTACATTTTCTAGAAATCACTAACTTGTATGCCTAAAACAGGTCAACTTTATGGTATGTAAATTATACTTCAATAAGGGTGTTTTCTTTTTTAAGACCAAGTTATCTGTTGAATTCAGAACATGGGTATTCTACAAAATAGATGACTTATTCTAACAGATCAGTGGCTTGGTGGGGGAATAACAGAAATTTTTTAAAAATGAAATAACCAAATGCTGTGTGAGACCTTAAGTGGATCCTGATTCAAACAACCAACTGTAAAAGGACAAATCTGAAATGGAGATTGGATATTAGATGACACTATGAAATCATTGATAATTTCATTAGGTATGGTATTGACATAATGATTATATTTTAATGTCCAATCTTATCAGTTAGAAATGTATATTCCTCATACTGAAGTATTTATAGATAAAACGTTAAATCTGGCTGAGTGCAGTGTTGCAAGCCTATAATCCCAGTGGCTTGGGAGGCTGAGACAGGAGATCACAAGTTCAAAACCAACCCTAGCAATAGCAAGGGGATAAGTAACTTGGTGAGACCGTCTCTATATAAAATACAAAATAGAGCTGAGCGTGTGACTCAGTGGTTAAGTGCCCCTGAGTTCAATTCCTGTTACCGCCCCCCCCCCCGCAAAAAAAAAAAAAGTTATATCTTTAGTTTGCTTTAAAATACTGTATTAGGGGGTGGGATATAGCTCAGTGGTAAAATACTTGCCTACCATGCATGAGGCCCTGGGTTCTATCTCCAGTAGTGCAAAAATAAACAAATTATATTAGTTTGCCAGTATTGCTACAGCAAAGTACCACAAACTGAGTAGTTTAGAGCAACAGAAATGTATTGTCTTATGGTTCTTAAGGCAAGAAGTCCAAAATATCAGCAGGGCTGGTTACTTCTTGACAGGGAGACTGTTCCATGCCTCTCTCCTAGCTTCTAGAAACTTTAGGTATCTTTGGCTTATAAATGGCATTCTCCCTGAATCTTAATATTGTCTTCCCTCTGTGTGTCTGTATTTGTGTCCAAATTCCCTTTTTTATAAGGACACCAGTTACATTGAATTGTGCCCCTTTAATGACTTTATCTTAGCTTGATCATCTGCAAAGACCGTATATCCAAATAATATTTCACACTCACAGATACTGAGGGATATAGGACCCCAACATCTTTTAGGGACAGATACAATTCAACCATAATTAAACTATAGTAAAAAATTTAAAAGGTTGATACAATGTTAATTGTTGAATCTGGTTGATGAGTACATAAAAATTTATCTCTCATTTTGTGTACGTTTGAAATTTTCCTTACTAAAAATTATTCTAAACCAGTTGGATGGCACATGCCTATAATCCCAACAACTTGGGAGCCCGAGGCAGAAGTTCAAGGCCAGCCTGAGCAAATAAAAAATAAAAAGGGCTGGGGATATAGCTCCATGGTAAAGTGCCCCTGGTTCAATCCCCAGTACCAAAAAAGAAAAAAAAAATTAAGTGTACGTGATAAAGCAGCAGAGACTCAATTCACAATTTCTATAGCCATGTCTTTAGTGTTCTTCACAGTAACCAAAAGGTGAAAGCAACTTTTTTATCAACAAATGCATTATAAACAAAATGTGGTATATACTATATACATATAACAAAATATAATGCAGTCTTAAAGAGGAAGTTTTGATAACTGCTACAAAATGAACCATAAAGACACTTTGCTAAGTGAAATAAGCCAGACAGAAAAGGACAAATATTGTATGATTTCTCTTTTAAGAGGTACCTAAAGTATTCAAATTTATAGAGAAGAGATTGTTGAATGGGGGCAGGAGTAAATGGGGAAACTGGAGTTTAATGAAGGTAGAGTTTCAGTTGGAGAAGATGAATAAGTTCTGTAGATGGGTATTTGTGATGGTTGCACAATGTAAGTGTACTTATGCCACAGAACTGTATACTTGAAAATGATAAATTTTATGTTAAATATAGTTTACTACAAAAGGAAAGAGGGAGGCAAGAAGAAAGAAAAGAGCAGGAAATTCTGTTTTTTAAGGAATAATGAGAAAAATTGCTATAAAAACTATAAAGTGCACTGTGGAAGAGACCAGGTCTATCTTGTTGTCTCTTTATTCTAGTTGAATGCCTGTTGCGGTTTGGGTCATCAGTAAATGTTATAGAATGTGTTTTCAGTGTTAGATTCCTAAGTATGTTGAATTTCAAAAATCATTGTTTGGAAGGAGTTTTATCTTCTTTTTTGTTTTAATGTTTTTAGTTGTAGGTGGACACAATACCTTTATTTTATTCGTTTATTTTTTAATGTGGTGCTGAGGATCAAACCCAGTGCCTGACGTGTGCTAGGCAAGCACTCTACCATTAAGCTACAACCTCAGCCCCGAATTTTATCTTCTTCAATAGACAGTACTATGTACATTTGAAAAGAACAAATAATGATAAGATCCCAATCTATTCCAGGAGCCATTGTTTTAGTATGATTTAAAATAGGAGGAGGAGGGCTGGAGATATAGCTCAGTTGGTAGAGGGCTTCCTCACATGCACAAGGCCCTGGGTTCAATCCCTAGCACCAAAAAAAAAAAAAAACCAAAACAGCAGTAAAATAGGGGGAGAGCTAGCTCAGTGACATAGTTCTTGCCTAACGTGTGAGGCGCTATTTTCGACTCTTAGCACTGCATACAGAAATAAACAAAATTAAATACAAAATAGGGCTGGGGATGTGGCACAGTAATCGAGTTCAAACAAAATAAAATAAACAAAACAAAGGCATGCTATCCATCTACAACTACAAAAAAAAAATTAAAAATAAGTGGAGAATGAAGGATTCCTGGAGGAAGTAGATACAAGCTGATCCTGAAAGAAAAAAAAAATGCCCAGGATATAAGGAGGCAGAATAAAAGAGTAGACAAAAGACCTAGAGGACAAAATGGGAAGAGTAAAGGAAGTGGGAAATAAGACAGTTGCCTCTATAGAGAAAAGGGGGGCCAGTGGAGCCAGTGCCCTGTACATACCTACTTCACTTCACCCATTGTCACACTGCAAGAGCATTAGAGCTTCATGGACCTTTCATAGTCAAAGGAGGTGGATTACAGAGTCTCAGGAGAATTTTGGATAAGGTGAAATTCACAATAGACATTGAAACACATGGAGGGAAAAGAGATTGTGGAGCTGATTGCCTCACAGGAAAGGAAAGGAAAGTACCACATCAACTGAGAAATATGGCCCCAGCTGAGCTCAGAATGAAATCTTCACTATACACTGGAAATGCTGTATGCAGACATGGGTGCTCATGTACAGCTGGTTATGAGACTGCCAAAGCCAGGACTCTGTGTGGCACTGAGGGCAGGTATAGATATTCCATTATGTAATAGGCTAAGAACTTTCATGAAGTTTTGGGGTTTTTTTATTTGTTTGTTTGTTTGTTTGTTTTTTGTTTTTTTTTGGTACTGAGGCTTAAACCCAGGGGTACTTTACCACTGAGCCACATCCTGCCCTTTTTAATTGTTATTTTGAGAAGGGTCTCACTAAGTTGCTTAGGGCCTCACCAGATTGCTGAAACTGGCCTCCAACTTGCAATCCTCCTACTTCAACCTCCCAAGTCTCTAGGATTACAGGCATGCTCCACAAGGTTCTAGGTTTGATCCTTAATACTACAAAATTAAATAGGTAAATGCCATTGATCTTTGTGTGAAATTGTAAATGCTTATTGTTTGATGCTTCCCAATATTTATTTCACAAACAGTGGTATTATTCTAAAGTAATATCACTGTTAAAAAATATTTGGGGAGGGGGCTGGGGTTGTGGCCCAGCAGTAGAGCGCTCACCTCACATGTGCAAGGCCCTGGGTTCGATCCTCAGCACCACATAAACATAAATAAATAAAACAAAGATGTTGTGATCAACTACAACTAAAAAATAAATATTTAATAAAAATATTTGTGGGACTGGGGCTCACTGGTAGTGCACTTGCCTGGCATGTATGAGGCACTGGGTTCAATTCTCAGCACCACATATAAATAAATAAAATAAAGGCCTATCAAAACTAAAATAATATTAAAAAAAAATATTTGTGATAAGTGTTGGTGAGGATATGGGGGAAGAGGCACAATCATACATTGCTGGTGGGACTGCAAGTTGGTGTAACCAATCTGGAAGGCAGTATGGAGATTCTTTGGAAAACTTGGAATGGAACCACCATTTGACCTAGCTATCCCACTCCTTGGTCTGTACCCAAAGGACTTAAAATCAGCATACTATAGTGACACAGCCACATCGATGTTCATAGCACTCAATTCACAATAGCTAAACTGTGGAACCTACTTAAATGCCCTTCAATAGATGAATGGATAAAGAAACTGTGGTACATATACACAATGGAATATTACTCAGCATTAAAAGAGAATAAAATTGTGGCATTTGCAGTTAAATGGATGGAGTTGGAGAATAATCATGCTAAGTGAAGTAAGCCAATCTCAAAAAACCAAAGGCCAAATATTTTATCTGATAAGTGGATGCTGATCCATAATGGTGGGGAGGGTGGGATGGAGGAAGTTTGATTGAGCAAAGTGGAGAGAGAGGTGCAGAGGGGTATGGGGGCAGGAAAAATGGTGGAATGAGATGGACGTAATTACCCTAGGTACATATATGCCTACACATATGGTGTGACGCTACATCATGCACAACAAGAGAAGTGAGAAATTGTACAATGAATAAGAATGCATTCTACTGTCATATATACCTAATTAAAATTAATTAATTAATTAAAAAATATTTATGTGTGTATGTATGGTACTGAGGATTGAACCCAAGGTGCTCTATATCCCAGCCCCTTTTTTTAAAATTTTATTTGGAGACAGGGTCTCACTAAGTTGCCCCAGCTGACTTCAGACTTGTGGTCCTCCTGCCTCAGCCTCCTGAGTAGCTGGGATGACAGGTGTGTGCCACTGTGCCAGGTTAGAAATGAATTTTTAATTGTTATTTTAATTATTTGACCTATTGGTTTTGTTCTATAAAACTTATTTTATTTCCCTCAAAAATTTAAACTTTACAAATACAAATTCTAAAATCTGCAACTTATTCTTTTAAAAACATGTCTATAAAAATAACTCAGGCACTGGATGCAGTGATACACGCCTATAATCCAAGTGGCTCAGGAAGCTGAGGCAGGAGGATTGCAAGTTAGAGGCCAGCCTTAGCATTTTAGTGAAGCACTAAGCAACTTAGCAAGACCTATCTCAAAAAATAAAAAGTGATGAAGATGTGGCTCAGTGGTTAAGTGCCCTAGGTTCAATCCCCAGTACCAAAAATAAATAAGTAATAATAACAGAGGTATTCCTTATGTTCCTAATGGCTTAAATTGTCCTGGGCATCCTAGACTAGTATCTTTGCTCATTGTCCTGCTCTGCTTTTCTAAGATCTTTTCTTCAGCAACTCCTTTTTATTTTCTTATAGATATTTTTTTAAATATTTAAAATTTTTATTTATACATATATTTTTATTTTATTTTATTTTTTATTTTATTTTTGTTAAAGGAAGAGGAGAAATTGTCTGTGGGGGCTTTTCAATGATCTTACTTTACTGACTTTGAAGTTTAAACTTTTTATACCATTTCTTTGTGCTTTTGTTTTCATTTTATCATTGAAAGGATTCCCACAGATTTTTCATAAACTGTTTTTTATTGCAAGGGACTTTTCCTATGGTTGGAAAATTGTTTTGTTTTTGTTTTGTTTTTGTTTTATAAAAAATTATAACTACTTCTAACTGTCTTATTTCCATTTGTTGGTTTCATTCCTTATTATATACATACCCAAAACATCATCCTGAGAGTAATCCAGTTACCCAGATTTTACTGGTGTAGCTTGTAAGGTTTTTTTTATTTTTGGTGGGGGGGTGCTGGGGATGTAGCTTACATGAGACTCTGAGTTCAATCCCCAGCACCACAAAAATAAATAAGAAAAATAAAAATAAATCTTTATTTCTAATATTATTCAAAGACAATAAATGAAATAAAGAAACTTCCTTTTTTTTTTAGCAATTTAAATGTCATTAGTATCCCAGTCCCAAATCACTACATATTTAACATGAAAGAAAAAAGAAAAATCGCCAAATTACCCATCTCCATTCCTTCACCATATCCCAAATTTTTTTTTTTTTGCTTATTATCACATTTTTGTCTCTGAAATGTTAATTTTTTTTTAATTTTTCATATCCCAAATTTATATCCAGTTAAATCTTTTATTTCTTTAAGAATGCCAGTTAAGCCAGGTGCAAGTGACACATGCCTGTAGTCCCAGTGACTCAGGAAGCTGAAGCAGGAGGATCAAGTGTTCAAAACCAGCCTCATAGCAACTCAGCAAGGCCCTTAGCAACTTAGCAAGACCCTCAGCAGTTTAGCCCGGTTCTTTCTCTAAAGGACAGGGGATAAAACTTAATGGTAAAGTGCCCCTGGAATCCACCCTAGTATCCAAAAAAAAAAACACCAAGTTTTTGTTTTTTGTGGTGCTGGGGATCTAACCAAGAGTCTTGTACATTCTAGGCACACTCTACCTCTGAGCTACACTCCTAACCCTTTGAAGTTTTTAATCCAATTCTGAATGATATATGAAGATGAATGTACCAAAAAACTCTCTTGAACATTGTAATTCAAAATGTATATCCATAGCCAGAGCAGAGCTTAGATTGAATATTGTGATGGTGATGCCTCTTGATGCTCAGTAGTGAGCTAAAGGTTCCTCACTCATTTTCAATGTCAGCTGGAGTAAGCTTAAGGAAGCGGGACTCTTAGGAGATCTAGAAACCCAAATATTGGCCCAGTTTTTTGCTTGCCTTAGGAGGTGTTGCGCCAAAATAGAGACCTGAGTCAGGGTCCTAGACTGACACTGTTTCAGTGAAAGGAATCAAGCAGTATGCTAGCTTCCTAAGCTAATGCCACAGGAGACAGGCATTTTATACCAGGATTAGTCCTGATTTCTGTTTAGCAAAGAATTCCTGGGGGTGGGGGGGTATTTCTCTCCTTTTCCCTAACTTGCTAGTGCATTTAAAAGACCTAAAGAAGATTAATCNCCTTCCTAGGTTCAATCCCTGTTACCAAAAAACGTTGAAGTGCTATATGAATATTAGTGCCATTTATAATTGATAACAGTTAAGACTGTGATTGTTCAAACTTTTTAAAGTTATTCTTACCCTGGCTGTTCAAGTTGACCTCAACAATAAAAATGAGAGTAATATATCTATATCAGAAGTTATTTGTGAGAATTAAATAATAATATATGATTAAAAGAATTTGTAAAATAGGAGATGAACAAAAGAGTGCAACTACCCTCACATTTGCTAAAATCAATTTTAGCAAATGGGGTTTTCAGAAAGTTGGATTTTCTTTCTTTCCTTCACCCTCATTGTGTACATTGATTGGCTTGTGAGTTGTGTTGTGTTGTGTGTGGGATTCCAAAGTCTCTGGCTCCTCTGTTTCCCTTTTGGAAATATTTTTGCCCCTTTTCCCAAAGGAGTAAAAGCCCTTGGTGGTACACCTTAATTTATGTAAGTACTTCAGGGTTTCTAGATCTTTTGAAAATAATTTTCCTTAAAACTATAAGCCAGTCAGAGGACAGGAACACAGAAGAAAGATTACAACCAGACAGCTATAACTGGACTCTCCATTTTTTTCACTCCACTTTTTCCCACTTCTCCCCAGCTATTTGTTTTCATTAAATACTAAGATAACCTGGGAGATTGCAAACCTGGCATTTTTTAAAAGCTGAAATCAGAGATGGCAAACTAAAATAGCAACTAGCCAGATGCCTTGATTTGATCCAATGTTTTCAATTCTTTATTTATTCAACAATTGTTTAATTAGACATTCTGTCAGGAATCATGCTGAATGCTAAGGCTATGAAGATGAATCTCTGCTGTATTTCAGTCTAGTGAGAGAGAGAAGTAAATATGCTATTCCATTATTGTATGGTAAGTTACCTGGTAGAGGTAGGCACCGAGTACTGAGGGAGCACTAACTAGGATTCTAAGTGAAGGTTTCCTGGAGGAAATGTATCTTGGATGAGTTCTGCTGGATGAGTGAGAGTAAGGAGTTAGGAGTTTTCATAGAATTCTGCTTCATCTATGAATATAGAATAATACATGCCTGATCTTGGAGGAAAAAAAATATAGCTAAAGTGTAGCCTTCAGAAAGTGGGATAATTAGTGTAGAGGCAGGAAAATGTTAGTTAAAAGAATTGTGAGTAGGAGTATGTGACATAATAGAAAGTGGATCGTCAGTGATTTGAAGACTTGCCAAATTGCTTTTGAAGCCTAAAAGCCTCCAAGAGTATGAGGGAGTGTTTCTATAGAGAACTATTATGATTTTAAATGGTAGGATCAAAGGTGGTGTCCACCATCCTGGTCTCCCCAGGGTGGGGGGTAGACAGCATGGCTCTAAGCCTTAAACACTTCCAGATGCCTACTATGTGATGATAGAATGGAATCCCTGTTACCTGATTATAAGCATCTTCTTTCCTATTCTTTTTTCAGGTACCCTAGAATACACTTCCATACCGGCCTTGTGGATGCCCATCTATACTGCTTGAAAAAATATGTTGTGGATTTCTTAATGGAAAACAGGTAAAAAGGAGGGAGATAATCTTTCTTTCTTCTTCCCCCACTTCTTGTTTTCTTTTCTTCCTTTCTTTTCTTTCTCTCCCTCCCTTCCTTCCTTTATTCCTACCTTCCCTCCTTCCTTGTATTTGGGATCACACCCAGGGCTTTGTACATGCTAGGCAAGGGCTACATCACTAAACTATCCCCACCTCAACTTAAACCTTCTTAAAGTTAGACATCGGTTTATATAAATTACATAGTTGAGTCTCACCTTTGTTTTGGAAATGAAATAGTGTTTTTGGTATATTATTTATTTTTGCCCATCTCAGGGTTTTTAGAATCAAAGGACATATATTTAAAATTACGCTGGTAGAAAAAGGGAAGAACAGCCTGAGACTGCATAGACCTATCCACAAGTATGGCTGTATGCTGGACCGGTAGTCAGTGACGGGTATGATTCAATTGCAGTGGTATCAACCTAAGACAGGAGGCTGACGCCTAAAGGTCAGTTTTCCGATGATGGGTAAGAACCATATGTTGAATTGGACAACCTACCAGGCACGGTCCTTAAGCCACATTGCTTGTTTAATTAATCAGAAGGGGGGAGATGCTGGGAGCCATTAGCCAAGNTGCTCTACCACTTTCTCTCCCTCCCTGCCTTCCTTTATTCCTATATACCCAGGTCTTTTTATTTTTTGAGATAGGGTCTCACTAAGTAGCCTGAACTTGCAATCCTTCTGCCTCAGCCTCCTGAGTAGCTAGGATTACAGGTGTGTGCCATTGCACCTGGCTGATCTCAAAGTTGTTTTTTGTTTGTTTCTTTATACTAGGGATTAAACCTTCAGGGGCACTCAAACACTAAGCCATATCCCTAGCCCCTTTTTATTTTTTATTTTGAGACTGGGTATCACTAAATTGCTGAGGTTGATCTCAAACTTGCAATCTTGCCTCAGCTTCCCAAGTCACTCAGATTATAGGCATGTGCCATAACACCTGCTTGAAAGATTTTTGATTAAAAAAATAAATGCAGCTAGAGTCCTCAGAGAAATAGATAGGAAAATATTTAATAACTGCATATTAAGAAGAGCAACTAGGGGCTAGGATTATGGCTCAGTGGTAGAGTGCTCACATAGCATGCATGAGGCACTGGGTTTGATCCTCAGCATCACATAAATGTAAAATAAAGATATTGTGTCTACCTAGAACTAAAAAATAAATATTAAAAAAAAGAAGAAAAGTAACTAGTTTCCCTTCATGACTGCTGGATAAGTTTCTGCCTCCAGTAGCACTGGTAGACCAGAAAGCAAGCCCTACATAGGAAGTTCCCTCAGAGCAGCTTGGGCAGGGAACCTTAAGAACCTGGGTATAAACACTAGCTCTTCCCTGAGCCAGTGGACTTGGATACATACAGGAATATTAAGGAAAGGAGAAATGTTCCTCTGTGCCCTGCATGAGCTTTCTTGCAGCATCCTGGCCTTCACCCCAACACCGGCTGAGCTCCTATAGGATGGAGCTAATAGTAAGATTGTTCTTTTTGTTTCACATTCCCAGGACACTGATGCCCTGTTCCCCTATGACTTGTTCTTTTTCATTCCATCAATATGTACTTGTTAAGCACTTCTTAAGAGGGAGGCATTGTGCTAGATGAATCATGAGATCAATGGTGAGTAAGCAAACATGGCCATGCCCTCATAGAACTTACATCCTAAACTCTGTGGTGGATTTTGAAGACTTTGCTTTTCAAACAGCAGGGATACTTGCTTCCAAGATTTAAAGAGTGATCCAAAATCTGTTTCCTAGTTATCAGTTTGTAGTAAAAATGTGAAACTGACTGTTGGCTATTGAAGGATTTTTTTAAACTCCCAAATGAAAATGAAATAGGCCCTGACCTTTATGTGCTGAAAGGGGATGCAGAAATTATAGAGACTATGATCTTTTTAAAATTATTTACTATGGAAAATTTTACACAAATACATAGAGAAAGTAATATAATGAACTTTCATTCATCCATCCCACAGTTTCAACAATTATCAGCACATGGCTGATCTTGTTTTTATATGCTACAGCTCATAATTTAATCTTTAAATATTTCAGTATATATCTTTAAAATATAAGAATTCTTATAAAACACCTCAATATCATTATCACTTCTAAAAAAAATACTAACAATACAATACTTTCTTAGTATTGTCAAATAGGATTGTGGCTTTTGGTGTTCAGAGATGCAGGCAGTTTTGCACCAAAACTGGCCTCATCTTGCCTGCTGTAGCTTATTTTTAGCTCATTTAGCTACTACCAGTACTATTCCCACACCTGGCAAATATAGTGCAGTTATGTGTGCCCTAAGGATAGACCTGAAGTTGATGTTGTAACTGTCATTCCTGTCCAAAATCTCTGTTGAATGGGACTTTCTCCAAGCCTGGTATAATAAAGATTGATACAGAGCCTTAACTCCAACTACCTCCCCATCTCAAGATCTGTTGGAGACACTTATCTCTTTTCTCTTAAGATCTGTTAGAGACATTTATCCCTTTCTTCTCCCTATCTATCTTTATCTCTCAGGGTTTTTAGAATCAAAGGACATATATTTAAAATTGGTAAATTTCAACGTATTAGAAAAACTATAAAGGTATAGTGGGTGGTACTTGAGAGAGATTCTTTATTCCTGGCTAGAATAATGGAGGTCTTTGAGAAATTGTGGAAGATGAGATTTAAATAGCTCGGTGGTAGGTAGCAATGTGTAGAAAGCCTTGAAGGCTGAGCACGGAGTTACAAACTTTTAAACAGACTGTCTTGGCCAAGTGCAGTGGCACACGCCTGTAGTACAGCTTCTCAGGAGGCTGAGGCAAAAGGATTGCTTGAGACTGAGAGTTTGAGGACAGCCTGTCTCAAAAAAATAAATAAGAATTAAAAGGTCAACGCAATAGTCTTATATGAAATGAGCAATGATACAACCTGGCAGGGAAACAGACCATGGTGCATGGGAAAGAGATTGCTTCAAGGTAAGTAGGAGTCATTATATGATAATCTTGTCAGAAAGTGATGAGTCCTTTAGTAATGGAAAAGAGAGAGTAAACCTAGGCAATACAACTTCAAGAAAGTTGTGCTTCAACAATCCTTTGCTATATTTAACCTATGAAAGTTAAAATATTCTACTCCATGTTCTTTGTATAAAAGACTTCAAATTTTCTGTTAAATAGTGTTTCTCTTTTGTTACTTGTTACATGTTAACATCTCCCATCCTAATTCTGGTTTGTTTTTGTTGTTGTTGTTTAGGGGTTACTGGGGGTTGAGCCCAGAGGCACTTTATCATTGAGCTACATCTCCAACCTTTTTATTTTGAGACAGGGTCTTGCTAAATTGCTGAAAGCCTCCTAAGCTGTTGAGGCTGGTCTTGAACTTGCAATCCTTCTGCCTCAAACTCCCAAGTTAGTGGGACTAGAGGTATGTGCGATCATGCCCAGCCCTATCCAAATTCTTTGAGAATGGAATGGATACCTACCTGGATTGGCAAGGCATTCAGTATTATGAAAGTATTATCAAATTATGAAAAAAGAGACATGGCTATCTGCATTTGACTAAGCAGAAAAGCTATAGGAAGACCTGTGTGGATAAGAAAATCTGTACTATCTTAGACCAGAAGCTTAGTGACTGAACTCTACACATTTTAATTTTTTTGTTGTTTGGGCGTGGTAGCACATACTTGGAACCCAAGTGACTCAGAAGACTGGGGAAGGGGGATTGCAAGTTTGAGACTAGCCGCCTCAGCAACTTAGCAAGACCCTCAGCAGTTTAGCCCGGTTCTTTCTCTAAAGGACAGGGGATAAAACTTAATGGTAAAGTGCCCCTGGAATCCACCCTAGTATCCAAAAAAAAAAACACCAAGTTTTTGTTTTTTGTGGTGCTGGGGATCTAACCAAGAGTCTTGTACATTCTAGGCACACTCTACCTCTGAGCTACACTCCTAACCCTTTGAAGTTTTTAATCCAATTCTGAATGATATATGAAGATGAATGTACCAAAAAACTCTCTTGAACATTGTAATTCAAAATGTATATCCATAGCCAGAGCAGAGCTTAGATTGAATATTGTGATGGTGATGCCTCTTGATGCTCAGTAGTGAGCTAAAGGTTCCTCACTCATTTTCAATGTCAGCTGGAGTAAGCTTAAGGAAGCGGGACTCTTAGGAGATCTAGAAACCCAAATATTGGCCCAGTTTTTTGCTTGCCTTAGGAGGTGTTGCGCCAAAATAGAGACCTGAGTCAGGGTCCTAGACTGACACTGTTTCAGTGAAAGGAATCAAGCAGTATGCTAGCTTCCTAAGCTAATGCCACAGGAGACAGGCATTTTATACCAGGATTAGTCCTGATTTCTGTTTAGCAAAGAATTCCTGGGGGTGGGGGGGTATTTCTCTCCTTTTCCCTAACTTGCTAGTGCATTTAAAAGACCTAAAGAAGATTAATCTTTGTTTTATCAATTATCCTCCCAACTGTACTCTACTTTCCTATAGTGAATTTTATTTTTACTGATAAAATATTAAATATAAATCTCATTCTAAATACTTTAGATACGTCTTATAAATTCTGATACAAAGCATTATTTTTAGATATTATGCAATTTCAGTTTACATTTCCTCTTTGATTCAAGTATTAAGATAATAAGTTCTTTCTGGGAAAGAATGAATTTATTTCTTAAATTTTGTTGCTATTGTTATTTATTTCCAATTTTATCATATTATCAAATATTTGCTATAGTATCTCAAGTTATCTAAATTTATTGAAATTATCTTTTCAGTCTAGTACATGGTTGTTTTGTTAATATTTTATAGGCAGTTGTAAAGAAAGTATATTCTTTAATCTATAGAATTGAGAAAAATATGAGATCTTCCTCATTAATCATGTTATTTAGGTCTTGTACTCTTAAGATTAGTCTTAAAAGGAAGAATTGAGTACTTCCTTCTTGTCCAGAATAATATAAAATTACAATCAATCTCTTTTAGTGTTAGAATCTGATCCTACTGTGAAATACTTACAGTCTTAGAATTGGTCTTCAGAGCAGGGAGAGGAAAAAGAGAGAAGAAAATTACTTTGAATAGCACCAACAATGTACCAGGTACTACTAGACTGAGTGCTCATTCAGTCCTTAAGATAGTTCTTTAGCCGGGTGAGGTGGCACTCACCTGTAATCCCAAGGGGCTCAGGAGACTGAGACAAGAAGATCGCAAGTTCAAAGCCAGCCTCAGGGAAAAAAAAAAAAATGAGGCTAAGCAACTCAGTGAGATCCTGTCTCTAAATAAAATACAAAATAGGGCTGGGGCTGCTAAACACAGTGCTTGCCTAGCATGCACAAGGCCCTGAATTCAATCCCTAACACCACAAAAAAAAAAAAAAAAAAAAATTTAAATTCTCTCCTTAGGTATTATCTTTATATTATAGAGGAAGAAGATGAGGCTTAAAAGTCGTTTGCTTTTGCTGGGGTGTAACTTAGTGGTAAACTGCTTACTTTGCATGGTGAGTATGCTAACTCCCAGTATTCCCACCCCAAAAGTAATTTGCTCACCATCATACAGCCAGAGCCTCAACAAAATCAGTCACCATTGATGAACTGATTGCTAGCAATGTCTATCACAGATATTAGATATCCGTATTACAGAGATATGCATGCATGCACATGTAACATACCTGAAAAGATAAGAAAACTCTCATAATTTCCTAGCCTGAGCTATATAAGGATGCAGAGAAGAAAGGATGGGCCCCACAAAGTGAAGCCAGGAGTTCAGGGTAAGCAGTCATACAGCAAGGTCAGAATCATGATGATAATTAAAGCTGCGTGCAAGCTGAAGTTATGGAATAGAGAAAGCACAATAAAAGTGAGCAGCAAAGATGAAGGACCACATAGTACCATTAGAGATAGGTAATTGTTGCCTTGGTTATTGTTTTTGCTTTTGTGGTTTGGTTTGGGCAAGGATGGTTTTGTTTGCTATGTGGGGGCGGGGGGGTTGTTTTGTGAGGGGGCTTTGTTTTTTTTTTTGTTGTTGTTGTTGTTTTTTATTTTTTGTAGTTGTAGATGGGCAGATTGCCTTTATTTATTTTATTTATTTTTATGTGGTGCTGAGGATTGAACCCAGTGCCTCACATGTGCTAGGCAAGTGCTCTGCCACAGAGCCACAGCCACAGCCCAGGTTTTTTTGGTTTTTTTGTGGAGTTTTTTGTTTTGTTTTATTTTTTGGTGGGATGCTCTACCACTGAGCTATATCTCCAGCCCTTTTTATATTTTATTTTGAGATAGGATCTGCTAAATCACTAAAGCTGGGCTTGAGCTTACAATTCTCCTGTCTCAGTTTCCCAAGGAGTGTATCACCTTGCCCAGATGGGTCTTCATTGTTCAGTTCAAGCATTGATGTGGCTTTGCTTTTTCTGTCCTTCAGTGTTCTAGAGATTGCATGGTGGGCCCTTTATGTCAATAACAAACAAAATTAAGCAAAGACTGTATTGAACTCACCTGTATAAAAAACAAGTGAGTTTGGTTGTTTTTGTTTGTTTGTTTGTTTGTTGTTGTTTTTTAAGCCCAAGAACAAAGCATAGTGAGACTATCTCTAAATAAAATACAAAAAAAGGGGGGGGCTGAGGATGTGGCTCAGTGATTGATTGCCCCTAGGTTCAATCCCCAGTACTCAAATAAATAAATAAATGTTTGAAAAGAGCTGGGGGTATAGCTTAGAGGTAGGCTGCCCCCCAAAAGGAAAGAAAAATCCAGAAACAGTCCAGATATATTGGGGAAACAAAGGAAGAGGTATCAGAATAGGAGCAGATCAAAAGAATGATGCCACAGAAAGTAAGGGAAGAATATTAAGTAATGGCCTATAACTGTAAAAATTGAAAAAATCAAAAGAATATAAAAGGAAAGTATCACTACTATAAGGTAACTATTGTGAACACTTAAATGTATTTCCATTATTTTATATATATATATACACACACACACACACACACACACACACATGCACACAAATACACAATTGAATTCACATTAAAATTTTCTACTTCATTATTATTTCATGAGCATTTTCCTGTGTCATCAAAAATTCTTTATAATCTCAGTTTTGCCTATATGATATTCTATTACATAAGGGCATTATTATTCTGTTGTTGGTTATTTGTTTTCTATTTTTATAAATAGGATTAAAAGGAATACCTTTTCTCCAAGATCTTTATATAGCAATTTCATGAAACAAGGAAGGTACTTTCTGAGAAAACTATAAGAAAGAAGGGAGGAGCTGGGGTTAGCTCAGTGGTAGAGCACTTGCCTTGCACATGTGAGGCACTGGGTTCGATCCTCAGCACTACATAAAAATAAATAAAATAAATAAAGATGTTGTGTCTTTTTTAAAATTTATCTTTATTTATTTATTTATTTATTTATTTTATGTGGTGTTGAGGATTGAACCCAGCGCCCTTCGAATGCCAAGTGAGCGCACTACCGCTTCAGCCACATCCCCAGCCTATCCCCGGTGTCTATCTTTAAAAAAAAAAAAAAAGTCTTTATTAAAAAAAAAGAGGGGGCTGGGGTTGTGGCTCAGTGGTAGTGCGCTCGCCTAGCACACGTGAGGCACTGGGTTCGATCCTCAGCACCACATAAAAATGAAATAAAGATATTGTGTCCACCTACAACTCAAAAATAATGTTTTTAAAAAAGAGAGAGAGAGAGAGAGAGAGAGAAGGAAGTCAGGTATAATCCCAGTGACTTGAGGAGGATGAGGCAGGAGGATTGACTTGATCCTTTAAAAATAACAAAAAAACGATTCAAGGTCAGACTCTAACTTAAACCTTTCTCAAAATAAAAACAAAAAGAGAGATGTAGTTCAATGGTAGAGCACCCCTAGGTTAAACCCCAGTACCATAAAAAGAAAGAAGGAAGATTGCCTAGCAAGTGTATGGCCCTGTGTTCTACCCCAAGCACCTTTAAAAAAAAAAAAAAAAATGGAATGGAATGGGAGAAAAGAAGATTGACCAGGGCCCTGTATCCTTCTAGCAGCCTTTAGGCCAAGGTCAAAATGTTCACAGTGGTTCACACTAGCCTTGTATAATTTCTTGGCATAGCTTTGAGCTGCCTCCACTCTGACTAGGAAGCAGGAAGAGTAATTGTGTCCTCCCCTATGCTGTTAAGCCAACTGCATTATGGGAATTGGCCTAAAGCTGAGCTCCAGCAAAAGTGGGTGAGTCCTGGCAAAACAGTTTCATATCCCCTCTTCAAATCACTGACCTCCTTGAGCTGATAGGGCTGTTTGCCAAGGCTTGTTTGCTTGCCTCTTGCAGTGAGAGTTCTGTTTGGTTCATAATGTAAATATCATGGCCCTGAAATCCTCCAGCTGTCCATGCTTTGTCACTTCTTCAAAAGGAACTGACTTGTTTTCAGTGGAGGGGGCCAAGGAACATTTGCTACCCACACTGGTTTGGAGCATTAAAAGGGGAGAAAAAAAACTAAGAGTAAGAGTTGTTTCATTCTTTGTATTCATATGGAAATTTTTAATCTCCATCAGAGGATCAGGAGAAAAATCACATTGAAATTCAATACAATAACTTCCAGCTTACACAGCATTTTTCAAAGATGTTTGACTTGATCCTTTAAAAATAACAAAAACCATGAACTGTGTAGCTCCAGGACTCAAATTATCCTTACTCTTCTCAGCCTTTGCTTTTGTCTTACCCTCTTACCTGCTCTCCATCTGTGTGGTCCTGTGTCTACATGATCAGCTTCTTTGAATGGGGGCTGGGATGGGGGGGAACTGTGCAGTAGCAGTCTGGTTTATATGGCTACCTATACTTTAACCCTTCTCTCAGGCCTTCTTGTCTCATCTCCTAGAATATTATAATTGGTTCCTCTATCTTTAGTCTCCTTATTCCTGGCTTCCTCACACACTGCTACCAGAATTACCTTACTAGGAAATAAAACTGGGGACTGGGATTGTGGCTCAGCAGTGGAGCACTCACCTAGCATATACGATGCCCTGGTTTCGATCCTCAGCACCAAATAAAAATAAATAAATAAATAAATATATTGTGTCCAACTACAACTATAAAATAAATATTAAAAAGGAGGGGGGGCTGGGGTTGTGACTTAAGTGGTAGAGTGCTCGCCTAGCACATGTGAGGCACTGGGTTCGATCCTTAGCACCACATAAAAATAAAATATTGTATCCACCTAAAACTAAAAAATAAATTTAAAAAAGAAAGAAAGAAAGAAAAATTACTGATCATGTCGCTTTCCTGTTTAAAATCTACCACTGACTTCTCAGTCTAGATTTTCTAGACCACCACAGAACACTTCCAAAATCTGGCTCCATTGCCCACCTAATCAACTTCATCTCTCTCCACCTTTCTCCTTAAACACATATCAGGCCACTGCCCACTGGATTATTAATTCCTTAAAGTCAGAAACAGCATATTATCAAAACCAAGCATAGCAACTGGAATATAGTAGATGCTTGGTAAATGCTAAATAAATTAACCAATGATTTAAAGTTCTAACAAGGTGCAATGGAAAGAGCAAACTGAAAAACATGTGCTAGTCTCTCATCCAGCTGCTTTCATTTCCTTTGCTAAGTATAAATCAAAAGCATATTCACTGTATTAAGGATCAGGTCTCTTCTTCCCCTGTTATAGATTCCTGATCACTTCTACCCAATATCCTGTCTTGATACCCACCAGGAAGCAGCGTGCTTCCTGGGAGATCTCCAAAGTTCTTGACCAAGATTGATTACTGCTTATATTGGGGTGATTTAAAAATAGTAGAGGGGTGGGGGCTGTGGCTCAGCTGTAGAGCACTTGCCTAGCATGTGCGAAGCCCTGAGTTCAATCCACAGCACCACATAAAAATAAATAAATAAAAATAAAGGTATTATGTCCAACTAAAAAATAAATATTTAAAATAAATAAATAAAGAGTAGAATTTGGGGGGATTTTTTATTTTTGTTTGTTTACTTTCTGGGAGTTCTTCTACATATTGGTCTGTGATCTTACCTTCCGTAAATGATATGATTACATGAAAGAAAATGGAAGTTAACTTCATTGTGGAAATTATTTGATAACCTTTAGTATTTAAATAGGCACAACTGTTCTAATGTAAGGGAACCCATTCTTTTTAGTAGGTAAGAATGTAAAGTCTTGGGCTTGGGTTGTGGCTCAGAGGTAGAGCACTTGCCTAGCATGCATGAGGCACTGAATTTGATCCTCAGCACCACATAAAAATAAAATAAAGATGTGTCCACCTTTAACTAAAAATAAATAAATAAATAAATAAGTATAAAGTCTGCTTGGGAACTACTTAGTCTTTAGAATGGATCTTAAATTTGCAGAGTGTCTAGATCAAACCAGCAGAGTAGGACCATAGAAGCTAAGAAAAAAACAAAAGGCAAGAAACTAGCCAGGCCTGGTGGTGCATGCCTATAACCCCAGCGACTTGGGAGGCTGAGGCAGGAGGAACGAGAGTTCAAAGCCAGCCTCAGCAATGGCAAGGTGCTAAGCAACTCAGTGATACCCTGTCTCTAAATAAAATACAAAATAGGTCTGGAGATGTGACTCAGTAGTCAAGTGCCCCTGAGTTCAATCCCCAGTATCCCACACCCTGACCAAAAAAGAAAAAAAAAAAATGGCAAGAAACTTAAGAATGGCCTAAGGTTCTTTTCTTAATCCCCGGCCATCATGGCAGCTGCTCTTGGTTGGGGGCCATTTCTTACCTAAGGCAATAAGCTGGTGACCTCAAATAAGAGGAAAAAGTCTCTGGAGTTGATTGACTCTGGGCTCCAGCTTGTTATAAAAAGTGGAAAGTACGTATTGGGGTATAAGCAAATTCTGAAAATGACCACACAGGACAAAGCAACGTTGGTCATCCTTGCAAATAACTGTTTAAATACATGTGCCTATATATACATACACATGTACATTCACATGCCCAGCTTTGAAGAAATCTGAATAGAGTACTATGCCATGTTAGCCAAAACTGATGTCCATCGCTACAGTGATAATATTGAATTGGGTACAGTATGCAGAAAATAGTACAGAGCATGCACACTGTCATTGATCCAGGTGATCCTGATATTGTTAGAAGTATGCCAGAACAGTCTGCACAATTTTTCTTTTCTTTTTTTTTTAAGAGAGAGAGAGAGAGGGAGGGAGGGAGGAAGGGAGAGAATTTTAATATTTATTTTTTAGTTTTCAGCGGACACAACATCTTTGTATATGGTGCTGAGGATCGAACCCTGGCCGCACACATGCCAGGCAAGCGTGCTACCACTTGAGCCGCATCCCCAGCCCTGCACAATTTTTCTTTAATAAAATGTGTCAGTGCTTATTTTAAAAACAAAAAAGAATAGCCTAAAGTTTTAATTGTTTTTTAAACAATACCTTCTTTATTTTGTTTATTTTTATGTGGTGCTGAGAATTGAACCCAGTGCCTCACACACACTAGGTGAGCACTCCACCACTGAGCCACAACCCAGGCCTTAAAATTTTGATAATTTGCATAAAGAAGAAAAAAATCACCCATAATTCCACTCAATGAGAGAATATTCCTATACATAGTTATGTTTAACACAGCTGTTAACATTATAAAATTTTAAGATATATAATTCACAACCATAACAGATTAAAAGGGAGAAATACGATAAACCCCAGGGATGTAAGAAATTCTTTTTTTCCCCCAGTACTGGGGATTAAACCCGGGAGTCCTCCTCTACCACAGAGTTCCATTCCAGCCCTTTTTTGTTGTTGTTGAGACAGGGTTTTGTTCTCTTGCCCAAGCTGGCAACCTGGCCTTGAATTTACGATCCTCCTGCCTTAACCTCCCGAGTTACTGGGATTATAGGCATGTGTCACTGCACCCACCAAAAAATAATTTTTTTTTTAATAAAACTTAGTGCCAGGCTCAGTGGCTCACACCTCTCATCCCAGTGACTCGGGAGACTGAGGCAGGAGGATCTCAAGTTTGAGGTGAGCCTCAGCAACTTAGTGAACCCTGTCTCAAAAAGGAAAAATAAAAAGGACTGGGGGTGTTACTCAATCCCCAGTACCAAGAAAGAAAGGAAGGAAGGAAGAAAATTCAGTATCATTTATAGATAAAAGCTCTTAATAAGTTAGGAATGAAAGAAAGAAAGGGGGCTAGGTTGTAGTTCAGCTTTCCTAGCATGTGGGAGGCACTGGGTTCGATCCTCAGCACCACATAAAAATATATATAAAAAGTTATTTTTTTAAAAGTCACTTGATTTAAAAAAGAAAAAAAAAGTTCAGTATCATTTATAGATGAAAGTTAGGAATTAAAGAGAACTTCCTTAACCTGATAAAAGATATCTATAATAAATCTAAAACAATCATCATTCTAAATAATAATGGAAAAATTCCATTTAAAATCAGGAATAAAGAGCTGAGTGCAGTGGTGCATACCTGTAATTCCAGCTATTCAGGGAACCGAAGCAGCAGGATTGCTTAAGCCAAGGAGTTTCAGCACCAGTCTGGGCAACACATCAAGACCTCATCTCAAAAAAAAAAAAAAAAAAAAAAAAA
>NW_026000082.1:20138026-20152431 GCF_001458135.2 Marmota marmota marmota
AAAAAAAAAAAAAAAAAAACTGCTCTCGGTGTTGCTAGTCAGTATGTATTAGAGGTCTTAGCTGATATGCTAAAATTATGAAATAAATCAATAGAAATTAAAGATATAGAGATTGGAAAGGAAGAAAAATTGTTTTCATATTTTTAAAATAACTTTCCTCAAAAGACCAGAATATTCTGCCTTCTCATGGGTTGTTGCCAATGAGGAGGCAGAGCACCATGTTTAAATACTTGTGCCTATACATACATGTACATTCAAATACATGCTCCACATACCATGTATGTGGACTACATGAAAGATTTTTCTACCTTGACAAGGTTTTCTTAGATTCAGTATATTACTTTCCCACCCCACGAGGCAGATAAAGAGAACTCAGAGCCTCTGCTCCTCCAGAACTGCCAAATCCATTCCATGTTTGATCTCTTTCAGTCCCAAGGTAGTATGTTAAGATTTGGCTTTTCCCCAGATACACAGAGTTTTTGATCCCAATAGAATCCAGTCTGTTTTCTCATGTTTGGTCACTCTTTCTTCCTAGGTCAATCACTTCTATCCGGAGTGAACTGATTCCATATTTAGTAAGAAAACAGTTTTCCTCAGCTTCCTCACAACAAGGGCAAGAAGAAAAAGAGGAGGATCTAAAGAAAAAGGAGCTGAAGTCCTTAGGTCAGTGCTTGGGTTGGGGTAATAAGAGAAGAGGTAAGAGTTCTTTGGAGAGAGTCCCAACCCAAAAAGCTAGTCTTAAGGTGGCAGACTTTTGTTTAGTCTACAGGGCAAGATAGACTAGCTGACCCCACTCTCTGAGCTCTGGGTAAATTTGCTTAGCAAGTTCTGTCACAGTGTTCTTTAGGGACAGGCAGGTCAAGCTTCCAGACCCATTGTGTGGTTCATAGATCTATATGGTTCTTCACTAGACCATTATGTCTTTAAACTCTCTTTGCCATATCTCAGTTGTCTGGTTCTTCAGGGTCTGCATAAACCTAGTCCTGATTATACTCAGCCTCTTTTGTCTAGTGAAGGAAGGTGAAGAAGTGTACAGTTACAGTCCAACTAGGGACCAAAAAATATTTATCAAATGAATGAACAGTATAGCATGATGATTAAGATCATAGTACTTGGCATCAAACAGACCTAGGTTTGAAATCTGCCTCTGACTCTTAACTGACTCTGTGACCTGAAGCAGGTTACTTAGCCTTCTTGGTTTTCTTACCATAAAATAAAGGATCTCAAGGGGTTATTGTGAGAGTTGAAAAACTGGAACCTAGTTACTCTGGCTCCAAGTTATATGCTCCTTCTTTCTTAGCACAGCTGATATAGTAATAGAGACTAGCAGCACAAAGCCAACGTGGCAGATCACTAAAGCCTGAGTACTTGAGTACTTGCTTGTGTTCCTTCTTGATTTACAAGAATCATCTATTTTATTTTCCCTATAGTATTTGATTATTGTTCAAACTTGTTTATGGGACCTCTATTAAGCTTTTTTTTCCCTTCTTTTGTGAACCTAGGGGCACTTAACCACAACCCCAGTCATTTTTTAATATATATTTTATTTAGAGACAGGGTCTTGCTGAGTTACTTAGGGCCTCTCCAAGTTGCTGAGGCTGGCTTTGAACTTGTGATCCTTCTGCCTCAGCCTCCCAAGCTGCTACGATTATAGGCATGTACCATCACACTGGGCTTATCCTATTAAGCCTTTTTATATCAAACAATATTTCAAACACTCAGAGAAATACATTGCCTCCTTAAATTTGATTTAGTATTTCTGATTGTAATGGGATTTCCAAAGGGTTCATGTTAACTGTACCCTCTTTCAAAATTTGACTGATTCTATATCCCCTTGGTCATCTCTCTCTCTTTTATTTGCTTGGATTGGGCATTCTGAAGATATTTACAGTTTTATAAAAGAAGCCAATACACTGACCTTGGCTCCCTATGATGCCTGCTGGAATGCTTGTCGAAAAGATCGGTGGGACGACTTGGCCAGATCACAGGTGCGCTGCTATGTCCACATCATGAAAGAGGGGCTCTGCTCTCGAGTAAGCACTCTGGGACTCTACATGGAAGCAAACAGACAGGTGAGAAGATGGGTTTAAAAGAAAAATCATGGGGCCAAGTGTGGTGGCACATGCCTGTCATCTCCAGAGTCTGAGGCATCAGGACCATGAGTTCAAAGCCATCCTCAGCAAAAAAAAAAAAACAAGGTGCTAAGCAACTCAGTGAGACTCTGTCTCTAAGTAAAATACAAAAAAGAGCTGGTTATGTGATTCGGAGGTTACGCGTCCCTGGGTCCAATCACCAGTACCCCAAAAACAGAAGAAGAATCATGGAAGCTGGGTGTGGTGGCATATGCCAATAATCCCAGCTACTCCAGATACTGAGGCAGGATTACAAGTTCTAGGTCAGCCTAGGCAATTTAGTGAGACCCTGTCTCAGAAAAATAGCTAGGTTTGGGGGGTTTGGCTCAGTGATAGAAAACTTGCTAGCATGTGTTAGGCCCTGGGTTCAATCCCCAACACTATAAAATAAATAAATATATAGATATAAATAAATTAAAGGAATCATGGAGCTCCTGCCCTAGAAACTGAACCTTTTGTCTTATTTCTTCATTATATATATAGTAACTTGTTCAAAATTCCTTTCATTCCCAAGGCTGAACAAGACTTGACATGTCAGGGAAGAAGATTGGTGTGCCTAAATACAGTAAAAGGGGAGCTGGAGGGCCTGGTCCACAGAGGGAAGGCCTTTGTAGCTCCAAGGCTAATATATCCAAGAAGGCTAACATCTGGCCTTTGGGTTCAACAGCTTCTGCCTATTATGTTGCATGGGAATATGTATAGTATTTACTTGATAAATAAGCAGATAAATACTGTGTAATCATTACATAGACAAACAGAGGAGGCTTCCTTAAGAAAGTAAAGGACAGAGTTTAAAGCTGCCAGATAGCAAAGCCTCAAGGAAAGAATGTTAGAGAGAATTGCCTGTAAACAGTACTAGTAAGGAGTCTTGTCCCAAAGAGGCTGAGCACATGCATGGCCCTGGTAACAGGACCTAGGATAACTACAATCAGGACTCATGGTGTTCCTTGCCCCCATCAGAACTCTTTTCCCAAGAAGTACATTGTCGGCATCTCAGAGGCTTGACTCACCTCCTCGCAGCTGAAGGATAAGTCAGGGAAGAGCACTTCAGCTAAGAAAGTGAGAATAAGGCCATCTAGAAGTTGCTACATAAATAATCATAGTTCTAGAGAAATGCAGCAGCCTCCTATTCTTCCTAACCTAAACAGGAAGCTTGACTGAGAATTTTCCACATCTCTGATTAAGCATGGATTCTACCTAAGGTATATTTAGGTGTGTTTCTGGCCTTTAGTGACCAAATCTCTTTCCTCAAGGTGCCCAAATTGCTGTCTGTTCTTTGTCCAGAAGAATCACCAGTCCATTCATCAGCCCAGATTGTCAACAAACACTTGGTAAGTGCTAGCATGAGCAGGGCAGGTGTGGGACACTTTCTGGGAGCATTGAGACTTGTCCTTAAGAATATAGATTGAGAACTGGGGTTGTGGCTCAGCAGCAGAGCGCTCACCTAGCACGTGTGAGGCCCTGGGTTCTATCCTCAGCACCACATAAAAATAAGTAAAATAAAGATATTGTGTCCAACTAAAATAAATAAATATTTTTTAAAAAAAAGAATCTAGATTGAGACTCTTGAACCCTGAACCTCTTTAGTCCAAGGGAAATACCATCTAAGTTCTAGCAATAAAATCTTACTCAAGAAGTCTTCCTGGAGCTGGTTGCAGTGGCACATGCCTGTAATCCCAGTGGCTGAGGCAGGAGGATCTCAAGTTCAAAGCCAGCCTCAGCAAAAGCAAGGCACTGAGCAACTCAATGAGACCCTGTCTCTAAATAAAATAAAAAATAGGCTGGAGATGTGGCTCAATGGTTGAGTGCCCTTGAGTTCAATCCCCAGTACCCCCTCCCAACAACAACAACAAAAAATCTTCCTCGGCTGGGTGCAGTGGTGCACACCTATAATCTCAGTTGCTCAGGAGTCCGAGGCAGGAGTTCAAAGCCAACCTCAGCAAATTAGCAAGACCCTGTCTAAAAAAACAAAAAACAGGGCTGGGTTGTGGCTAAGAGTGCTTGCCTTGTACATGTGATGCACTAGGTTTGATCCTGAGCACCACATAAAAAAATGAATAAATAAAAGGTATTGTGTCCATTTACAACTAAAAAACAATTTAAAAAAAAATTTTTTTAAATGGGGGTGGGCTGGAGACTTGACTCAGAGATTTTAAAAAAGACTTCCTGGGCCAGCCTGGTGGCTCAGCATGTAATTCCAGCAACTTGGGAGGCTAAAGCAGGAAAATCACAAGTTTTAGGCCCCAAGAAACTTAGTGAGATCCTGTATCAAAATAAAAAGTAAAAAGGGCTGGAGATGTAGCTCAGTGGTAAAGTGCCCCTAGACTCAATCTCCAGTACCAAAAAATAATAATAATAATTCTGGGAAGGTACTTAAAATCTCTTGTCTCTCTTCTTATCCTGACTTGAGCGCACTCTTCAAGAGAGCACATTTGTGCACACAAATACATGAGTATGTGCGTATGTGTCCATTTTGTTTTGTTTTCTTTTCTTGGCAAGGGAGAGCCCATGCTTCAATGTAGGTTTGAGTTGGTCTCAGAGGGGTTGTGGGAATTTTTTAGCCCTGAGAAACACTGATGTTGGTTGCTTTTATTGAACTGTCTCTATGAAAGATCACATTAGACTCCAACTCAAGTGATCTGGGAATGATTTATAATTGGTTGGACAGATAGACAATGTTTTCTATTTGCCTTTTGCAGGTTGGAGTTGACAGCCTCATCGGACCAGATACACAGGTTGGAGAGAAGTCATCNTATATATATATATATATAAATTACTTTATCTTCACAAAGGTGGCATTCCTAAGGTGATACACCACAATAATTTCAGCAGCTCAGGGAGACTGAGGCAGGAGGATTGCAAATTCAAAGCCAGCCTCAGCAACTTAGCAAGGCCATCTCAAAATAAAAAATAAAATGGGCTGAGGATATGACTCAGTGGTAAAGCACTTCTGGGTTCAATTCCCAGTACCAAAAAAAAAGGAAAGGAATATATCAGATCTTGTCTCTATGCCATTAAAAAAATTTTGTAGTCTCCTTATTATCTTCTTTTTTTTTTAATACTGGAGATTGAACCCAGGGGCACTTTACCACTAAACTACATTCCCAAGTCCTTTTTATTTTTCATTTTGAGACAGATTCTTCCTACATTGCTGATGATCTCACTAAATTACTAACTTGCAATCCTCCTGCTTCAGTCTCCCAAATCCCTAGAATTTTGGACATGTGGCTCCACATCCAGCTTTTCACTCATTTCCTTTGGAATAAAATTGAAACAGTGGTTTCTCATGATCTGTCTCCAACAATGAGTCCTGGGATGTCAGAGTGACATGAGGCCTTAGAAGTCATCTAGCCCAACTCCTTCATTTTCTTTTTTTTTTTTTTTTTTTATTTTTTAAATTTTTATTTTTTAGTTTTCGGCGGACACAACATCTTTGTATGTGGTGCTGAGGATCGAACCTGGGCCGCACGCATGCCAGGCGAGCGCACTACCACTTGAGCCACATCCCCAGCCCCCAACTCCTTCATTTTCACAGTCAAATAAATTGTGGCATTCCAGGCTTTTTTCTCATCTCACCTGTTACTCCATGTCCTATTCCATACTCCCACATGAGACTGACAGACACTATCATTCTTTTGGAAACTGAAACCTCACTTACCTTTATCCATTTGACCACCTAGTTCCACTGCAACTCATGAGGCTTTGTAGCTTATGCTATCTCATCTTGCCTCAGACCTTCCAAGAAAGACAATGCTGTAACTTTCCCCCATTTGCTCTAATTAATACTCTCCCCCAACCCTCCTATGGGCGGGCAAACAAAGGAGCAGTTCTCTGGCACCATGTGAAAGATCAATGTTAGTATCTTAATTGATGTGAAGAAACTTGGTGAGGAAACTCATGGCTCCCTAAGAAACTACTGCTTATGTGAGAGAAATTGAGAGGAAAAGCCTAACAGATCGCAGAGTCAGTTGCTGATAAGGACACATAATCTTAGATGATCTAGTAAGGCTTCTAGCTGGGGAAATAATAAGAGGTTCAGACAGCTGCTGCTGCTTCTTTTCCAAATAAAAACACTGATGTAAAGCTATAGGCAGCCCACACCAGCTTAATGACTAGAAAGGCCAGTGGAAATTACACAATCCTGCAAATTAGCTCCTAGTGATAAGATCAGACATCCTACATCCCTTATAAAATTTTTCCCATTTTGGGGGTGTCATTTAGTCTTAATTAACTTTTGGTAAACTTGAGAAAGGTAATTAAATTGCAGTCATGTGAATCTTGATTACCCTGTTGCCATTATGTCTGGACTAAGTGTCAGATTAAGAGCATAAATTTGTCCAGAAAGAATTTCTCATATTCTTGGTGTGCTTGTCTCTACCAGTGGTTGTGAGCTGCTGAGCTTTCTGGACAGTGGGCTGGATACCTGCCCAATGTCCTCAGGGCTTGAGAGATACTAATAGGACCACCTTGGGGAAGATGTGAGACTACACAGAGAAAGTTCCTATCTATTTATTTTCTACCATATATATATTTGTTTGTTTTAGTTGGTGGTGGACACAATATCTTTATTTTATTTATTTGTATGTAATGCTGAAGATCGAACCCAGGACTTCACACCAGCTAGACAAGAACTATACCGCTGAGCCACAACCCCAGCGCTTCTGCCACTTTTATCACAGCTGATGCTTGGGAATCAAAAATATAGTGAAAACTTAGTCAAGGCTTGAATGTCAGTCCTGTGTTCTGTCCGCATCTTTAGTCCACTGATCCTGAGCAACAAACTCTTTTTCCCCCTAGTCCAAGGCAAATGCAGCAATCTAGGATAGCACCTCCATGTACAAGCAGGCAGGGAATCAGATTTTCACCTAGGTTTTCCATGCTTTCTGAAGTTAGCAAGTGCAGATTCTCAGAGCCAAAGATAATACTGCTTTTCATTGCTACCCTTAGCCTGCCCTTCAAGTACACTTGATTGACTATCCCATCCACTGGATTCCTTATTTTACATTTCTCTCTATTCTTTTTTTTTTTTTAGTTATAGATGGACACATGATTTTATTTATTTATTTATTTTTGTGGTGCTAAGGATTAAACCCAGTGCCTCACATATGCTAGGTGAGTACTCTACCGCTGAGCCACAACCCCAGCCCCATTCCCTCTATGCTTAAAACTCTGCCTGAATTGCCTCCCTTTAGAGATCTTTACCTGCAGAAATTCTACCCCTCTTTTAAAATACAGTACATTTTCCAACTTTTGAATTATCCTTCTAGCCTTCTCAAAATGTCCCAGCCAGAAATTATTTCCCCCACCTCTATGTTCCCTGTTCACCCAAAACACTTTCAATGCTCATGTGACGATGGGACACTTATTGCATCTTTATTTTCTCTTTAATCAGACTATAAATTCCTCAAATAGGAAAACACTTTTTAGGTCTGGGGCTGTAGCTCAATGGTAGAATGCTCTACCTAGCCTCTGCATGGCCCTGGGTTCAGTTTCCAACACAGGAAACAGGATCACATTGAATTGCCCAGGGTGGCCTCAACTTTGTAATCCTCCTGCCTCAGCCTCCCAAGTCACTGGGATTACAGGTGTGTACCACCATGCCCAGCTAATACTGCATTTTTTTATATACTTTGGAAGTATTTATTAAACAACAAATGGGGATCCCTGGTTTAACTCCCCTACCATATTGGCTGAATATCTGTCAAGAGATCCCTGTCAGGGTTGGGGTTATAACTTAGTGGTAGAGCACTTTCCTAACATTTTCAATCCCCAATGCTGGAAGGGGAAGAAAAAAAAAAAAGTTGAAGAGAGATCCCTGTTTACTTCTTGAAAAAAAGAAGGAATTTTCGTCTATTATTAAAACTGGATAACTGTCACATATTCATACACAGGCTAAAGAATATCTACCAAATACAATGAAATTTAGATAAAATCCAAAAAGCAAGATTCAGTGAGTATAAAGAATGGGAACATGCTGGGTATGGTGGCACATGTCTATAATCCTAGCAATTTGGGAGGCTGAGGCAGGAGGTTCAAAGCCAGCCTCAGCAATTTAGCAAGGACCTAAGTAACTCAACAAGATCTTCTCTCTAAATAAAATATAAAGGGGGCTGGGGCTGGGGCTCAGTGGTAGCACACTTGCCTGGCAGGTGTGAGGTACCAAGTTCGATTCTCAGCACCACATGTAAATAAATAAAATAAGGGTCTATCAACAATGGAAAAAAAAAAAAAATATATATATATATATATATATTAGTCTGGGGGTGCTGGGGTTGTGGCTTAGCAGTATAGCAGTCACCTAGCATGTGCGAGGCACTGGGTTCAATCCTCAGCACCACAAAATAATAAATAAATAAAATAAAGGTATTGTGTCCAACTACAACTGAAAAAAAAAAAATTAAAAAGGCAGTGGGGGTGGCCGCTGAGAGGTGGCTCTGTGGTTAAGCCTCTCTGGGTTCAATCCCCAGTACCAAAAAAGAAGAAGAAGAATGGAAACATGGGTGAAGTAAAGGAGAATGGCCAGCATCCTTTTGGCAAAATATCAAGGCATACAGAACTGAAAGAAAAAACTATTCAAGTGCATAGAAGGGAGAAAATCTGGTATACCTTTTCTGTGGCAACATTTAGGGCCAGAAGACAATGAAACAACATTTAGAGAATTTAGAGGGATAAGAGTTGCAATCTAAGAATCCTAAAACATCAGAAATATTCCAAGGTGCAGAAAATGTGGCACCTGTGAACTTTTTGCAAAACTGCTTGCAAACAATATAGCCTAGTAAGAAGTGAAGCTTATTAATAAACTATTAACAAATTGGTAGTTTGAGGTATAAAATTTAATATGTAGGAGGGGTAAACAACAACATAGGGATGGATCAGGAGTAGAGCACTTGCCTAGCATGTGAGAAGCCTAGGTTTGATCCCCAGCAACACAATAAAAAGAAAAAATATTAAAAGAATTTGGGGACTGGAGATGTAGCTCAGTGGAAGTTCTAAGTTCAATCCTCAGCAGCAAAAAAAAAGGGAGAGAGGGGCTTGGGATTGTAGCTCAGTGGTAAAGTGCTTGCCTAGCATGTGTGAGGCACTACGTTTGATTCTCAGTTTTGTGTATAAATAAATGAATAAAATAAAGGTTCATTAACATCTGAAAAAATACAGGTCCATCAATAACTAAAAATATATTTTTTAAAAACTATCCACCCATGTTTCCTCATTTATACTCTTGAAAACACTAGATTATGCTAACATGAGGAAGGTACCCTGGATTTAAAGGGCTCCTAAGGGTTTTGATTCTTTTCCTACCTTTGAACCATTTACACTAAACCCATCATCTTAGATGGAGAACTTCACAACTTAATTCCCTAAGGTTCTTACATCTTTGCTTTGATTTTCCCCAAACCTCTCTTTTACTTAGTCTCTGCTCAGGGAATATAAGGGCTCAGATTTCTTAGGAAGATGACATTTTTTACCACCAAACCTTTGTATAGGGAAGTACATAGAACTAAAAGGAGAAAATTTTTTACCTGCTCACTGGAACCAGTACATTTTGATCAAAGGACCCAAGAGCAAAAATGACCAGCAGCAAGGAAAAGATGAGCTATTTCTTCAAGTTTTATATCTCATTGCATGAATTAGCCTGCATAAATCTCACAAATATGATGTTGAAGAGGGAAAAGCAAGTTGCAGATGAACACATAGAGAATGATAGCAGTCTCAGTGCTATAAATGCTGACATTATGATAGCATTGTAAAGTATGCAAAACAATACTATATGTTGTCTACTAATATATGTGGTAAAAATGCTTGGGAACATAAACAGCACAAGTAGTGATTACCTCTTGGGGGAGGGAAGGAAAACACAAAGAGGAACACAACAGGTTGTATTATTTATTTCTTAAGCACATAGGTATTCTTTGTACTTGAAATATTTCATTAAAAGCAATATATGCTTCATCTAGAGGGACAGCTGGACCAGGACCCCTTGAGCTAAGGTTAGTAGGCTCCCAGGCACCTTTCAGATATGGGCAACTCAGCCATAATCTTTGGGCCAAAGTGGCAAGTTGTTTTAAAGCAGAACTAAGTGACCTAGAAAAGTTTCATGTAGCTCCAATTCCATATTCTTTTCTTCCTCCAGGATTATAAGTAGGTTTAGAAAATCTGCTAACTAACCCCCAGAGAAGAAAACAACCTGCTTATCATCAGAGTTACTGAGAACTTTCCTGGCTCCTTGCCAAATACTACCTAGTCAACAGCTGAGGCAGGAACCTGTGACAATGGAGAGTCACTCACCATGTATAGGTTTGGATATATGTTTAACCTCCGTGAGCCTCAGTTTTCTCTAAAAGAATAAATAAATACTGTCCTGCAAGTTTGCTAAAAGGACTAAGCTACAAAATGAATATGAAGTGCTACATGCAATTCCTGAGACGTACTAGACACTATATATAGTATATGTGACTATATATCAGTATATCAGTTCTTTCCTTGGAATGAACTGAAGAAAAGTCCTATCTTTTATCTCAATCCAAAAAAGGATTGAGAATTTGGAAGTTCCCTTTCTTCCCCAGTTGGGGTTTCTCCATGTGGTATGCCATAATATGGTATAGTGTGATATGCCTGGCCAGGCAGGGATCTTTTTTTGTTGTTGCTTAGAAGGGGTCTCACTAAATTATCCAAGCTGACCTCTAACTCACAATCATCTTGCCTCAGTTGCCTGAGTTTCTAGGATTACAAGTATGTACCACTATTTTAGCAGGGATCTTGCTATAAACTTTTGTTTTTTCTCATGGTCTCTTCTTCACTAATGCATTACAGTTTTCGGGATAACTTCCCAAGGCCTGCAGTTTTAATTAAAATTTGATCCCACCTGCCAGGTAGGACCCAGCGACTCAAGAGGCTAAGGCAGGAAGATTTAAAGTTCTAATTCAGCCTGGGCAACTTAGCAAGACCCCATCTCAAAAAATAAAAAGGACCTGAGATACAGCTCAGTGGTAAAGCACCCCCTG
The DNA here is from genome assembly GCF_001458135.2 of Marmota marmota marmota. NCBI lineage: Eukaryota > Metazoa > Chordata > Mammalia > Rodentia > Sciuridae > Marmota > Marmota marmota. The sequence goes on from NW_026000082.1 coordinate 20,149,161, forward strand.
GGTTCAATCCTTAGTATTAAAATAACATTTTTAAAAAATGATCCCACTAAGGAGAATTGAGGACCAAATCTCCATTAGTCTTAGTCATCACTAGACAACCTCTTAGAGAATATAGCTAGGCATTAGAGCAGAGTTCTTAGTGCCAAGTTGAAAGTTAAAACTTAGTTGCAAAAACTACAGTTCTGACACTGGGACCAGTGCTATAGAAACTCACCTTCCCTCTTAAGTACTGAGCAGAAGAGTCCTTGCTGTGCATTGGCAGCTTAGAAAGGGCTTGGTTGATTTAGCCCTAATCTGTCCATCCCCTCTAGCATGAGCAGACACACACAAATAAAATCTTTGATCTTTGGACTAAGATTGTAGCTCAGTGTACAACCTCATGTTTAGTAAGGCCCTAAGTTTGATCCCCAGCACCAGAAAAAAAAATAAAATAAATTCCTTGATCTAGAGTTCCTTTCTGGACAGAGGGAAAGATATGCTGTGTTAATTTTCCCAAAGTACCTCAGCCTGGCTAATGGTTGGGTGATCACACCAATGATACTAGCAAACTAAGAGAAGAGCTTCACTCCTGGTAAACTGTTCTTAGGTGTTCATTTCAAAGCCTCCAATAGATCCACTGACCTGGAGTCTCAGGAGAAACTCCAGCTTCCCATCAACCAATCCACTTTTCCCTATCACATTACAGACTCTACAGAGGTTTATACATCTCAGGAAGAGTTAATGCATAAACTAGATGAGATAAGTAATATGTGAGGTTCCCAAAGACCCCAATCAGATCTGCTAAACATAAGGAAAATCAGACTGTCCATTGCTATGGAAATCTGACCTGTCATTCTGGCCTCATCCTTCCAGAAAAGGTTCCCTTTTTTTTTTGGGGGGGGGGGTCCTGGGGATTTACTCCCAGGGCACTTAACCGCTTGCAGTCCTCCTGTCTCAGCCTCCCAGGTTGCTGGGATTACAGGTGTGTGCCACCACGCCTGGCTAAGAGATTCCCACTTAAACCCTAAATTTCAGTATAGCTATTTACTAGTCTTTAATTATGACTGCTTGAGTTTCTGTTTGTTGTTTCTTACCTGCTGACTGTTTACTTCTTGTCTGGCTCCAGAACATGCATCTTTAGGCTCTTTTACTACTGCTAACACCTTGGAAAAAGAAATGAGACTTTTCAGTGATAAACTAGTAACTAGTTGCAAGCTAGCTCTGTCCCAGGAGCCTCCATCCAAGGCTTTCTTATTTCCTTATTACCCTATTTGGGGGAATTTTCCTGAAGAAGCAGGAACCTCCCTAACTGCTGACAAGATTGCTTTGTGAAGTTGGGCAAGTTAGAAAGTTAAAAGAGTCTGGAATACCAGAAAGTGCTAGAATTCCTTTTTGCATAAAAGTTTTGGCATTTGGGAAGGATCTTTTTTATTAGCCTGTGTATCAATGTTTTCAGTCTTTGGAATGTCCTCTTTCCTATTTCCCATGCCTCCACTGGGTTTCTTAAGGATTTTTCCTTAGTTGGTTTGGTTCATTTTTGTTTACATTGTACTTACACCTTCCTATACTCCTTTTCCCCTCCAACTGCCCATTTTTGCCTCTTCACATTTCTGACTCAGAGATACTCAGAGTTGGGGTCTTTTCTCCTCTTAGTTTCTTTGTATTGCATTATGACTAATGTTTGGATCCTAGAGTCAGGCAGACTTGGATTAGAATCTGTCACTTAGCAGTTATGTAGTTTTGGGTAAATGGTTTACCTTCTCTAAATTTGTTACCTCCTCTGCAAAATGTGATTGCTATTTTAACTACATCAGAGATAAAAATGGTATACCCAGAATCATCTAGGAAGGTTTTTTCCCAATTAAATACATAAGGTTCCTATCCAAAACCTACTAAAATGGTTGATGGGAACTCAAAACATAGAGTGTGGTTTCATTTGTTTTTTTTTACACAGCCCAGGTGATTTTTCAGATGAAATGACTGGATTTGTAAAGAAATTACTCTAATATACATTGAGTATTTATTTAGCGCAGTCCTTGGCATAGAGTAGAAATGCAGTAAACATCAGTGATGATTTTTCAAAAGGACCTTTTCTCCCACCTACCAATCTTCAGGAGCTAGGAAGCTGCTTTTAAAATATATTCAAATGCTAAGAACCACTGCTACTCTAGAGAATGTACTTTAGGATTTGGAATAATCTTTTATGAAATGAGAGCTGGTTTCTAAAATATCCTTTTTGGGACTGGAGGTGTAACTCAGTGGTAGAGTGTTAGCCTAGCATGTGTGATGCCCTGGGTTAATCCCTCAGCACTGCCAAAAAAAAAAAAAAAAAAGATAGATAGATCTCTACATACACACACACACACACACACACACACACACACCATACACACATACACAAACATATATACATACATCATTTTCAAATTGTTAAACTTTGACAATTGCTGGGAATTTATAGGTATACGGTACCATGCTCAGCCTGACCTAGTTTTTAATTAAGGCAGGTAGTCCATTAATTCCATTTCTAAGAATTTATCTTATAAATAAGCTCATATATGTTTGTGGCTGTACTACCAAAACATTGAAAGGATATCAATATATATATATATTTTTTATAAAAAGATATATATATCTTTATTTTTTTCTTCCTGAATGGTGAGAGCTGTGGGTAATCCATTGTTTTCCTAATTAATCCCCTAGGAAGATCCATGATTTTTGAATCTCAAGTGAAATTTGTCATATATTCTTAGCTAAGAAGCAGGAGTGATAGGTCAGCCCAAGAACCAGCCTCACCTTCTACCTGCAGATTGAAGGGGGAAGAGAATTTGAATGCTATTTAAACCCTAAAGTCTGGGGTACTCTAAAAAACTGAAATGAAAATATCTGTTCTTTTTAGGCCTTGGAGAAAGATCATTATGTGCATATTCTAATTCAAGAATTCTCTAAAGCCAAGTTCTCCCTTAGTCAGCCATTCTGTCTTCCAGTGATAACTTGACACATGTAACCATTAACAGGACTGGCTTTGGGAGGATCCTGAACCTCCAGTGGTAAGGATGGTGATGAGAGTCCTGGGCACTCTAACTTGGCTGTTGTGTTACAGAAGCAACATCCAGGGCAGCGTCATCTGCAACAATGCTGTGATCGAGAAGGGAGCAGACATCAAGGACTGTTTGATTGGAAGTGGCCAAAGGATTGAAGCCAAAGGTAAACCAAACCCAAGCTGCAATCACAGATGTGTTCTTTTCTTTGCTTTTTTTTTTTTTTTTTTTTTTTTTTTTTTTTTTTTTTT
>NW_026000082.1:20152456-20164232 GCF_001458135.2 Marmota marmota marmota
TTTTTTTTTTTTTTTTTTTTTTTTTTTTTTTTTTTTTTTTTTTTTTTTTTCAGTGCTAGGGATCAAACCCAAGACCTTGTGCATGCTAGGCAAGCTCTCTACCACCACCACTGATGCCATTTTTTAACACTAGCAGAGATAATACAAAGTGGAGAAGATGTGGGAAACAAGCTCATACACTACAGATGGGAATAAAAATTTAAAAAGCCATCTTTGGAGAGCAATTTACATTGTTTTCAAATTGTTAAACTTTGACTTAGTTCTGTTTCTAAGAATTTATCTTAAAAAAAAAAAAAAGAATTTATCTTATAAATAAGCTCATACATGTTTGTGACTGTACTACCAAAACATTGAAAGGATATCAAGGGGCTGGGATTGTGTTCAGTGGTGGAGTGCTCGCTTAGCATGCATGAGGCACTGGGTTTGATCCTCAGCACCACATAAATGTAAAATAAAGATATTGTGTCCACCGAAAACTAAAAAATAAATATTTTAAAAAAAAAGAAAGAAAGGATATCAATAAATCCGATGGCCAGATTAGCACCAGTACTTTACAATGGCTTTGGACATGAAACTGGGCCAGTAATGCAGCAAAGACTCCGAAACTACCTAGCTCTGGCCAACTGAAGTCCATGAGTGCATCATCTGACCTGGTACAGGGTTTTGTTTGTTTGTTGTTTGGGGCAGGGGTTGAGGGGCAGGTACTAGGGATTGAACCTAGAGACAGTGGTACTCTACCAATAAGCTACATCCCCAGCCCTTCTTTATTTTTATTTTGAGACTGAGTCCGGTTAAGTTTCCAAGTTTGGCCTCAAACTTGCAATCCTCCTGCCTCACACTCCTGAATTGCTGGGATTACAGGTACACGGTACCATACTCAGCCTGACCTAGTTTTTGATTAAAGGAGGTAGTCCCTACATTCCTGGCATGGGAGAAGAGTTTGCAAAATACAACACTTGAAAGCCATTCTCAACTAATTAGAGGAAATACTGTAAACTCTGCTGTTGGCTTGCTCTGCTCTGCAGAAAGACTGATAGTACCTCAGAGACATACAAAAACCAGGTGGGGGCTGGGGATGTGGCTCATGTGGTAGCACGCTCACCTGGCATGCATGAGGCACTGGGTTCAATTCTCAGCACCACATAAAAATAAAATAAAGATATTGTGTCCACCTAAAACTAAAAATAAATATTTAAAAAAAAACAGGTGATCAGGAAAAATTTCAGTTGTCTTTAAATGGCTGGATTTTGTTCCTGTCTGTGTGTGTGTGTGTGTGTGTGTGTGTGTGTGTGTAGAGTGCCAGGAATAGAATTCAGGGCCTCCCAAATGCTAGGCAAGCACTCTACCACAGAGTTACACCTCCATACCTGACTGAATGTTTTTAACAAAAAGTTGACAAAACTCAAAATCAATTTTAAAAAAGGCAGATTGCTTTGGGAATTATTCCTAAACCTAAAGTAGGGTAAGATAGTGGGGTTGCTGAAGAAATAAATTCCACAAATTCTGTAGAATTCACCTCATTTTCCTTTTCTCCAGTGAACATGCCATCTTTTATTTTAAAGATGAGGTCTTGCTTAGTTGCCCAGAGTGGTCCTAAACTTTTATGTTCACATGATCCTCCTGCCTCAGGCTCCTGAGTACTAGGACTGCAGGCATACATCACAGCACCTGGCTTCCTCTTCCATTTTTTAAAGTTACATGTCTCCCTTTTGGGCTTGAGAATCCAAAAAACTTGTGATCCCAAATACTCGGGAAACTATTTGAGGATTTGAGGATTGCAAATTGGAGGCCAACCTGGGCAAAGTCATGAGACCCTATCTCAAAATTTTAAAAAGGGCTAAATGTATCTCAGAAATAGAGTGCTTCTGGTTCAGTCCTCAATATTGAAAAAAAGCAAATTCCTAGCCAGTTGCAACACTCAAGAACTATTACTATCGCTGGTTATAGTGGTACATGCTTATAATCCCAGAGACTAGGGAAGAAGAGGCAGAAGGATCACAAACAAATTCAAAACTAGCCTCAGCAAGACCCTCAAAATAAAATATAAAAGGGACTGGAAATCAGGCTGTGGTTGTAGCTCCATGGTAGAGCGCTTGCCTAGCATATGTGAGACCCTGAGTTCAATTCTCAGCACCATATATAAATAAATAAAATAAGGTCCATTGACAACTAAAAAACATATTTTTTTTAAAAAGGGGGAGCCAGGCACAGTGGCACATGCCTGTAATCCCAGCAGCTGAAGAGGCTGAGATAGGAGGATCACAAGTTCAAAGCCAGTCTCAGCAATGGCGAGGTGCTAAGCAACTCAATGAGACCCTGTCTCTAAATAAAATACAAAAATAGGTCTGAGTGATCCAGTGCCTCTGAGTTCTATCTCCAGTACCCACCCCCCCAAAAAAAGTACTGTTACTATGGATGACCTTGACAAAACTATCTACTCAGATCCTCACCAACAAAGAGCTTCAAAGTTCCCAATTTTCCTCATATAGAGGAATTACAGGAAAAAGTGTTCATCCTAAGAGGTAATACTGTCCCCTTTCCAAATTCTTTAACACAGTCATTATATCCATAGCGATTTTTTACACCAAAAATGTGACTCTCATAACCCAGATGTAGGCTTTGCTGCCACTTCTTAGCACTACCAAGAGAACAAATCCCACCCCCACTTTTGAATAACTTCATGCCTGCCAAGCACATACTCCACCACTGAGCTACTTCCCCAGTCCACAGGCCTTCTTATAACAACTCTGGCTTTTCTCACCCGATCACAATACTCTCAGTGATTATCTCTCAAAAAATCCTATCAGCTCAAGCAGTAGATGGCCACAACCAACAGTTAAAACCTGGAAGGTAGCCCAGTGTAGAGGCACATGCCTATAATCCTAGCAACATGGGAGGCTGAGGCAGGAGGATCACAAGTTCAAGGCCAGTCTCAGCAACTTAGTAAGGCCATCTAAAAATAAAAGGGCTGAGGATGTGGCTCAGAGGTAAAGTACTTCTGGGTTCAATCCCAAGTACCCCCCGACCAAAAAAAGAAAAAACCTGGAAGACTAATTGGATGCTTCATCTGAGTCTCTTCTGTCAATGATGGAACTTGGATCACTACATTATTAATCATATAATCAGTCCTTCAGCCATGAAAGCAGACCTTATTGTAGATCAAGGTCTTGATATATACATGACATAAGCCAAGTCTTCCTGGCTAGCAGAAATCCTTCCTAGTTTCCTAACAGTGCAGCTTTTCATTTGCCATATATTATTCCTTTCTGTCCCATTGATTTTTTTCCGCAATTTACCATCCTTCCTTTTAGTGTTCCTTTTGGGATTTTTCTCAACCTAATTCCAGCCTAGAGCTTTACCACTGTATTTACTGAAGCCTGCTTCCAACCCTGGCCAAGCAGAACTAGATCTGCAGGTTTCCTTCAACTTATACTATGAAATTACATCTACCCCAGCATTCTAGATACATTCTCCCCTGAATCCCAGTAAGCAAGATCCTATATGACACCCAGGCCAAGAATAGACCAGAGGAAAGAGGGGAGAGTAGGAAGGGGGGCCCTTAGAGTGTGGCAGAGAAGAAAAGGTTGTTTGCCCCAGCCAGGCACCTCTGGTCTAAAGCACTGAGGTCCAAGAAAAGTGTGAATTGAGACTGAAACTATCTTCACAACAGTCCATTGTCCCTGGCCAATAGGAAGACTGGATGAAGGAAGAGCTAAATGTGAGTGTATGTGAGGTGATGAGTCTGACTTATAGAAGAATAAAGTGTAAAAGGAGCTTTGGGAGGTACCCTAGGAAACTAGTCGAAGAAGCATTTTCTTTTTCTTTTTCTCTTTTTTAATACGTGGACACAATATTTTGTTTATTTTTATGTGGTGCGAGGATCAAACCCAGTGCCTCACATGGGCAAGGCAAGTGCTCTGCTGCTGAGCCACAACCCTAGCCCAAAGAAGTATTTTCTTTGTTCTTTTTTGTTTAGTCTTTCCTTGGATATGGAGCCTGACAGTTACTCACTAGCCCTAAAGAATTTAGCAATCTAAGCACTAACTGGGCCTCCTTCCCATCTTTATCACTAAAGGAAGCAGATGGCTATGAAAGATTAAAAGGAACATCTTCTAGAGAAGGTGTACACAAACCCAGTATTCTGATGAATTTTTTGGTTTTGTTTTTAAGAGTATTATAGTTACATATAGTAGTTGGGTTCATTTTGACAAAACCTTACGCATGTGGAATTTGATTTCAGTCTCCATTCCCCCATCCTTTCCCTTTTCTCCTCTCTCCTCCTATTCTCCTTCTTCTACTCTCCTGATCTTCTTTTCACTCACTCACTTATTTTATTTATTTGTTTATTTTTGGTACCAGGGATTGAACCCAGGGGCACTTAACTACTAAGCCACATCCCAGCCTTTTTAATTTTTTTATTCTGAGGCAGGGCCTTGTCAAGTTGTTGAGACTAGCCTCAAACTTGTGATCCTCCTGCCTCAATCTCCCAAGTCACTGGTATTACAGGTTTGCACCAACATTCCCAGCTAACTCACTGACTTTTTTCAACAGCTCTCTTCAAAAGATGGTATTACAGTAGCCACCCTTTACCTGCAGCTTTGCTTTCCATAGTTTCAGTTATCTGCAACCAACCATAGGCCAAAAATATTAAATGGAAAACAGAAATAAATAATTCATAAGTTTTAAGGGGCTGGGGTTGTGGCTTAGCGGTATAGCACTCGCCTAGCACGTGCGAAGCGCTGGGTTTGATCCTCAGCACCACATAAAGATAAATAAATAAAAGTATTGTGTCCAACTACAACTAAAAAATAAATATTGAAAAAAAAGTTTTAAATTGCATTCTGTTCTGAGTAGCATGATGAAATCTCATGCTGTCCCACTCCATCCCACCCAGGATGAGAATCATCCCTTTGTCCAGCATATCTATGTTGTAAATACTGCATGCCTCCTCCATATGTAATAGCCATCTTGGTTATCAAATCCACTCTCAGGGTATTTCGGTGCTTGTATTCAAGTTGTACTTACCAAGTAGCCTAATTCTATGGCACAATGCCTGTGTCTTTCACCTCACTCATCCTATCATGTATGCATTGTATCATCTCATATCATCTTAGGAAAAATGGTGAATACAGTAAAATAAGATATTTTGAAACAGAGCTACATTCATATACCTTTATTATTATAATATTATAATAGTTCCACTTTATTGTTAATTGTTAAATAATTTATTGTTAATTTACTGTGCCTAATTTTTAAATTAAACTTTATCCTGTGTATATACACATATATATAGGAAAAAACATATAAAGATTTGGTGCTGTCTGCAATTTCAGGCATCCATGGAAGAATGAAGTATCTCATTTATCATTTTAGCCTCATTTCTTCTCTTTTCTTTCCTCTTATTTTCCCTATCCTCTGTCCACACCACAGTATTTTGTGTTCCCCATTCTCACATTCCTATGTCTTTGCCTATGCAGTTCCAACAGCCTAGAATATCTTCCCTTTGACCACTGCCTGAAAAACCTTTGTTCATCCTTTAAGATCCAGTTCTAGGTCTCCTACTTATGCTTCCCAAAGGCAAGTATATAGTTAGTCCCATCCTTCTGTGTGGGAAGATGCTATCTCTTTCATAGCCCCTTTGGCATGTTGCAGTTCTAAGAGCTTCTCAAGAACAGAACCACAATCAAATGTTTGTGAGCACAAAATTAGAAACAATTGGATTTAAAATGACATCTTTTGCTGCCAGTTCTCAGAAAAACCCTTTCCTTTTCTTTTGTAGCTAAACGAATGAACGAGGTGATCGTGGGGAATGACCAGCTAATGGAAATCTGAGTTCTGAGCAAGTCAAATTTCTTCCTTTTGGCCCCCAAAACTCCAGATGTTGGCTGGCCCATTTGTTTGACTTTATATTTATTTCCTAATAAAGAAGGGCTTCCAAAGACATGCTGGGGAGTTGTGGAGCAGTCCTAGGCTCTGTGTCATGTTGTCTCCAGGTATTCACAGTGCGAGTTCACGGGTCATGTTTAAACACCATCTAGAGGAAGTGTGTGAACAGAATAGCCACAGTAGCCTAACTCTTGTACCAAAGTTATCAACTAGGGGAGCACCTGTACAGTAAAAAAGCTCCTATTAGTGCAACTTTCTGACTGGCCAACCCAGCCCTGTCCATAAAGCAACTTCCACCTAAAAAGAGATGGAACTACTTCAGTCTCTGACCCTAATCACTCTTTCTAGACCCATAGGCCTAGTGGATGGCAGTACCTCCCTTGACCATCAGCCTAGGACTTACTGTCTTGCTTCAATACCTGCCACACAGATTCCCAGCATCTGCCACCACCCTGCTCACCCCCATTCATTCACTCCAACCCTCCCAGCCTCAACTATTGTCTCTTGGAGGCTCTTAAAGCAAGAAGGAGAGCAGACCTTGCCTAGACAGCTAGCCTATCCCCAGTGGTTGTCATCGAGGCAGAAGCATGGACATCCATGACATGAGCCAAGCCAGATCCCTTTCCACCTCCCATTGGTGAGGTCTGCTCAGCCTGGTAAGGAAGAGCCTGTAACTAATATCGTGGTTTGAAATTCTCCCTGCCTGATCTCCAGCTGCACTCCTTTATGTCCTAATTATATAGACATTCCTGCCTCAGATAATGAAGAAATGTGATTTCTATATTCATAGCCCTCTGGAGTCCAAGCCACACTTCCATCAGCCAGTCCTGCTCCTAAACATAAGTACACTCTGCTCTTGTCTCTCCCTGCACCGCTTTTACAACCTGCAGGTGTTTGGTGGAAGATAAAAGTGGCTCCTCGGGTGATATTTCACCTCCTAGAATTATCAAAGTAAAGGTTTCTCTTGATGTCCTCACTGTGGGTGGCAGTAATTATAAAGAATGGTTTGAAATACTGGTTTCTACATTACTTAAAAAATATCAAGGCTCTCATGTTCACTTGAGTAATCTTGCCCGGTCTTAGTGTTGTTTCTCATTGAACTTGTGAGAGACTAGACCAGCATTCCTACCCTGGGGGAGCTCCACCTCCATCGGCCTTCTTGGGAGCTCCAGAGCTGCACATTCCTCTCCCTGGTTAAGACAAGGTTCCTGAAAGATTGCCCTAATCAGACAGGAGCTGAAATGGCCTAGCAGAAATGGCTAAAACCAGTAGGACTAAGGGAGATATTGGGATAAAGAGCTGAAGTGGTGCCCAAAATGGTCACTTTTGGAACTGAAATGAAATTTGTTGGCCCTGATGGTGCTGAAGACAGAGTCCTGGACTGGGTGGAAGAAGACTTGGCCTTTGTAATGTTTTTGATTTTAGCTACATCACTGCCTTTCTTTTGACCCTGAGTTTCCCCATCTGTAAAAGGAGAGATGTGCAATGGGAAGGCCCTTCCCATTCTCAGGTTTTGTCTCCTTTCTCAGATCTTTCTGACTATTAGGGTCTGGGAAGCCCAAGAGGTCAGAAAACTTCTCCTTGATCACAGAAAGGGGGTGGAGCTGGATAGGTTTGGAGGAAGAGTTGGGTAGAAGAACTGTCCCAGAGCCCTGCTATGCCCCTTTCTGTCCTTCCCCACTGATCCCTTTGAACCCCTGACAGGGAGGTAGACGAACACCTTTCCCCTGCCTTCCTATTGCACAATTCCATTAAGCAGTCCCTGCACCAAGGAAATAAGGGAACTGGAGCAGAGAAGGTAAGAGTTCCCAGAGGAAGGCCTCACTGAGTCTGAGTCCCAGCTGGGAGCAGCCCCCAACTCAGGACACTGACATTCCCTGACAACTCCAGGATGCTTTGATTTTTCTTTTTGCTCTACTAGTCTGCTGCAGACAGGGATTTTTGTTTCCTTTTGGTAGCAGCTACAGAGAGGTTGTGTCTGTAATATAGGGAGCAACTGAATGTTCACTGGCTGGCCAGCCAGGCAAGTAGAAGAGTTGATAGGGTCTGCCCTGCCTCTCCCAGCAATGCTTGATGAAGGAAGTGGAGGAAAAAAGGATCAAGGGGGCCTTCAGTACTCAGGGAGTACTCCGAAGAGGTGCTGAGAAACAGTCCTGAGAACTTGCCAACAGACAAAATGTGTGGCTACTACTGCAGGAACTCTCTTCCCCTTAATACCTCATCCCTGCCTGCTGGCAAGAGCTCCCTGAGCCTATAAGGAGACTGACTGCAGCTATTGCTCTCCAGATTTTTTTCGAAGGCCAGAGGCTGAACTTCCCAGTCCTTCAATGCATCCCCATCCCTTCAATGCATCCCAGGTAGAGAAAAGGCCTATTGTGTTTAGCATAGCCCCAAGATCAATCTAGGGACCTGCATAGCTTAATTTAGAGGCTGTTTCTATTTCAGGACAGTTACAGGGTATACTTTATTTGTCCATAGCCATCATCTTCCCTAAGAAATTACATAATCAGAGCTTTGTGTGCTGTCTTCTAAATAGTTAAATATAAACATGGCATGCAGCTTCCAGCACTTGGGAAGCTGAGGCAGAAGGATCACTTGAGCCTAGGAGTTGAAGACTAGACTGAAGACCTTAGCTAAGACCTCCACCCTAGCTCAAACAAAGCAAACTAAAACACTAAATAGTTAAATGTGTCTGAGGGAGAGGGAGAGGTACAGGAAAGACCACCCAGAAAGAAGGTCTAGAAAGCTTAGCTATGATGAAGCTGGCTAGGAGGGAAAGAGGCTGGGCAGAGAACACATTCTATTAGAGGCCAGGATGACTTGTCCTTGGCCTGAACTGTCTTCCACCACCCAGAGGGATTGCATCAGGGTTCTTCCATGGAAAATGAGGAGTTGATGCTTTGGCTCATCACCTCTCTCCCCCATACTCAAGGTGAAGGGTCATTTGCTGATCTCTTTATTAGCCTCTGGCACCCAAGATTTGATAGATGCTATTGTCTTGAAGGGAGTGGGCATGTATTCCCAGGCTTGGCCCCTAATGTAATGGGTGGGTATGGGAGTAGCCCAGAGCCACTGCTTTCCTCCTCTACATATCAGGCTCATTCACTCTGCCTGTCCCAGATAACAGAAGCCACCAAAAACAGGGTAAATGAGAAACCTGGGGGAATGCCAAGGAATGAAATCCTGCCCTGGCTCTCTGTAATTCCCACACGGACCTTCCCCTAAAGCTAGACTGGTCACTTTCCTCAACACTGCATGTGAGAATGTACTCCACCTCATTTTTCCTGTCACTTGTCTTTGGCCATATATCTTATCTCACTTAATCCTTATGTCAGTGTCATAGATAATTTGACTTTCCCAAGATCTCACAGCCAGTAAATGAAAGATTCAGACCTTGAACCATGTTTTTTCCTTTTAGATTCTGTCATCTCCCACCTTTCCTGCAGTTTTTCTCACTTCTGATAAACTTCCTCAGTACCTCAGCACACACACAGTGGTTCCCCTCTTGGTCTCTGTTCTCCCCTCAGCCTATAAACTCCATTTTTAAAGATTTTAAAAATAAAACATACCCTACAACCTCTAGACCTCCACAAAGGGTTTAAACACACAAAAGACCCCAAGACTTATTTGTCTCATGAATCAGTAATTAGATTTAATCCTCGGTAATAAATAAATAATTTGATTAAATTGCTTCTATCCTTTGTTATTCTTCAGAAACTGTCTCTGGTTTGGGCCCAAGACACACATATCCTTATCCAGTGGAAGTGACAGTGAAGTAAGCCTACTCAATGGGAAGCAGGTTGCCTGCAGAGGGGAAAGAGGAGTTTCTTTATTCCTCCTGTTATTTACCTGGGGTCTCTGGCTTTAACTGTACCTGAGCTCAGCTGCATTCAGGAAATCATTTTGTTGAGAGAAAGAAAGGTTATTTTGGAGCTTGCCACAGCCAGAGGGGACTAAGCTTTACTGAGGTTGGAACTGCAGACCTGCTTGTCTCACATTATTCTTTGGACTGATTGGCAAGAGATTTTCTCAGTAGGCAGGCCCTGCCTTGGAATCATCCATTAAAATGCTGGACTTTCTTTATATACAGAGTTACAAAAAAATGGTGCTGTGAATGGATAATTATGAATGTAATACACTCCACTATTGTCATGTATATAAGAAATAAAAAAGAAAATTTAAAAAAGAAATGCTGGACTTTGCCACAATTGTTAGTGGTAGAAGCAGAATAAGTTCCAAGGCCCAGGTGTTTCAAATCTATTTCTCCATGGACTTTATGTCTTGCAGAGTCTGGTAAGAAGGAAGATCTCAAGAGCTGCTTAAAGAAAAGCAGGTCTTCTCTAAGTCCCAGTGACATCCATTGCTAATCTTAGGCCATTCACTGTCTTTAACTACAGCCCCAAGGCAATATAGGGACCTGTAGCCTAGTTTAGACTGTTTGTGTTTCCAGAAATTTGCTAGGAGTATAGAGTGGGACCCACTCCTCTATGACAGGGAGGAAGAAAATACTGTGCACATATTCAGTTACCACTTGGCCAACAGTATTGTATACAATAGTTCCTCCCCATTTTGCTGGATGAATGGACAAATGGAAGCAGCAAACTTGTTAGGTATTCACCCCCTCGACCTGAAGTTTCTCTTTCCCTAGAACTGAGGTTCAGAAGAGGTGTTCACACAAATTTCCAAAAAGTAGATTGGCAGTGTACAGCAAGATCATGAAAACGTTCATACTTTTTGACCCAAACAACCTTATTTCTGGGTATATGTCCTCAGGACATTCTGCAAATGATTGTTACAATGACTGTAGTAACATGAAATGTTTATGATGTAATGATAAAAAAAAAAAAAAGTCTGGGACTGGGGATATGGCTCAAGTAGTAGCATGCTCGCCTGGCATGCATGAGGCGCTGGTCCCATCCTCAGCACCACATAAAAATAAAATAAAGATATATATTAAAAAAAAAAAAAAGTCTGGAAGAATTGACCAAGAACTTGGCCAGAGATAATAGTACTTGTGCTAGAATAATGAATTTATTACAGATTTTTTTCTCTTTCCCAAACTTTACATATTGGAATATTGATTTTTATTCTACTTTGCCACTCAGGGTTAATTGGTCAGGAACCCAACAGAAACAGCACACTGAGATGAGATAGTTAGAGGAAATACTTCCTCTTCCCCTGTTTCCAGTCCTTGACACCCTGGTTTATTCAACTCTCAATGATTCATTCAATGATTATTGAGCACCTATTTACTGTCTAGTGAGGAAAGCAGACTTTCAAGTACTGTACATAAAATATTTCACCATAAATGCAATAACACATATACATTGAGTGTTATGAGGAACACAAAGAAGCAATTATCTGCCAGGAGGGAGATGTGACAAGGAAGGCTTCAAAGAGGTTAATTGGTTCAAGTTGTTTTGAAGATAATCTGCCAAGACAAAAGGACCACATGTACAAAGGCAAGAACGCTTGGAACATCATGATGTGTTTAGGAAATTATAGGTGACTTTTCAGAGCTAGAGGGAACACTGGATGGGTGAGAGGTAGCACCTGTGAGGAAAAAAAAAAAAAAAAAGCTATAATGTATACAGGGCCCTGTGCTTCAAGCAGACCTTATGCTTTTGGAGCTGTCATCAAATTTGCATTTTAAATGTCTCTGGCTTCCGTGGCGGGTGTACTGAAGGGAGCAAGAACGAAAGCTGGGAAGAATAAAAAGAAGTCTTTGGGGTTTGGCCGGATCGGGAAGAAAGTGTGGTGCTAACTAGGCCAGCAGACGCTCTTTCTCAGCCCCCGCCTCTCCTGAATTTAGCTTACCCGCTCCCGGGTCGCCCTCCCTTCTCCTCCCCGAGGGCCCCGCGGGCGGGCGCGGCAAGGCCTGGGGTGGCCC
>NW_026000082.1:20164409-20167739 GCF_001458135.2 Marmota marmota marmota
TCCAGAGTGCCTTCTCGCCGCGCCCCGGGCCCGCACAGCCCCCCGCTCCCCCTCTCACAGCCGCCCCTGCACATTTGCACCCCACAGTGTCACCCACGCCTGCGCCCTCGCGACCCCACTGAAGCCCCACAAGGGGTCCCGCGGTACAGGGGGCCAGGCTAGCCTATGGGAGCGCCGAAATAACACAGGTTGGGGGCGTCCGCGCCCCCCATCCCCGCCAGCATGTCTCAGCCACTGCCTCCCCGAGAACTGCCACCTGGCTACACACCCCCGTCTCGACCCGCAACATCTCAGGTGAGTAGAGGGGAAACGAAGAAGGAAGGGTGGGGTCTTATGTCACCGGGGCCTCTGCAGGGTGTGATGGCTTTAAATGTGTCGTTTGGTGTTCCTGTTTGAAGACAGGTGAGAGCTAGCATAGCTGTGCAAGTTGTATGTATGTGTGGGTTTAACCTCTGTGTCCACATGACAGCAGGTGTGTGTGTGTGTGTGTGTGTGTGTGTGTGTCCTATTTTCAGAAAATGGGTCTGTGCCTTCCTCAGGTGTTGTGGGAAGGTAGAGGGGAATAGCGTTAAATCTTACAATCTAAGCCTATGTCTGCAGGTGCTCCCTGCCCTACCTCAAGAAGCATGGGCTTGGCAGAGGGTGTATACAGGGAGAGAAGGGAAGGCTTTCTTGCTGTTACAGTGACACCTGACTGACCCTTCTCTTTCTGTCCCAGATCCTAGCTGGGAGCCTGAAGGCTCCACTCTGGCTTCGTGCTTACTTCCAGGGCCTGCTCTTCTCTCTGGGCTGTGGGATCCAGAAACACTGTGGCAAAGTGCTCTTCCTAGGATTGTTGGCCTTTGGGGCCCTGGCACTGGGTCTCCGCGTGGCCGTTATTGAGACAGACCTAGAACAGCTCTGGGTGGAAGGTGAGTTATGGACACTAGCTATAGCTGCTTGGGCATGTTAAGCCCAGGACAAGAACAGGGCAAGGAGCTGGCCACTGAGCCCTAGCAGGCCTGGCCAAAGATCTAGAGGGGAATCTATGGCCCAGAGTCTGTACACCTGGGCATGTTGGAGCACCTGTACCATAACTACAGGTGATAGCATCCTTTAATGTGTATGTTGAATTCGTTTATCTGTGATTATATGTATTTATTTAGCATTTTTTGTCAACCTTCTCTGTGTATATTTTTATGGTATAACAGCAACTAGAATAAGACCCATCTTTCAGTATTAAGGAAAATAAAATATGTGCTAGGATAACTATGTAATAAAAGCAGGATATGATTATGATGTGTAAGAGAAGGCAGAGAAGCCAGGCATGGTGGCACACACCTGTAATCCTAGCAACTTGGGAGACTGAGGCCACCTGAGCAACTTGGTAAAACCCTGCCTCAAAATAAAATTTTAAAAAAGGTCTGTGGA
This sequence comes from Marmota marmota marmota, assembly GCF_001458135.2. Classification (NCBI taxonomy): domain Eukaryota; kingdom Metazoa; phylum Chordata; class Mammalia; order Rodentia; family Sciuridae; genus Marmota; species Marmota marmota. The sequence goes on from NW_026000082.1 coordinate 20,165,820, forward strand.
TGCAGTTCAGTAGTAGAGCACTTTCTCAGCATGCTAGGTCAGGGTTCAGTCCCCAGCACAGCCAAAAACAAACAAACACACAAAGCAGAGAGAGGTGACTTCTGACTAGGAAAGTTAGGACTATAGTTCCAGCTACTCACGATGCTGAGGCAGGAAGATTGCTTAAGCCCAGAAATTCAAGGCCACTCAGGGGAACATAATGAAACCCTGTCACAAAAAAAAAAGAAAGAAAGAGATAAAGAAAGAAAATTTTGGACCAGAAGTCTGGGAAACTGAATAAACCATCTGGCAAGCCTCTAGGGAAAGGGGTCATGCACCCAGGGATCCTGCAACTAGTAAGTAGAGAAGCAGCGCAGACTCTACTTTGAGGTTAGACGGGATCAAATCCTCACTTTCTAATGGAAGCATTAGTAAAAGTAACTTCTTATTAATATTTTTAGCATGAGACCTGGTTTTGGGACAGCCCTTTGACAGAGTTCAATTTTGCTCTGTTCTTCCCTGGGAAATTTGTATTTGTGGGCTACTCTAGACCTCTCTCAGCCCTGGCCTATGCTCAAGGGCAGGGCCCAGGTTGAAGTCTCACACCCTTGAGTTATTTCAAATGCTGGCAAGTCCTAGGATCCAGAGCAGATGTTTCTTAGAGTCTGCCTGCCTGTTGGTCTCCCACACCCCACCCCACCCTACCCCTTTCCTCTGCAGATTCTCATACACTCATGCTTTAGGCCAGCCCTGGGGTCCAGAGCAGATGTTTCTTTCTGCCTGCCTGCCCCCAGCCCCAATATACACATGCACATACACATACCTCCACTCAAATCACCGCTGCCTGGGTGGTCCCAAATGACTTGGATTTCCTGCCACAACTGAGGCAGTTTCCCTTTCCTTCCTCTTTCTCTGTTCCCCTGATCTTCTCCATCTAAACACTGCTTGAATTTCCAAGTTTCATTATCCTCTCTTCTGCCCTCCAGCACAGAAAGGGATAGACACCACCAGTTTTTATAAAAGCATGGTAGCCAATTCCTAGACCCTTTTTTCCCCAGCCCTTTTTATTTTTTTATTTTGAGACATGGTCTCCCTGTGTTACTTAGGGTCTTGCTAAGTTGCTGAGGCTGACCTCAAACTTGCATTTCTCCTACCTGAGCCTCTCAAGTAGCTGGGATTACAGGCATGCAGCGCTATGCCCAGCCTTAAACTGTTTTCCCTTATTACAGATATCACTCCGTCCTGTGTTGGTTGAGGGTGAGGTAAAAGCAGGATATTGGCTATCAGAGTTCAAGGTTCTCCCCAGTTTTGCCATGGTGAGACTTGGAATTTGACTTGTTTGCCTTTCCTGAACAACTTACTTTCTTTTTTTTCTTTTAGAATGGCCCCCGGGCCTTATGCATGCTAAATAAGTGCTCTACCACTGAGCTACACCCCTAGCCCTGGTTAACCTTAAAACCAAAAGGCTCAGAGGAAGATAGTTCTCTAAAATAAAAAATCACAGCATGTAGGCCAAATTATATTTACTGGAATGAGACAGAGATAGTTTGAAATTGGAGCTATTCTTAAAGATAAGAAATAGGGGGCTGGGGTTCTGGCTCAGTGGTAAAATGCTCACCAAGCATGTGTGAGGCACTGGGTTCGATCCTCAGCACCAAATAAAAATGAAATAAAGATATTGTATGTCCACCTACAACTAAAAAATAAATATTAAAAAAAAAAGATAAAAAATAGGGCTGGAGGTATAACTCAGTGGTAGAGCAGTTGCTTTGTATGTTTGAGGTCTTGTGTTAGATCCCCAGCACTGCCAAAAGAAAGCAAAGAAGGGGCTGAGGATATAGCTCAGTTGGTAGAGTGCTTGCCTTGCATGCATAAGGCCCTGGGTTCAATTCCCAGCACCAAAAAAAAAAAAAAAAAAAAAAAAAAAAAAAAAAAAAAAAA
>NW_026000082.1:20169209-20185229 GCF_001458135.2 Marmota marmota marmota
TTTTTTTTTTTTTTTTTTTGTACCAGGAACTGAACTCAGGGGCACTGAGCCACGTCCCTAGCCCATTTTTGTATTTTATTTAGAAACAGGGTCTTGCTGAGTTGCTTGGGGCCTCATTATGTTGCTAAGACTGGTTTTAAACTTACAATGCTCCTGCCTCCACCTCCAGAGCTGCTGGAATTACAAACATGTGCCACCTGGCTCAATTTTTTTTTTTTTAAAGGGTTGGCAGGGCTGGTGATGTGGCTGAAGCCGTAGCGTGCTCGCCTGGCAATGCGTGCTGCCCAGGTTTGATCCTCAGCACCACATACAAACAAAGATGTTGTGTCCGCCGAAAACTAAAAAATAAATATAAAAAAATTCTCTCTTTCTCTCTCTCTTTAAAAAAAAAAAATAAACAACAACAAAAAAAAGGGTTGGTAATATGGCTTAGTGACAAAACACCCCTGGGATCCATCTCCAGGGCCACAAAGGAAAATAAATATATATATAAAATGGTAGATAGTTACTTGTTGCTGTTTAAACTTATAGGATTACCTACCAGATAGACTCCTTTTCCATGTTGGTTAACCAGTTATGTTTTCCCTTTGGTGAAGGTGCAAAAGTTTTTACCAAGCTTACTATTGATTTTGATATCCTCCTTCCCCTATTCTCCTGTTTCCTCTGTACTTACTCATAATCTTTTCTTTTTCTCTAGTTTTTTCTCATTTTTTTTCACTTTTGGCAATTATTGAATAACAACTCCACATCTGCACATACCATGAGCCAGGCAATTTCCTAAGTGCTTTTCCTGTATTGATTCTAAACTTACCGAGAGAGAGGCATTGTTCCCATTTTGCAGATAAGTAAATTGAGACTCAGAGAGAATAAGTAATTTGTCCAAGACACAGAATAAGTGTTGGAGCCAGGACTCAAAACCAAGTCTTCTGTACAATGGATGTACAGAAGAAAACAAAGGCTCTATTTAATACATCCTTGTTCTGATCAATACATCCTAGTTCATCTGTCCTCATATCTATCCCTTGTCAGCTGAGGTTTATATTTTCCTCTTCCTCACCCACCACCCCACCAAGAATTTATTGGTCTCACTATATATTTTTAAATGACAGTGTTTCTTTCTTTTACATTCTTATGGTTCTGTCTGGTCCACAATGATACAATCTCCTGAGTGAGGAGATTATATGGGTTTGAAAAAGAGATTAGGGTTGGGTACAGTGGCACACATCTGTAATCCCAGCAGCTCAGAAGGCTGAGGCAGGAGGATTGCAAGTTCAAAGCCAGCCTCAGCAAAGCAAAAAACTAAGCAACTCAGCAAGACTGTGTCTCTAAATAAAATACAAAATAGGGCTGGAGATGTGGCTCAGTGGCTGAGCTCAATCCCCAGTACCACCCCGCAAAAAGAGAGAGAGAGAGATTGGGAAACTAGAGATGAGTGGTGCATATCTATAATACCAACTACCTGGGAGGCTGAGGCAGAAAAATTGCTTGAGTCCAGGGAATCAAGACAGCTGGGCAACATAGTGAGACCCTATCTCTCAAAAGAAAAAAGAAAGAGATAGAGATTGGGGACTATGATAATCCTGAATGAGACTAGAGTCTCAGAGAAGCAGCCATGTATTGGTCCCAGGAATAGGAGCAACCAGCAAAAAGAGACCCCCAGACAAGTGGAAGCAGAAGTAGGTCTGAGACCAGAACAAGTCCACAAAACTCCTAGGTTGTGGCCCTCATCTTCCTCCAAGTCATAGTTAGGTTATATCCCCTCACAATGTCCCCACCTTCCCCAGGCCCCACCAGAACTCCTTTGCCAGCATAATTCAGGACAGGACTTGAGGAATGCTAAGATCAAGGAGACTGAGGCAGGTCTGGCACCAGGAAGTCTGACTCATAGTCTGTATGATGAGGCTAATGAAGGGGATCTGGACTCCTTGGCCCACTTGATTTCACCTCTGCCAGGGCACACAAACTGCTCCCATGTACTTCCTTTCTGAGTGGGTGGAAGCATCACACTAAAAGACTGGTCCTCCCTGTCACCTGTGCCACTGTGAGGCCCATCATTACCAGACACTGCCATTCCTGACCCTTCCAGAGCAGTTTGCAGAAAGGTGTGTGAGTGTAAATCACCAGGCAGGGCAACCCGAAGGAAGAACAGCCCTGACCCAAGACCTGTTCTTTTAGAAAACCCTCTCTGCTGGCAGCTTCCCTACTGGCCCCTGTTGTCCCTCCTTGACCTGCAGACCAGAGCAGAGAGAGACAGTGAGAGTTCCTTACCAGAATACTCCTATAACCTGGCCCAGCTCATGCTGATTCTCATTTTTAAGTTTTTGCCCCAAACCAGCCAACCTATTTCATGCCTAAACCCTGGACCACACAGGAAATCCATAAAGCCGTGCAGCTGAGGTCTCCCCACTTCCCTGGCAGGACTCCAGACTCTGAGAAAAGGGGCAGACAGAAGCTTGGGAGCCAGCCAGGGCCTTAGCAAGGCCATGGGGAGAAGGCCCAGGGCCTCAGCAGTGTTTCTCCCCCTTGTCTGGGAGCCCTAGGAAGTAGGAACCTCCAAGACCCCTTTCTGCAGCTTTCTCTCTGCTCTGGCAGTGGGAAGCCGGGTGAGCCAAGAGTTGCATTATACCAAGGAGAAGCTGGGAGAGGAGGCCTCGTATACCTCCCAGATGTTGATTCAGACTCCACGCCAGGACGGGGAGAACATCCTCACGCCTGAGGCGCTTGGCCTCCACCTCCAGGCAGCCCTCACTGCCAGTAAAGTACAAGTATCACTCTATGGAAAGTGAGTCTGGCCAAGTCCCTGAGTGGCAGGGGGGGTGGGGGTGGGGGGTGTGTAAAGCGTGCTGTGGCAGTGCTGGAGTGGGATTCCCCTTTTCTGCTGATTGCCTGTGCCCCTGGCTAATGCAGGTCCTGGGATCTGAACAAAATCTGCTACAAATCGGGAGTTCCCCTCATTGAAAATGGAATGATTGAGCGGGTGAGTACTCTGGGCTGTTCCATGGACTAGGCAGAGGCAGGACATTTTCCGTAGTGTGGGAAGGCCCAAAGAGACACTGTGGCAGACACCAGAGCTGGGGCGGAGGTTAGGGACAAACCTTGGGAGGATTCAGAGGGTATCTTACAGGTTGTGGAGAAAGGAGCCCAGGGAAGGACTGATGTGGCCTGTGGTATCCCTGGCAGATGATTGAGAAGCTGTTTCCGTGTGTGATCCTCACCCCGCTCGACTGCTTCTGGGAGGGAGCCAAACTCCAAGGGGGCTCTGCCTACTTGCCGTGAGTGCTGGCACAGCTGCTCCTGGGGTCCCACTTCATCTCCTGCCAGGGACTTCCCCAGAAGAAAGGAGGGGCAGGAGTAAGGAGGATGAAGAAAATCTCGCCAAGACTTAATTTCTTCTCAGGCCAGAGCCAAAACATAGACGGCCTAAGGCTCCACACCCCCTTCTCCTCAGCTCTAAAGGAGAGGAAGACCTGTCTCATTTAGACAAACAACATAGATCTCAAGATCAACAGAGGAGAAAAAGATCCCCAGAAAGAGACTTTGCTAGGGGGAGTTGGTTAGGTATCAGCTAAGCTGTTGCCTGAGCCAGAAGAAACCTGTTGTATACAGGTGCCACTCTGGTTGCATGTTAGAACCAAGGGTGTGCAGCTTGGTATGGATGCCATGGTGCTTTTCTGGGCCCTTTCCATGTATTAAGTACATCTGTCCTGATGTCCTTGTCAGCTCCTTGTATCCATCCTCAGCTCACTGCAGCAGCCTGGTGAGCTGACGCAACCTGGTTGCTCTGAGAAGCTGAGCCTTGCACACCCTCCACGTGGAAGGACCGATAAGCACATAAGAGGAGGGTGGGGTACAGCATGGGTCCAGAGCAGCAGCTCAGATGGTGGGTATTGATCCCTGACCCTTGCTAACCATGGGTTCTCCCCCAGGGGCCACCCTGATATCCAGTGGACCAACTTGGACCCAGAGCAACTGCTGGAGGAACTGGGTCCCTTTGCCTCCCTCGAGGGCTTCCGACAACTGCTGGACAAGGCACAGGTGGGCCAGGCCTATGTGGGGCGGCCCTGTCTGGACCCTAAAGACCTCCACTGCCCACCTAGTGCCCCCAACCATCACAACAGGCAGGTGAGCTCCAACCAGACAAAGAAAAGCTCTTTCCCTTCCCTCTCTCTCTCTCTCTCTGGCATGTGTCCCTCTGTTCTGAAAGAGAGCTGATTGTGTTCTGCCCCCACCATTTCCTGGACGTTACCACTCTGCCCACGCTGTACTAACCCCCTGGAGTGTTCCATTCCCATTCATTTCTCCTAAGAAACCCTGAAGTGACCTATGAATCCTCTTCCTTTTTTAAGCCTAAAGCTAGACTTTATCAAAACAGTCTATACAAGGAAACTAAAAACACAATAGCTAAACATGAACATTTTACCTCCTTTCCCATGGGTCTGTGTGGCTCTGTGGGTGGTACTTTTCTCAACCCCCCCACATAGTTTTGCCATCCTTTCCCTGCAGCTTATATTCAGGATTCTGCTCCCTCTTGTGGCCTCCTGCTTACAGGACACCTAGCTGTTCACTCACAGAGCAGGAAGGGATTCAAGAGACCAGTTACCTACACTCCAGACCTGCTAAGCTCTGTGGCAGGCATGGTTCCTGGAGGTATGAGCCCAGGGACACAGTGATCCACCACCAGGGTCTTGAGCAGTAAACCCTTCCCTTTTCCCCCTCCAGGCTCCCAATGTGGCTCAGGAGCTCAGTGGGGGCTGCCACGGCTTCTCCCACAAATTCATGCATTGGCAGGAGGAATTGCTGCTGGGAGGCATGGTCAGAGACGCCCAAGGACAGCTGCTGAGGTAAGGCCTCCTCCCCTGGGAATTGGTGACAGACACCTTGCTTGGGAATCCACTCTATAGCAGGCAGCTCTGGCAAAAGCCTGCTGCATACTCCCACCAGTTGTTTGGGCCACCTCTGACTTCTAGTTCTCCTGCACCCCCACCAGGGCAGAGGCTCTGCAGAGCACCTTCCTGCTGATGAGCCCCCGCCAGCTGTTTGAACACTTCCGGGGCGACTATCAGACACATGACATTGGCTGGAGTGAGGAGCAGGCCAGTACTGTGCTGCAAACCTGGCAACGGCGCTTTGTGCAGGTAAGCATGGACAAGGACAAGGCAGGGTGCCCTGAGGCCACTCCCTCTTCCCCTGCCCTTCAGATCCACCCTGTCTCTCCAGCTGGCCCAGGAGGCCCTGCCTGAGAATGCATCTCAACAGATCCATGCCTTCTCCCCTACCACCCTGGACGACATCCTGCACGCATTCTCCGAAGTCAGCACAGCCCGTGTGGTGGGAGGCTATCTGCTGATGGTGGGTCCTGCCCTAGCACCTTGCCCCACCTCCACCCAGCACCCACCATGGAAGCCCCTCTCTGAGACTGTGCCCTTTCTCCCCACAGCTGGCATATGCCTGCGTAACCATGCTACGGTGGGACTGTGCCCAGTCCCAGGGTGCCGTGGGCCTTGCTGGGGTATTGCTGGTGGCTCTAGCAGTGGCCTCTGGCCTTGGGCTCTGCTCCCTGCTTGGCATCACCTTCAATGCTGCCACTACTCAGGTACACCAGTTCTGCAGGGCTGACCTAGGGCCATCACCAGGCTGTACAGTTCTTCCAGCTGCTCACCCTCTACTCCTCCAGGTGCTACCCTTCTTGGCCCTGGGCATTGGTGTGGATGACGTTTTCCTGCTTGCTCATGCCTTCACAGAGGCTCCTTCTGGTACCCCTCTCCAGGTAAGTCCCCATCCTTTAGCCCAACCTCACCTGAGGTAGTTCAGCATAGTGGTTAAGAATCTCTAGGTTTGGCCACCCATCGTGGTGCACACCTGTAATTCCAGTAGCTCAGGAGGCTGAGGCAAGAGAATCATGAGTTCAAGGCCAGCCTCAGCAAAAGCGAAGCACTAAGCAACTCAGTGAGACCCTGTTTCTAAATAAAATACAAATAGGGTTAGGGATGTGGCTCAGTGGCTGAGTGCCCCTGAGGTCAATCCCTGGTACCAAAAAAAAAAAAAAAAAAATACAAAAGTGGGCTGGGTAGAGCACTTGCCTAGCATTAAACAAAATAAGGGTATTGTGTTCATCTACAACTAAAAATATTTTTAAATGAGGGGGGCCTGGAGATGTGACTCAGTGGTTGAGTGCCCCTGAGTTCAATCCCCAATACCAAAAATAGATAGATAGATAGATAGAGTAAAAAAAAAAGAGAGAGAGGGAGAGCATCTCTAGGTTTAAGTGACATTGGCAACTAATTAACTTCTTTGTGCTTCAGCATCCCCTTCTGTGAATAAGGGTAATAATAGTGCTTGTGTCCTAAGGTTTGTTGTAAGGATCAGTGAGATAATTCGGGGTGAGTGTACAGAATATCACATCACACATACGTGGCACTCAGTAAATATTAGCCACTGTGGTGTTATTGCCCCACTTCTACCATCCCAGTTCTGGAGACTCCCTTTCACTCTCCCTTAAAGACCATGGTCTGCCAGGCATGGTAGCACATACCTGTAATCCCAGTGGCTCAGGAGGCTGAGGCAGGAGGTTGGCAAGTTCAAAGCCAGCCACAGCAACTTAGCAAGGCCCAAAGCAACTTAAGTGAGACCTTGTCTCAAAGGGCTGGGGATGTGACTCAGTGTTTAAGTGCCTCTGGCTTCAATCTCCAATCCCCAATACCAAGGAATAAAGAAACACACACACAGGCTGGGGATGTGGCTCAAGCGGTAGCGCGCTCGCCTGGCATGCGTGCTGCCTGGGTTCGATCCTCAGCACCACATACAAAGATGTTGTATCCGCCAAAAACTGAAAAAAAATAAATATTGAAATTATAAAAAAATAAAACTGATATGAAGTGATTTCCAAAATATACTGGGTTGTTTTAAAAAAAAAAAAAGAAAGAAACACACACACACACACACACACACAAACTCCCCATGACCTGAGGGCATGTTCCTGCTGTATCCTGGCAGGAGCGCATGGGCGAGTGTCTACAGCGCACAGGCACCAGTGTTGCCCTCACGTCCATCAACAACATGGTTGCTTTCTTCATGGCTGCCCTAGTTCCCATCCCCGCACTGCGAGCCTTCTCCCTGCAGGTGAGCCATCATAAACAGGCAGGTAGACTGGGGTGGGTATGGGGCCTGAGGTGTGCTTCATCGAGCCTTTGTGCCCTCCTGCCCACCCGCAGGCTGCCATAGTAGTGGGCTGCAACTTCGCAGCCGTGATGCTTGTCTTCCCAGCTATCCTCAGCCTAGACCTGCATCGGCGCCACTGCCAGCGCCTTGATGTGTTCTGCTGCTTCTCTAGGTACTGTCCCTGTGTGCCCACCCCTCTCCTCCCATGAACCCACCCCAGCTTGTCCCCTCATAGGCATTTCAAGTCAGGGACCAACCTGTTATCCACACTCTCTGCCTCTTCTAGCCCCTGTTCTGCTCGAGTGATTCAGATTCTGCCCCAGGAGCTGGGAGATAGGACAGTGCCAGTGGGCATTGCCCACCTGACCACCACGGTACAAGCTTTCACCAACTGTGAAGCCAGCAGCCAGCATGTGGTCACCATCCTGCCTCCCCAAGCCCAGCTGGTACCCCCACCTTCTGACCCACTGAGCTCTGAGCTCTTCAGTCCCGTGGGGTCCACACGGGACCTTCTAGGCCAAGAGGAGGGAATTGGGCCAAAGGCAGCCCGCAAGTCCCTCCCTTGTGCCCGTTGGAATCTTGCTCATTTCGCCCGCTATCAGTTTGCACCCCTGCTCCTCCAGTCACATGCCAAGGTGAGACTGGGTGGGGGAGGCCAGAGGCTCAGTATTTGTGGGCCCCAGAAAGGGCAGAGGGCCTGGCCTACTACCTGAGGACGGGAGGACAGACCTGGGCCCCTGGCTTAGTTGCTGTTTCCCACAGGCCATAGTGCTGATGTTCTTTGGGGCTCTTCTGGGCCTGAGCCTCTATGGAGCCACCTTGGTGCAGGACGGGCTGGCCCTGACAGACGTGGTGCCTCGGGGCACCAAGGAACATGCCTTCCTGAGCGCCCAGCTCAGGTACTTCTCCCTGTATGAGGTGGCCCTGGTGACCCAGGGTGGCTTTGACTACGCTCACTCCCAACGTGCCCTCTTTGATCTGCACCAGCGCTTCAGTTCCCTCAAGGCTGTGCTGCCCCCGCCTGCCACTCAGGCACCCCGCACCTGGCTGCACTATTACCGCAACTGGCTACAGGGTGAGAGGCCAGGAGATTGGCAGGGAGTGTTGCTGCAGGGAAAAGCCCCCTCTGGCCCCAGGCTAATTGTGCCCTAACCTATTCCCTAGGAATCCAGGCTGCATTTGACCAGGACTGGGCTTCCGGGCGCATTACCTACCATTCATACCGCAATGGCTCTGAGGATGGGGCCCTGGCCTACAAGCTGCTCATCCAGACTGGGAATGCCCAGGAGCCTCTGGATTTCAGCCAGGTTGGAAGAGGGCTAGAATAGTCAGGGAGCACAGAGGGGCTCTAGATCTCATGGCCAAGGCCTTCAGCCCTCTCTGCCTCTACAGCTGACCACAAGAAGGCTGGTGGACAAGGATGGACTGATTCCACCGGAGCTTTTCTACATGGGGTTAACTGTGTGGGTGAGCAGTGACCCCCTGGGTCTGGCAGCCTCACAGGCCAACTTCTACCCCCCACCTCCTGAATGGCTACATGACAAATATGACACCACTGGGGAGAACCTTCGCAGTGAGTCCTGGGGGGGAACTCACCTAGAGCCATGGCCCTGACCCTAAGCCCTGCCCACTGTTCCTGTGCTCACCGTCTGCCTCCCTCTGCCCACTCTCTCCTCCCCTCCACAGTCCCAGCAGCCCAGCCCCTGGAGTTTGCCCAGTTCCCATTCCTACTGCGTGGCCTCCAGAAGACTGCAGACTTTGTAGAGGCCATCGAGGGGGCCCGGGCAGCATGCACTGAGGCAGGCCAGGCAGGGGTACGTGCCTACCCCAGCGGCTCCCCTTTCCTCTTCTGGGAGCAGTACCTGGGCCTGCGGCGCTGCTTCCTGCTGGCTGTCTGTATCCTGCTGGTGTGCACTTTCCTGGTCTGTGCCCTGCTGCTACTCAACCCCTGGACAGCTGGCCTCATAGTGAGTACCTGCAGGGGTGGGGTCAGAGAGAGACAGTGGCAACTCACCCTGCCCTGTCCAGCCCAACATTCCTCCTTCCAGGAGCCCCCAATGAGCCCTCTTCTCCCCAGGTGCTGGTCCTGATGATGATGACTGTGGAACTCTTTGGTATCATGGGTTTCCTGGGCATCAAGCTGAGTGCCATCCCCGTGGTGATCCTCGTGGCCTCTATAGGAATTGGTGTCGAGTTCACAGTCCACGTGGCTCTGGTGAGCACAGGCACTGGGGGAGGGTTGGGCCGCTGACTCAGTATTCAACAAATATGTTTCAAGCACCTCTGTGAGAGGCACTATTTAGGAACTGGAGCTGGGCCAGGCAAGATGGCACAAGCTTATAATCCCATCTACTTGGGAGGCCAAGGCAAGAGGATTGAAAGTTCAAAGCCAGCCTGGGCAACTTAGCAAGACCTTTTCTCAAAAAATGAAAAGGGCTAGAGATACAGCTTATGGGTAGAGCACTTGCCTAGAGCACAGGAGACTCTGTGTTCATTCCCCAGCACTGCAAGAAGCAGGGGGGAGCAGGGACATAGATGCTAGAAACAAGGAGGGCACAGGCCTCCCTCAAAGTTGTGCATTCTCTAACAGAAGAATGGGGCCTAAACGAAGTGGAAACACCAACACAAACCAACCAGGCCCCACAAACAACTCCTGTGTTTTACCCCCACATAACCCTATTATTACTCTGATTATAAAAATGATATATGCTCCTTGAACAGGACAACAAAAAGGCAGGGGATGTAGTTCAGTGGTTGAATGCTTGCCTAGCACAGATGTGGCCTTGGGTTCAGTCCCCTAAAAAGCTAGTGTGTGGAACAATACAAAAAAAGAATTTGAAATCCTGTGAAATGCCACCCTAAGAAATGACTTACCACCTCAGTGCCCATTCTTTTCAACCAGGGGTTGCCAAAATTTTTCTGACTTAATGGACCATAGAGAATCTGTTGAAATTCTGCCATCGTAGTACAAACGCAGCCATAGACAACAATATATTGATGAACTTAATTTACAAGACACAGTGACAGACTGTACTTTGTCAATTCTGTTTTGGACATCTCTCTGTGTCACCAGACACATCTATACAGCGTCACCTAAATGGACTCATGCATGCTTCCAGACCATTTCCATGAACGCAGTTCACATGATCTTCAGAGGGCAAAGGCATAGGTGAACCCTGAGGCCATATAAGTAGCAGTTGGGGACATGGGTGAGCTAGCCATGGTTGGCAGAGGAGGAGCTCCAAGACCACTCTGTTCCCCCAGGGTTTCCTGACCGCCCAGGGTAGCCGGAACCTGCGGGCTGCCCGTGCCCTTGAGCACACATTTGCCCCTGTGACTGATGGAGCTGTCTCCACTTTGCTGGGCTTGCTCATGCTTGCTGGTTCCAACTTTGACTTCATCATAAGGTACTGTTGGGCTCTGGAGGAGGTGGGATTTGCCTGTGATGGTATCAGGGCCTGCCCTGCTTACTCCTTACCTCCCCCAGGTACTTCTTCGTGGTGCTGACAGTGCTCACACTCTTGGGCCTCCTCCATGGGCTCGTGCTGCTGCCTGTGCTGCTGTCCATCCTAGGACCCCCACCAGAGGTGACCACTCCCTTCCTTTGCTCCCAGCCCCAGAGACAGGGTAGGGACAAGCATAAGAAGGGACAAATTACTAAATATCCTCAGAAGTCAACAAACTGGGCCAGGCATGGTGTTGCATGCCTGTAATCCCAGCAGCTAGAGAGGCTGAGGCAGGAGGATCATGAGTTCAAAGCCAGCCTCAGCAAAAGTGAGGTGCAAAGCAACTCAGTGAGACCCTTTCTCAACAAAATACAAAATAGGGCTAGGATGTGGCTCCAGTAGATGAGTGCCCCTGAGTTCAATCCCCAATACCCCCCTAAAAAAAGTCAATAGACAGGGCCCAACTCACAAGGGCCCTCCTAAAATGTGCCACCAGCTAAAATGGTAATAGTGTCTGCCTTTCCCCTAACACCATACTCCTGCTCCTTAGCCCTTCCTAGGATCCAGAAGAAGGTGCAGGGTTTGCCCCAGGCCTTGATAACTTGTCACTTGTGAGCTCTCATAGTCTACTAGAGGCCAACGAGGACCCAGCTTACCAATGATCATGTTGATCACCAGATGGGTGCAAAGGACTCTGAAGCCCCAGTACCCATGGGCTCATTGTTACTGGTGTCTTCCCTACAGGTGGTGCAGATGTACAAGGAGAGCCCACAGGTCCTGAGCCCTACAACTCCAAGGGGAGGCACGCTCAGATGGGGGATGACCCCCACCCTACCACAGAGCTTTGCCAGAGTGACTACCTCCATGACCGTGGCCTTGCACCCACCCCCACTACCTGGCGCCTACATCCACCCAGCCTCTGCTGAGCCCACATGGTCTCCTGCTGCCACCCCAGCTGCCAACAGCTCTGCCACTGAGTGAAGAAGGAGCTGAAGGACAAAGACCCTTCTTGGGCCATATGAAGTCACTGGGAAGCAACGGCTGGGGTATTGAATGCAGCTAAAATGCATTCAATACCCTGGAGGGCCCGGCCATTGCTGTCTGCACCCCCTCTCTGGATCAGCCATCACAGACCTCCCTGGTATCCACATAGAATGGCCACCCCTGACAGCAGCCCAGCAACCAGTGCTCTTCTGTACCCATGGCTGCCAGGTGGGAAGGAAAGCCAGCATTTTCGGCTGCAGTGCAGCCCTGTCCCCCTCCTGTACACTGCTGCCCACCCACTAGACCAAGCCTGAGGGATCCTCAAGCACACTTTGCTAGTCGTGCCTCACTGCTTGTTGACTCCTGGGTAGGCTTCTCTGCATTCCTGCACACCTTCTACCACATAAATTATTTATATGAAGATTTTTATTTTTTTAGTATATATAGATGTTAGCTGTTCTGAAAGTTTTATTTTTAAAGAGTGAAATATATTCTATATGAACTCTTCTCAAGTGACTGGTGGTGCTTGTGTTAGCTTTCTGTTATTGTGACAAAATACCTGAGAAAATCAACTTGAAAGATTTATTTGAGCTCATGGTTGTAGAGGTATATGTCTATGGTTGGTCCACTCACTTTTGGGCCTATGGTAAGGCAGAACATCATGGTGGTACAAGTGTGTGGTGGAGGAGGTTGTGCATTTCAGGTGGCCGGGAAGCAGAAACAAAGCAAAAGAGGAAGGGTCAGGGGGCCAAATATACCCTTCAAGGGAAGACACCCAGTGACAACCTACTACTTCCTCTGACTAGGCACCACCCCACCTTTGTGTGTGTGTGTTGCCAAGGATTGAACCCAGGGCCTCATGTATACTAAGCAAGTGATCCTCCTGCTTCAGCCTCCCAAGTAGCTGGGATTACAGTGTGTTCCCTCACACCCAGCCCAAAGATCCCACTTCTGAATACTGCTACACTAGGCACCAAGCCTTCAATAACTGAACTTTTGGGGAACATCTCAGATCCAAACCATTTAATATTCTGCCCTTAGCCCTCAAAGGCTCATGTCCATCGACACAATATGCATTTAATTCCTCTCCAAGTGTTCTTTTTCTGAGGCTGGCTTTGAACTCTCCATCCTCCTGCCCCAGAGTCCCCAGCTGCTGAGATTACAGGTGTCCATCACCACACCCACTTAGGGAGGGGCTTTTGAGTGAAGCAGAGAGGGCTCAGCAGATCAGAATAGTGTAAAAGATGTAAAAACACTGTATCACTAACCATCTGAAAAATCTGGACAAGTTGGCTAACTTTACTGATCTCCAGCCTCAGCAGAAGATTAGAGCCTATTTTGTAGGGTTTCCCCACTTTCCACAGTGCTGAGGATCAAACCTTGGGCCTTGCACATGTTAGGCAAGAACTTTACCACTGAGCTATACCTCAGTCCCTTTTAGGTTTTTTATTTTTATTTTTTTATTTTGTACTGAGGATTGAACCCAGGGCCTCACACAAGCTAGGCAAGTGCTCCTTTCCCGGTACTGGGAATTGAACCCAGGAGAACTTACTACTAAGCTACATCTCTAGCCCTTTTTATTTCTTATTTTCAAGCCAGGCTGGGTTTGTACTTCCATTCTTCCTGCTTCTGTCCGTCCAGTAGCTGGGATTTCAGGTGTGTAATCCTGCCTGGCTCTTTTCAGGATTCCCCCCACCCAAGTACTGGGAATTGAACCCAGGGGTGCTTAACCACTGAGCCACATCCCCAGCCTCCATAATTTCGCATTCACCATTTCCTCTGCCTTAGAGCACTGTCCCATCCCTCCTTAACCACTGGAAATGAATTGGATGTCATCTTCTCCAGGAGGGGTGGTGATGTGCTTCCTACATGGTCCCACTCCCCTTGAGTTCGATGCTTGGCTTTTAGCTGCTGTTTCCCTAGGACTGGGAGTTCCCTGCGGGTTAGAAACAAGAGGATGGAACCCTAATTGGGACTATCAATTTACCATTCCCATCCTCCCGTGAGGGATTCGGCACCAAGAAGCTGTAACCCGTGGGAAATGCCCGCACCTTTCCGGGCAGACGAGTGCAGTCCCAGGCAGACTACAGGGAAGCCGGAGAGTGAGAGCAGAGGCCCGCGGGGCTCCACGTCTGCCGCCAGTGGCCTATCAGGTCCCACAGCTGGTACCTGGACCGTCCCAGAGACGCCTTAATTTGCATACCCATGGTGCACCACGAGAAGACAGCTTCGTGATACTTGGGTTCCATCTCAGAGGGGTCGTCTCCACAACTGTAGGACGTGATGCCTGTTGAAAATCTACGTATATATAAACTGCAGCCACAAAGCGGATGCAGAGCAGGCGCTGAATCACCATAAGTAAATTAAGTGTTGTGTCTCCCTGGGAGATTGGACGTGAGCCGTGTACCTCATACTCTGGTTTCTCTTCAGATCGTATAAATCTTTCGCCTTTTACTAAAGATTTCCGTGGAGAGGAACAATTATGAGTCATTGACTAATTTTTTGAGGTCTCACGCTTTGTGAGGCTGCATTTAAAGGTTCAAGATTAGACTTTAAAGGCTGCTAATCTGTGCCTTATTGTCCTGTGGTCTCTGCTCTTTTCTTCTCTTTTTGTTTAACCGGCCATCTTAATTCTCTACTTCTAAATATGATTAGTTTTCTGTGCTTAGTGCTGGGTTTTAGGGGATTACTTTCCCACGGACCCACGTCCTCAGAACCTACACTTGAGATTTGTGGGTTTTTAAAGAACAATATTATTCCACTTGGGCTTTTCCCACCATTTTTATTGAGATACTCTAAAAAAAGGTTGTCTGTGATGGTATTTGTTTTTCTACCTGACTTTTGAATTCTATATCCAGGGGTAAATACCTGTAGGTAGTTTGTTGGGACTCTTTCCACTTTTTCTCCCATTCAACTCTTAAGTACTCATTGTTAATTTTCTATGTTGGAGAAACAAGACTTCCCACAAGGAGTTTTTTTTCCCCCACCCCTACGCCCAACCTTTAAGGAGAAGAGGTCTACCTATGTTGCCCAACTGGCCTTTAAATCCTGGGTGCTAGTGATCCTTCTGCCTCAGCCTCCTGAGAGTTGGGACCATAGGTTCCTCCCATACCTAACCTGGAGGTTTGTTTGTTTGTTTGCTTTTTAGTAGGGGGCATTACAGGGGATTGAACTCAGGGGCACTTGACCACTAAGCCACATTCCCAGCCCCATTTTGTATTTTATTTAGAGACAGGGTCTCACTGAGTTGCTTAGCACCTCACTTTTGCTGAGGCTGGCTTTGAACTCGTGATCCTCCTGCCTCAGCCTCCCAAATTGCTGAGTGTGTGCCACTGCACCTGGCTTAGAGAACATGTTTTGATAGTATGGACAGTCTAACTTTTGGATGTCACAAGGTTTTAGTCCTATAAGGGAGCTCATCTAATTCTATGGCTCTAAGTAAATATTATCTAATAGCTTTAACCTCCAAATTTGTAGCCATCAGCAGGTTCTGTTGACTTCTAACTTCAAAGCATGTTTCATCTGTTTATATTTTATCACCTCCATTGCTTCAACCTTGATCCAAGATCTCTTGCTGGATTATTGCATTAGCCCCCAAGAGAAGACTTTCCTTCTAACCAGGAAAGTTCTCTGGAATTAACTGATAAATTAAATAGGAGAAAACATAGCAAATGTATAAAAACACACATTAATAATTAATGTGGGTCACAGGAGTGTGGTTGGTCAAATAACCCAATGAAGTCCAGATGTTTATAAGCCTTTCTTCATGGGGTGGGGGGGAGAATGTGACAATTTGAGGGACAAATGATTATTACGGGAATTAATAGACCTGAAGACAGAAATTAACTTGTAAAATTATTCTCTCTAGATTCTTTATTTGTTTATTTTTGTGGTGTTGGGAATGGAATCCAGAGCCTGGTACATGTTAGCCAACCACTCTACCACAACCCCAGATCTCTCTTTAGAATTTGAGCCAGAGGGACAGAAGTTACCATGTACCAAAATCTGACCAGGCACAGTTACATTTCTCAGTCATTTGTGATAGATGAGTTTTCAGGATAAGGATGGAAGGCAAATATCATATTCCTTTCTGAGGACTGTGCTCTTTCACTGAGCTACATCACAGTTTTGGGGGTCAAGTCTTATTGCCCCTAAGGATTTGTCAGAGTAAAGCCTCTTCCAGCACCTGTTGACTTTCATGGGTCTTTAGTTCAAAATACTCAACAATAGCCAGGTGTGGTGGCACACACCTATAATTCCAGCAGCTTGGGAGGCTGAGGCAGGAGAATGGCAAGTTCAAAGCCAACCTCACCAATGGTGAGGTGATAAGTAACTCAGTGAGACCCTGTCTCTAAATAAAATACAAAATAGGGCCAGGGATGTGGCTGAGTTCAATCCCTAGTACCCCCCACCCCGGCCAAAAAAAAAAAAA
>NW_026000082.1:20186245-20208890 GCF_001458135.2 Marmota marmota marmota
AAAAAAAAAAAAAAGAAAGAAAAGAAAGAAAACGAAATCCAAGCCAAGTATTGTGGCCCACTACTATAGTCCCACCTACTGATGAGGGTGAGGCAAGAGGATTACTGGCACCCAGAAGCTCAGGACCAGCATGTACAACACAGTGAAACACCATCTCAAAAATAAATAAGTGGGGATGTGGCTCAAGTGGTATCGCGCTTGCCTAGCATGTGTGAGGTACTGGGTTCGAGTCTTAGCACCACATAAAAACAAAATAAAGATATTATGTCCACCTAAAACTAAAAAATAAATATTAAAAAAAAATTAAAAATGAATAAATAGAGTTCAATCCCTGGCACCAAATAAATAAATAAATAAAGGTAAATCTGATCACATAATCCCTCCTGCACAGACACCTCAGTGCCTTTCCCCAGGGCTTACTTCAGATCTCCAGTCTACCCTCATCTCAGCAAAAGTCCTTATTGAACCAGGCCCCTTTTGTTCATCTTGTGGTACATGACAAGTTTGGCGAAGAAGAAAGTTTACTCATGAGGTGGCCAACTGTGAGAAGGTGGAAACCCCAATTCTCAAATCTACCTCCCCTTGAACAGGATTTAGGGATATTTATGGGGATACAGAAACAAAAGGCTCTCAAACATGGGAAAAGCTGATTGGAGTTGAGGAAGAATGAAGGACTTAGTGGCCTCTGCAAGTGTAATCAAGCTTCATGGTTCTTCCTAGAATGTATGTTCAGGGAATGGCAATATTCTCATCTCTGAGGGTGAAGTGTTGGACCCTCTGACATCAAAAAGTCAGACACTTGTATAAGCCCAAGTGAAGGGTCAGTTAATTTCAACCAATTTAAGCTACTGCCAAGTTCCTGAAAAACAACTTAGGCAACCATCATAACCAGTATGTCCCATAGCAAAGCTAATAGAAATAGCGCTTAGCTTCATGAACTCTAAAATTGATGATATAATCAAATGACTAAAAGCAAATAAAGGTGGAGAGTTTATGCAGGCTTCAAAATCTACACTCACTACTCTGTATGAAACAATCCCATTCCAACTACCATCACTGTCTTTTCTTCTTGCTGTGCTGTGGATGAACCCCAGGGCCTTGTACATGGCAGGCACTCTACCACTGAGCTGTATGCTCAGCTACCACTACCTCTTTAACCTGCTTAAAGAGATAATTAGAGATAACAATATTCCCTGAAATTGTAGCAAATGTCCTTGTTTCTCCCCCTAGAATGGAAGCTCTATGAGGCAGAGACTTGATTTTCTCTGATGCACTCTATATGGTAAATCAATACCTCCAACATGTGCACTTAGTGAGTACATGTGAAACAAATAGATTTATTTATTTATTTATATTTTATTTTGCTGGATATAGGATCGAACAGGGGTTGGGGAAGCACCACCATGGAGCTACATGGTATAGACAGATTGTCTCTCACTAAGTTGTCCAGACTGGACACAATTCTCCTTCAGCCTTCTGAGCAGCTGGAATTACAGGCATATGCCATCGTGCCTAGCACCACACTTCTCTTTTCTTTCTTTCTTTTTATACCAGGGATTGAACCCAAGGATGCTTAACCACTGAGCCACATCTTCCCAGGCTCTCAAAGTGTTTGGCCAGATTGCTTAGGGCCATACTAAGTTGCTGAGACTGCCCTCAAACTCGAAATCCTCCAGCCTCAGCCTCCTAAATTGCTGGGATTACAGGCATGTACCACCACATCAAGCTATCACAAAAGGCATAATACTCTACTTGGTCACACTATGCTTTTTTTTTCAGTAAAGATCATGCAAATCTTTTGTATCATTGTAGGACTATACCATAGTTAATTTAACCAGATATATATTAATGGACATATAATTTTCAATTTTCACTCTCCATCCAGGTGCAGTGGTGCATGTCTAGTTGCTCAAAAGGCTGAAGCAGGAGGGTTGATCACAAGTTTGAGGCTAACCTGGGAAATTAGGGAGACCCTGTCTCAAAATTCAAAAAACAAAAAGGGCTGGTGATGTAGCTCAGGGGTAGAGCACTTGCCTAGCATGTGTTAGGCCCTGGGCTCAATCCCCAGTATCACAAAATAAAGTGTTGGGTTTTTTTCCCCCCACTACTGAAACAATGTTGCTTGAAGCAGTACTACTGGGTGAACTTTTTTTTTTTTTTTTTTTTTTTTTTTTNACTCTTTATGGAATAAATAGGGAAATGAAGTCATTCACTTAGCATTTACCAAACACTGATTATGTGACTGAGACGGATGAAAAAAAAACGAATAAGGCACTACTCCAGGCCTCAGGGATCTTTCTTCAGGGAGATTCAGGTCCACAGGAAGACAAGATGTAAGATGAAAGAGGTGAAAAGTGGAAACCTCAACAACAAGGGAGCAAATCCTGAGTACCTCCCAGGGGAGAATTTTTGCAAAAGCAGGGATGAAAGAAGAGTTGCTAAATGCTCAGAAACCACAATATTTTGAACGCCCAGCGAGTGTATTAGGGATGTTGAGGGACTTAAGGGAAGTCGACTTGACAATCTGATAGGGCTGACTGCATGTGGGAAATCGATTGAGGGGTGAAGACAAGAAGGGTTATAAGACGTGATAGGCAGGATAGGCTAAAGACTGAAACATCTGGAAAGATCTTTTAAGAAGTAGAAAGACCTGAGGCAAGTGCGAGGGAGAGGGATGAGGCAAGGATGATGTCCAAGTTTCCGGCGTGGGCGTTCACGGAAATGAGAAACAGAACCGGGACAGAGCTGGGGGAAAGACGGAGAGCTCGATTGTGCACTGAGGTGTCTGTGGGGCACTCAAGGAACGATCTCCAGGAGGAAGAGCTATTATTAAAGAGGAGGCTGGACCTAATAGACACGTGGGAGCAATCAGAGTACACCTGCGCACGAGAGTGCCCCGCCGTGGAGTGAAAGAAACCCTCACTTTTGGATTTCGCCATCGCGAGAAGGCACTGGACCAGCACTCTTCTCACAGCCCCGCCCTAGGCCGGTCGTCTCGCACAGAGCACGGCACCCGAGAACAAGCCTTCCGGCTCCCGGAAGGCGCGGCATGCTGGGAGCGGAAGCCCGCTCCAACCGCAGAGCACGTTGGGAGCTGCAGTTTTGAGCAGGCCAGGAATTCCTCTCTAGTCACGGCCTTGAGTTACTTGAAGGGCAGGTCCAGAAAGCGGTGGTGCTCCCGGGGCAGGGTCCCCCTCCGTCGGCGGCACAGTGCTCCCAGGGCGGCATCCCCTCTCCGCAGGGCATGACACTTCCACGCCTCCACAATCTGCTCCACCTACAGGGGAAGGCGGGTCACCGCGCAGCCATGCAGTGCCTCTTCGCCAGGGAGACACTGGGCAGAGCCGCACCCCTAGCTCCGGGTCCCCACGTTGCGGAGTTGATCTGAGCCTGGCTCCCCGCGTCCTCACCGGGATGAACGGCTCCCGCCGGTTCTGCTCTTCCAGGGCGCTCAGCTCCGCCGGGGCCAGCAAGGCCAACCTCAGCTCTCGCACTACCGGGGCCGCCACCTCGGCCACAGGCCGCTCCAGCACCGCCTGCGAAAGCCAGCACAGACCGGGCATGGCAGGAGCACCCGCCCCACCTCCGGCTCGCTGGGTTCCTGCTGCCGGTGCCGCCTTCAGCGCCCTGGAGTTCCCCAAGATCTCCCTCTCACCGCGCCCACGCGCGCCCAGCTCCGGGCTGCCCGGACCAGCTCGACCTCGTCCACGCAGAGCTTTTCGCTGCGCAGCAGGGGAAGCAGCGCAGCGGCGGACAGCTCCAGGAAGCCACGAGTCCGGAGCGCCTCCTGCGGGCGGGGGAACCGATCAGGGGAAAGCAGAATGGGGTGTGTGGGGTTAGGAATATGAAGATGGGGAGTAATACCTGGCTGTGGGCCTCTATGAAAGCTATGCACCGCTCCTGCAGCGGCCCCAGGCCAAAGGTTACGGCCACCTGGGAGCAGAATGAGGAAGTTAGGTTAGAGATTGGAGAAACCATGTAGCCCTGCCCTCCACCCTGGGAACCACCACTGGGAACCTGACTCTACTTCCAGTTGGGGAGGATGACAAGGCCTCTGGAAACTAGAACCAGTGAAAGTCCCTGTTTGCATATCCACACACAGTGCACACTAAAGAAGGCAGGATATCTCCTTCAAATCCCATCCTGGGGCCTAGGCTTGGCTTCCCTTCTCCAAACCCCACCCTTCACCTTCCTCAGCTGAGAACCATTTCCCAGCTTTTATAGAAGACCAGCAAAGATCTTCTGTTCTTCAACTCTTGCTCCTACACCTGACCCTGCTAGTGAACCCTGGATCCCACTTATCTAGGCACATAATTTATCCCATAAACATCCTTGGGACATTCCTACCCCCTTCCATGTATCTAGGTTATTCCAGGACAGACACAGGAGGTCTAGACTCCTGGTACCTAGGAGCCCAGTACCACATACTGAAAGCCAGACTTACTCCTAGGTCCATCCAGCAACACCCACCTGCAGAGCCTCACAAACCAATTCCACGTCCAGCACCTTCACCACAAACTCCAGACACAGCTGGAAACAGAAATAAATCTGAGTTGTGTGGCGATATCTCTACTCCAAGGCCCAGACCTAATAAAGTAGTGGGCAGGCTTGAGGGTTAGCCATCCAGACTCTGATTAGCCTCAGACCCATCCAGGCCTGGGGAAGCCAGGAATTGCCAGGGCCTGAGATTTGGCAAGCCCAAAGAAACTGGAAATTAGCAAAGCCAAACCCAGAAAACCACCTTCCAGCACACTTGCCACTAATCAGATCAGATAAGACCCATGCAAAAATTCCACTCTCTTCTCAGGATGCTATTTTCTTCCACTTGTTCCTTTCCTGACTTGAGAACATTTCTATTTTTATCAGAAACTTGAATTTCGTCCTTAACATCTCTCATTGTCACACCCAGAAAAGCACTGGGTCATGCCAGTTCCACTTCATCTCTGAAAACCACCCACTTCTCTTTTGGGTTTCTGCCACCCCCATCCTAGCCACATCCACTTGACTTGACTGCTGCACTAGAGTCCTGACTGGTTTGATGAGCCCTTTCTATTTCTTCCACTCCCTTCTCCCCTTAGCTTCCAAATCCCATTCCCTTGCCTGAAACCTTCAGTAAATCTCCACTGTACTCAGGTTGAAAAAAATCACAATTCTTTTTCTTTTGTTGTGTGTGTGTGTGCGCTCCCGCATGTGGGCCAGGGATTGAACACAGGGCCTCACCAGGCTAAGCAAGCACTATACCACTGACCAATACTCCCAATCCATAATCTAAATTCCCCTCCCTATGCCCTTTTTTTTTCTTGCAGTACTGAGGATTAAACACTGGGGTGCTCTATCTCTGAGCTACATCCCCAACTCTTTTTATTTTTTATTTTGAGACAGGATTCACTAATTTGGCTTTGACTTGCAACCCTCCTACTTTAGCCTCCTGAGTCAATGGGATCATAGGTGTGTACCAGCATGCCCAATCCAGAAGTCAGTTCTTTACTTTCTTTGGAACCAGGAATTGAACCCAGGGGCACTTAACCATGGAACCACGTCCCCAGCCCTTTTTATATTTTATTTTGAGACAGGGTCTAACTAAGTTGCTTTGAACCTCACTAAGTTGCAGAGGCTGGCTTTGAACTTGCAATCCTGTCTCAGCCTCCTGAGTCACTGGAATATAGGCATGAGCCACGACACCCAAACAGAAGTCTAAATTCTTTTTTTTTTTTTTTTTTTTTTTAGTTCTCAGCAGACACAACATCTTTGTATGTGGTGCTGAGGATCCAACCCGGGCCGCAGGCATGCCAGGCGAGCACGCTACTGCTTGAGCCACATCCCCAGCCCAGAAGTCTAAATTCTTGAAGACCCTGAATGAACCAGCTCCTGGCACTCTCTCCAGTCATATCTTGCCCCCTTCTGTTCTCACATCCTATCCAACCACACCAAATGTCTCACTATCTCCTTTAGTACCTCTGTAACTGGGATGACATCTTCCCATTCCCCCTGTGAAAAAAACTGTTCATTCTGCCAAATCACAAATGTTTCCTCCTCCAGGAATTCTTTCCCCACATAGCCTCAGTACTATTTACCCTATATATCACACTCGTGCCACAGGGTTAAGTGTTTCCTCTAGAGATAGGGATCAAGGCTGATTTATCCTTCACTCATCAACACCTGATGTTCAATTAGCCTACTCGGGGCATGTGAGGATTCTGTGCATACAGACTCACATGCATGCCCTGTGTATACAGAGATTCCTGTACTTCTATGTGTATACACATTGCCCTCCAGGTCAGAGTATGAAAAGTAGGGTATGAACTGGGTCCATGAGAGGCAAGGGAAACCAACCAGGACCTGGCACAAAAACCTACCTCTCGCAGTTCTTCTAGCCCATACTCCACAGCTGCCGTCAACACCTCCAGCACCTACAAAGTGGGTGGTTGGGGGACCAGAAGAGAGTTTCTCCTGCCTCTTGGCCCACAGTGTGATGGGCAGACTCCTGCCTCTTGTACCCCCAGCCACTCCCACCCAGGCCCCTGGTCAGTGGGCTCACAGAGTGGCGGTGCAGCTTGACACTGTTGGTATACAGGAACTCCAGCACTGCCAAGAAGGCCTCAGCTGGCACAGTGCTTAGCACCACAGGACTAGGCACCCCGGGGCCCAGCTCTGTGCCCAGCAGTCGCTGGAAGAAGTTGCATCTACAGGCCAACAGGCACCGGTGGGCAAATACCTCCTGCCGTTCTTGACCGACCACAAAGCAAACATCACTGTGGAAGAGAGGGGCAGAGAGCCAGAGGAAAGGAGTCCAGAGCCTAGAGTACAATATGGGCTTCACTTTTGCCCACTCTGAACCTTCGTTTCCTTATCTGTAACATAAGACAGGGTTTAGCCTTCCAGGAAAAGGTCTGGTATACACAGACGTAAGTTCCAATTCCAGCTCCATCCATGGTATTGCAGGCAAGTGACTTCTCTCCCCACACACTGGGTCATATCCCCAGCCCATTCTTGTTGTTGTTGCTGTTATTTTTGGAGAAGGGTCTCACTAAGTTCTGAGGCTAGCTTTGAACTAGCCTCAGCCTCCTGAGCCACTGGTATTATGTGCATATGCCACTGTGCCTGGCAATTTCCTATCTTTGAATCTTAAGTTTCTCACCCCTGACCTCAGAGGAGGTGACTGTTCTTGATTGCGAGGGGGCAACAGGGTTAATAAAAGTAAGATTGATCCCAACTCCCCAGCCCCTCCCCAGTCTGAGTCTTTGGGGAGGGAAAGCTCTTCTTGGTACCTCCTCCACTGGCTGCAAACTCAGCTGTTTTTCAGCCCTCCTCCAGGGAGGAGGGAGTGGGGGTGTAGGGTGCAGAATGTGCATTAACTGTAAACAGACATGGCAGTCATGCACCATAATGAGGCCAGACCACATTTTCCATCTTCATGATCACTTCCGGCCCCAGTTTCTGGGCCCCTGAACAAGGTAGATGGTAGAAGACAAAAGAAAATATGTGAGTTTCTTAGAGCCTTCTAGTTTCATAGTCCAAGTCGTGAGGTTCCTACTACTCAGACCAGACTGCAACCCCCAAAGAAGCAGGGTTATTGGAACTACCAACCCTGGGGAAGAATCCAGATTTGAGATACTGGGGCGGAGGGAGAGCTACATTTTAGCTCTCCTGACCAACCCTGCCCCAAGTAAACTCTATCCCTATTTTCAAACACCATTAGCATTTTGGGCAAACAGTGGTCAGCACCCTTGAACTACTTCCTGTCTGGAACTCTGGCTCAATCCCTTGAGCTTTCTTCCTCTTTTGAATTCCCAATTCTCAGAACAGGCTCCTGCCTCTTCAAGGAGAGAGGCCCCAACATCTAAGTGCTCAATGGGAGGGAGTCAAGTTACATCACATTTTTCAGGCTCTTTTCCCCTCTGAGAGGAGCTCAAGATTCACAGAAGGATTTTGCTTGAGCTCACACCGCAGCCCAGGGCTCTATCCCCCACAGCCCCCCACCCTGGCTCTCAAGATATCATGGACACTGAGAAGCTGGTAGCCATCATCTACAGTTGGCTTCCCCACCGACTGAGTTTGCCAGGGAGGAAGGCAAAGTCCTTTTCACCTCTTCACCCAGGGCCTCCCCAGAGTCATGGGGCTAAGCAAAATCAGCTAGGGAAAACTTACCAACCGGGCCCACTTCCTCACCTGTATTGGGGGTTGTTGACAAGACTTCGAAGTGCTGTGGAAAAGGAAGAAGTCTGCCCATGCACAACTAGTCCTGGATTCTCCATGCATGGAGTGGGGCAGGGAGAAAAAGAAAGTGGAGTGGTTTAGGAGGTCTGCTGCTGTTTGTTGGTCTGTGGGAGGCCTGCCAGGCCTTAGAGCTGGTGAGGAGATTAGAAAGGCCTGAGAGAGGCAGGAGCTCAGGAAGCCTGTTTACTGAGAAACTAAAGTTTAGGGATGAAGAGAGGCTCAGGAATAGGGATAGATATGGTGGGGGTAGAGGTAGGGGACCTGGAGAGGCTGAGGCCGGAGCGCCAGTAGTCCAGGGGAGAAGCTGGTGTGGGATGAGGCCTGGGCTGGGAGCTTGCCCAGGCGGCGTTGGGGTGGGAAGCCTGTGGGTTTCCATGGAAACTGGAGCCCAGCCTAAAAGGAGGCCCCGCCCATCTCCCCACAGGCCTGGTGGAAAACTTTAGCCTGTGGAAGGGCCCTAAACACAGTCTTGAGAGCCTTAACTCTGGTCCTGACCTGCCACAATTTCAGAATTCAAGCTCCTGCTCTCCCCCAGTCATAGGTTAAACTCAGGTTAGGCAGGCCTGGGAAACCTCACCTCCACAGGGAAAATCCTCATTCCATGGATGATTTTCTGGGCCCAGACATAGTTTGCTGGAGAGAGGGTAGTCCCATCCCTTCCAGGGTAAAGTGAATTGTCTGCTCTGACAGAAGTATGGCAGCCTCTGGCATCCTTGAAATGCAGCTGGGTAATCTAGGTACTGGGGCACACAGAGGTGTGGCCAACTGGGGACAAGCCCCAGGGCACTTGGGTCAGTAAGGGTCAAGAGACTGGACTCAGGTTTACCACTGAGTCATAGCTTTCAGGACTTGGTCCTTCCATCTGAGCCAATGGGCCTCCCCACCCCCACACAAAGCCCAGAACTGAGGAAGTCATCCAAGCCCCACCCCAGCTCAGCGCCTGGAGCGGAAATGTTTGTCCTGGTTGAGACTGATGGGGAGACGATAGAGCAATGACGTGCTCCTTCCTGTCTGCCTGGATCCTGGATTCCTGAGCAGCCACCCCTGCAGCCCCAATGTCCTCCCACACATACCCTAGGCCCTGTGATTGGTTCATAAATGGCCAGTCATCTGGCCATTTCACAAAGGAAGAAATGGAGAATGGCTCAAGAGTCCTGGGGCTTTCTAAGCAGAGCCCCTAACTATCGGTTGTCTGGTGGTGGTAGTATGTCCCTGAGCTCAAGACCTTATAGGCCTTTCTCCCCAATAACTCAGGGGTACCCCATCCTCAGCAGGTGCTCATAGTAGTAACACTCTTAGGTTATTCCAGAGCCAAGTTGGAGGAAGGGAGGGACTCTGGGAGGAAGGAGTGCTTGCCCTAGCAGCCCATGGCAACTGCAAAACATGGCCCTTCCTCCTCCCACCTGCAAGTCAGGCTAGCTGGGCCAGGGCTGTGGAGCAGATAGAGCTTGGAGACCAAAGCTGCAGGTGAGTCAGGTGCCTGAGGGAGTTTCAGGAGAGGAGGGCAACCATCCCAGAAGTGGTTCTGTAGGAGGTGCAGTCACAGGACAAAAGCAAAAAGAAGAAGAGTTTCAGTGGGTCACCTGCCCCGAGCCTCAGCCTGTTGTAGTGGCTGAGTGAGTCTTCTGTGCCCTATCAGAGCAGGAATGGCAGAAGGTGACTGGATTCAATATCCCCAGGGTTAGTGGGATCTGTGGAAATGAAGGAATTGGTTCTGTCCATCCTTTCTGGTTAAGGGTTGCAGGCACCACTTCTACTCTCCAGGCTGAGTCAGAAGCCAGCTTCATCTCCCCCTTATGCTAGTGAAGTCAAGTGGAAGGGAGAAAAGTAAATATAATAGATCTCACTTAGCCAACCTACATAGTGCCCAAGGCAAAGTGGAAACCAGGATGGCAAAGACTAGCTCAGGATTATAGACTGAGTAGCGTCTTTTCCCCTCTTTATGTCCCTAACAGCCCTTAACTCTCTAAGCACTTAGAAACTCACCCAGCTTGACTGTTTGATCCACTTGTTCCAAAAACACAGGTAAGAAGTGGGTAAGGGGAAGTTAGACACAGTGCTGTGCCACCTAGACCCAGCTACTTGGGAGGCTGAAGTGGGAGAATCATTTGAGCCCAGAGGTTCAGGATCAGCCTGAGCTACATAGTGTGACACCACTTCAAAAAAAAAAAGGGAAAAGTCAGCCGGTGTGTGTGTGGTGGCAGGTGGTAAATAAGAAGAGGGTAGGGGTATAAAAACCCTTCACATCACTCAGCAACAGGAGACGCAGAAAGATGGCCACTGAAGCCCATCCTAAATGTGTGTCTTTCAACTAGCAGGCCCATGGCTGGCAGGCCTCTGCCCCCAGGACGCCAGGAGGGACACCAGGAAGAGACTGCCAAAGATTTGGGGCCTAAACTACCACCAGTACGGCCCCGTGGTCGCCTGCCCAGCATTGATGAGGCTGGACCTGCAGCTGTGGGCCCAGCCTCCCGCCGTGGCTCTGTGCTGGGTCCAGCCACATCCTTCTCACGTCGCAACTCACTGGCTGGGCCAGTCACTGGTCCTGGAGGTCGGCGACAATCCCTGGTCCCAGCGCCCCCTCTAGGTTCTCGGGTCAGCTTCTCAGGGTTGCCCCTGGCGCCAGTCCGTCAGGTAGCACCTTCGTACCGCATGGAGCCTGCGCCTGGAGAATGCTGGGAGGCTGCCCGTGCTCAGCGTGCTCTGGAGGCAGCCTTGGATGCCAGGTTGCGGGATGCTTCCTACTCTGGTTCGGAGGCTGGGAGGCTGACTCGAGAGCTGTGTGAACAGATGCGTGCGCACCTGCGTGAGTTCAGCCCACCGCGCTATAAGCTTGTGTGCAACGTGGTGCTGGGGCCGCGCACCGGCCAGGGCGTACATGTGGTCAGTCGCGCGCTTTGGGATGTAGCACGCGACGGACTGGCTTCTGCTACCTTCACCAACGCTTCACTTTTTGCGGTGGCCACTGTCCACGGGCTCTACTACGAATAAGCAGGCCGAGTTCTGCAAAAGGTTTATTATCCCAGAAGGAGGGCCCCCTGGGGCTCACATCCCAATAAATAAATGTCTGTCAATAAATAAAAGTGGTCCATAAATAATGCCCCTAATTTGGGGCTAAGGCTCAGGCTTATCTCAGAGAGGGGGTAAGAAATAGTAAGGACAAGCCACCCCAACTCTAGTAAAGCTGGTCCCTGATTCCCTGGGGGATTCAGCCCAGAGCCCCCAGTGAGGCACCAATGGAACAGAGAGGGCCACAAAGGCAAGGGCCAGAGCCTTACAGGCACAGGCCTCAGGTTTGAGGGCTTGGTCATGGCCTGCTCTGCATGGTGGGGCCTAGGCTGGACTACGGTCCCTGAGCAGCCGCAGAGCATATCGGAGTCGCTGCTTCAGGTCCGGGGAGCAGCCCAGCTGCCGGAGGTGGGAAGCGAGGTAAGTACAAGCACTGCGATTTCGGGCCACAAAAGTCACAAGGAGGGGCTCCCAGCCACTGAGGATCAGCTTGGTGTGGTCCCCATAGAAGTTCACCTGTATACAAGGAGAAGGATATTGATCAGGGCCAGGGCCAAGGCTCCAGGCCCAATTTTCTTCCCAACATCCTAGGCCTCCCAGACCTTCCCTCCAACTCCAGGGTGGGCTCTTACCTGGACAGTGCCATCACTAAATAGCATGAGGAGGGCCTGATCAGTCTTGACCCACTGCAGC
The DNA here is from genome assembly GCF_001458135.2 of Marmota marmota marmota. NCBI lineage: Eukaryota > Metazoa > Chordata > Mammalia > Rodentia > Sciuridae > Marmota > Marmota marmota. The sequence goes on from NW_026000082.1 coordinate 20,198,165, forward strand.
AGCAAGGGTGGGCCAGGCACCTCCACCTCTTCCACACTGGGCAGATCTCCACCCTGAGAGCAGGAGCAGGGCAGGTCACTGGTCTGACATGAATCAGATGTCTCCATCGATGTCTCCCTTTCTTATAGGTTCAGCCTTTAACTTTGAGCCCCTCCTCCCATTACCAAAGGGGAACTTATGAGGATGTGTAAATCTTCAGTATGCTCAACCCTTACCCACATACCTTCATGAGGTGCTGCTCCATGTAGGAGGCAAAGTATCGTAGGATGCCCAGCTGAGGCTGCAGAGCTCGAGGTACAGCACCCACAGAGAAAGAGAAGTGCTTTGTGCTGGTGGGGTTGTAGTGCACAGTCCTGGAAGTAGGGGGAGGCCAAGGTCAGAGGGAGCCCTGCACCAACACCCTTCTGCCGAGAAACCCTAGGCCCCTGAGCCTAGGAACACATGCCAAGGTGCAGCCCTGATGAGTCCAACACCCTGGATACAAGACACCCCAGAACAGCACTTACTTCCTGTTGGCTGACAAGGCCATGTGTGTGCCATCATTGAAAAGCACTGCTACCCGGCGGCTGGACAGTTGATACCCAAAGCCAAATTTGTTGGAGTAGTCAACCCACTTGCTGACCCACACCAGAGGCTCTGGCTGTGCCAGAGGGGCTGGGTTCTGTTCGGCTGTCAAGGGAAAAAAGGAAATAAGGACCTGCTTCTTCCTAGCCTCCTAGCCAAAGAACTCCCAACAATATTAACACATACCAGACTCCAGCCTCACCTGGGGGCATGAAGGCCACACAGTTTCTCAGAGCACAAAGGGCCGACTCTACCACAGTGGCCACAGTTAGACCTTCTTCAAACCCTGAAAGGAACAGAGCACTGAGATTTAGGCATTAGCCCTCCCTAGACTCAGGTCATGTCCCTCTGTCAACGTCTTCCCTCTGGTTCCTGGTCTCTGCCTCAGCAAGTTTTAGCAAGTCTCACACTCCTTGGTTCCTCACCATCTCCACTGCTCGCCAGCGTCCCACGGGGTGAGCTGTCTTCAGCAGCTGTCTCTACCAGGCTGACAGGGGCTGGACCAGAAGTTGCTGGAGCCTAGAGAGTTGGGGTAGGGACAGGGAGTGAGATAGGCCCTGAAATCGAAATCCTTGAAAGTCCATGGCCTAGCCCTGCCCTGGTTTCGAGGGCACCCCGGGTCAGCCCCAGCCTGCTAATGAGACACAGCCAATTAGGCCACCACGAGGCTGGATGCTTCATCAGCCTTTTATCCCGGGCTTCCCTCAGTTGCTAGGTGGGGTGAGTCAGGGGAACAATGCCCACGTGAGCACCTCACCTCAGGCCTGGCATCTGGATGGCCAATAGACGTGCGCATGAGGCCGCTCACCAAACAGGAGACCTCGTCCTGCTCCTCAGGATGGTTTTTATCTGGAGGTAGGGGGGATAGTCTTCAGTGTTCTGCCCAATCCCATTATCCACAGGGATGACACAATGATAGGCCTTCCCAAGTACCTGGACAACACACATTCTCCTCAGGAGTTCGCAGGCATCCACACTCTCTTTCTTTCTTTTGGTACTGGGAATTGAACCCATGGGTGCTTTACCACTAAACTACATCCCCAGCCCTTTTTATTTTTGATTTTGATATACAGGGTCCACTAAGTTGCTGAGACTGGCCTCAAACTTGTGATCCTCCTGTTTCAGCCTCCTGAGTCGCTGGAATTACAGGCATGAGCCACCACACTCAGCTGCACCCATACCTCCATGCCCCCAAAATGAATATCACAAGTCTCTCTGTCACTTAACACCCTGACACCCTAGACTTACTCTTCTTCTTCCTTCCAAACAGGCTCTTGGTAACTTTGGCAAACAGACTCCTTGCTGGGTTAGGGGGTGTCAAGTCCGGGACTGTTATGCAACTGCTGACAGGAAGCCGGTCAGGGGTGTAGCCCTGTGGAGAGAAGCCATGTCAACATAGAAGAGAGGCCCTAGAGGTCCTCTCAATTGCCCCCATTTAATCCCCTGGGAATATGCAGACTGAACTCAGGTGTCTGGAGAGTCACAGACCTTGGTAAAGAAGTCATGGCGCAAGATTTGGTCAATAGAGGGACGGTCTCGGGGTGAGGCTCGAAGGATGGCAGCCAGGAGCTGCCGGGCAGACAATGAGAGGCTGGCAGGCAGCGTGTAGTGAACCTGCTTGATGCAGCGGTACGTTTCTTTCAGGTCAGCGGTCTCAAAGGGGGGAGTCCCACAGAGCAGTGTGTACCTGTGGGGCAGGGATAAGGGGGTCAGGAGTAAAGTGGTTGAAATGCCCAGCCCACGTACCCACTACCTGTCAGCCACTGACTGACACTCACATGACACAACCCAGTGACCACACATCCGCCTCAGGGCCATGGCCCTGTCTCAGTAGCACTTCTGGAGCCACATAGTTGGGGGTGCCACAGATGGTTCTGAAAGAGGGTAGAGAAAAGAGGGACAACTCAGACCCAGCCCAGCAGTACCCCCATCCCTGCCCCCGCTGTGAGTCCAGACAAAGCAGCTGCTTGTCACCAAAGGCCAGAGAGCTCTTGCTTGTCCTGGGACAATGGATGCCAGAGATGGCAGCTGAGTCCCCGCCTACCCGCCTGCCCCAGCTGCTCAACAGTACTGCAGCGCAGGGGGAGGCCATGACCCCCCAACCCAGCCAACTCCTCCAGGGTCAACACAGAGGGTCAATCACTGATCCCTCCCCCCACTCCCGTCTGTCAAACACCCATCAGGCTGTCACCTCCCATGGTCTGTGCTGCATACACACCAACACCAGCTGTCACATCCCCCATAAACATTCATCTGCTACCCATGCTATCTGTGTCATGCACACTCAGTCACAGTAGCCATGGCAGGGTCTTTTTACATACACACACAGAGGGTCGTGTCCTGCCATTCCCACACTGTCTCACATACACACTGCCTGGCCTATGTCACATTCCCCTTCCAGGGTCAGTCATATACCTTCAAGAATCATTACACCCGAATCTGTCTCTGGGACTGAGTCACCTATCCCATCTGTGTCACACAGTAGGACTCTCATCCTCCCCACCAATCCCAGCAAGTGAGGCTGCCACCTCCACCTTCACATATACACAAACAGCCCATTACCCCTTCCCTATTCATCACATGGACACATCAGGCGGTCACTTTGCTTCCCACATACATACTCACTATCTGTCACACATCACTTGTGTCATACACAGATTGTAGCCACCCCTCAAACACTCACTTCTTCCTCTGCTCTGGGGGCTCTAAGCGAGCTGCCAGCCCAAAATCCCCCACCTTCAATTCCATGTTATCTGTGATGAAAAAATTTCCTGGAGGGGACAGAGAGGTATGTCAGATTTCTTCCTCCTTCTATCCCCAGTCCCCCAACCCTGCTGGCTCACCAAAGAGTCTCACCTAGCTTGAGGTCCCGGTGCAAGATGCCCCGCTGGTGCAAGTACTTGAGGCCAGAAAGGATCTGCCGCAGGTAGTAGCGCACCTCTGGTTCCAACAGGGTGTGCCGCGCCTTCCAGATGTGGGCTAGGGACTGCAGAGAGCCACTGACTCAGCCCCTGTTCGCCCTCCCTGAGCCTCCCTCTCTGCATGCTCCACGAGGAAGGCAAGGCCCTAGCACTGGGTCTTAAGACGCACCCCACCCGGCCCCAGTCTCCGCTGAAATCCCCATCCCTTACCTTTCTGCTGCAGAGCTCCAGGAAAATGTATATGTTGTCAGCATCCTCGAAGTGGTGAGAAAAACGAACGATATGGCGGTGCTGCAGGTCTCGGTGCAGCTCAATCTCATTTAGGATCTGCCATGGGGGTGCGGGGTCATCATCCTTCCGGGGTTCCCACCCCATCAACCCCACTTCACCCCTCGCCCGCCGGGCCTGGACCCACCTTCTCGCGTTGATGCGGCTTGGCGACGCGGCTCTGCGGGATGACTTTGACCGCATAGGCGCTGCGGGTCTCTGTGTCAGTGGCCTCGTAACAGCGGGCGAAGCCCCCCTAGGAGGAGGTGGGTATCAGGCCAGGCGCTCCAGGGGAGGGGAGGCCGGGTCTGGTCCGCATACGTTCCCACGTCGGGGTCAAGCGCACCCGCCCTGCCTGGCAGGGTTTCTGTCCGCCCGCGTTAGCACCACTCCCCAGACAGCCCTGGCCCACCTTGCCCAACAACCGGCCTTTGAAGTAGGTGCGACCGCTGCTCGGGTCCGTGATGAGGCGCCCAGGATCTGGCGCCGGTGGCCCAGCCAGCATCTCCTGCTCAGATCTGGGCAAGGCACTCGGAGGCGGCCCCGGTCCAGCGGGGGGCGCGGGCGGGGCGGCAGCACGCGGGAAAGGGCGCGGGGACAGGAAGCCCGCGGCGGGCTCCATGCGGACGGCGCCTCTCGAGCGCGGGCCCGGCTTGTTCTAGGTTCCGCCCGGCCCCGGCCGCGCGTGGCGCTGCCTGGTCTTGCTACTCTGCGCTCGCGCCGGAGGGAGCCCGGCGTTTTTATCAATGAACGCCGGCCCCCTCCCCGGAGTCTCGTCATCTAGAACTCCACCCCTTCCCGGCGGCGAGTCACGGAGAAGCCACGCCTCTTTCCAGGCCTTACATCATCCTGAAGCTCCTCCTCTCATCCGAAAAATTTCGAGGCCCCGCCTCTTGTGCTAACCCTATAGGCTCCGCTACAGTGCTGCGACCCGCAGCAGGGGCAAACTGACCTTTGTCTCTCTTTGCTACCCTCTCCTCCTTAATGACCTCGTGTTCCTCCAGTGGGGGCCCCTTTTTATTCCTATCTTTCAGAGCATATGCTGAAATTAGAGTGAGGGTCTGGTATCTGAGGGCGTCTTCCCAGAAACTAGGTGGATCAGCGTTCCAGCCAGGAAGAGACGGGTGGTACTTTTTATCCAGGACGCGTCCCTAGCACTCCTTTTTGTGCTTGCAGGACCCTTGGAGTCTCAGGCACTTGACCAGACCCGATAGACCCAGCCCAGTGCTGCCCCCCTTTGGGGACTGAAGAATAGCCCACTTTGGAGCCTGGCTTGCCTAGTTTGGGGACTGCCATGATAGTTTCTGGGGTCAAAACAGCCTAGTGCTAGTCGGGCGTGTGGTGGCACACACCTGTAATCCCAGCTACCTGGGAGGCTGAGGCAGGAGGATTGGAAATTCAAAGCTAGCGTCTGCAACTTAGCGAGGCCCTAAGCAACTTAGCGAGACCCTGTCTCAAAATAAGAAATTTAAAAAGGGCTGGGGATGTGGCTCAGTGGTTAAGCACCCCTGGATTCAATCCCTGGTACCCAATAAATAAATAAATGCAAAACGGGCTTGGCAGGGCTAGGGTTGTGGCTCAGTGGTAGAGCACTTGCCTAGCACGTGTGAGGCACTGGGTTGGATCCTCAGCACCACATTAAAATAAATAAATAAAATAAAGGTATTGTGTCCATCAACAACTAAAAACAATATTTTAAACAAAGAGGGAGGGCTTGGCAATGTAGCTCAGTGGTAAAGCACTCCTATGTTAGATTCCTGGTTAAACAAAAACAAAAAAACCCAGCCTGGTATTGAAGGCTTATGTTCCAGGCCCCATCTTCCACTACCCACTTATAACCTCTGGAGTGATGGATCTTGAGTCCTGTATTTCCTTCTCCTGAAAATATCCATTACCCTGGGTCAGCATCCAGAAGGCCAGAAAGTGAAGAATAGGTATTGGATATTCTCAAGTGCTGAGGATGGGCAATTAGGTAGCTGTTCTGGGGCCATCTGGAACCCTAGATCCCTCTTTAATCCCCACCCTTCAATGCCCAGGTCCAGAGGTAGAAGTGTGATCTTAACACCTCTGGAATGTTGGTCCCAGGATCACAAACTTCCTGGCCTTGTGGTCGTTCTCAACTCTTTTCACTCTGGATGATCGTATCAATTACTGAACCAAACTTCAGATTTATTGTCTCAAATAAGACTGATAAAGGTTTGCAGCCCTCATTTAGTTTGCTTGATTCTGTTTCATGGAAACACAATAGATACATACATAAACAAAGTAATTGCAGGCTGTGAAAAGTGCTATGAAGGAAATAAACAAGAGTAAACCAATAGCTTACTTTAGAAAGAGTAACCTGGAAAACCAGCAAGTATTTATTTGTATCCAATTCCTGCCAAGATTGTCTCCCAAATATCTCTGATATATATGTATCATTTTGGATCCATCTTGCCCTCATACCCTGGTCTGGGTCACAGTTTCTCTTGTCTGATTGCTGCCACAGCAGCTTGCTGGTCTCCCAGCTTTTGGTGTTACCTTCATTTTATGGCACCACCATATGCTGTCAGAGAGATCTCAGTCCTTCATCAGGCCCAAAAGGACCTACTTCAAGCACAATTGTCCTTCATGGCCACTGAAGGGAGACCCAAACCAGTCAGAGATGAATGAGGGGAAGGGGAAATGGGCAGGAAGGCCTTGAGTGCCACTCAGAAGTTGGCCTTCATTCTCACAGGTTAGCAATTTTCCAGGGGGAGATGATAGTGACCACAAAGGATGAATCCCCAGGGTAAATAGGCCTGAGGCATGTACAGCTTTAAAAGGCATATTCAATACTGCAATTTTATATTTGGAAAACAAAGTAAAATGTCTCTGTATTAGTTTGCTACAGTTGCCATAGCAAAATACCACAGACTGGATGCCTTAAGTGACAAATTTGTTTTCACAGTTCTAGAGGCTGGAAGTCCAAGATCAGATGTCAGCATACTTGATTCTTTGGAGGCTTCCCTCTTTAGCTTGTAGATGGTCTTTTCCTTCTGACTTCACATATATCATCTGTTTTTCTTTTTCTTTCTCATACATTATCTGTTTTTTCTCTCTCTTTTTTTCTTTCTTTCTTTCTTTCTTTTTTTTTTTTTTCAGGGACAAGGACCAAACCTGGGCCCTTGGACATGCTAAGCAAGTGCTTTGCTACTAGGCTGCTAAATCCCCAAATCATACCCAGCCACACTTTTTTGTTCAAGTACTGAGGATTGAACCCAGGAGTTATACTAGTGAACAACACACTCAGTCCACTTTTTTTTTTTTTTTGGAACAGGAGATTGAACCTAGGGGTGCTCAAGTCCTGAGCCACATCCCCAGCCCTATTTTATATTTTATTTAGAGACAGGGTCTCACTGAGTTACTTAGTGCCTTGCTTTTGCTGAGGCTTTGAATTTGCGATCCTCTTCCTGCCTCAGCCTCCCAAGCCCCTGGGATTACAGGTGTGCACTACCATAGCTGGCCTTCACAACTGGTTCTTGATATCCAGGAGCTGGGATATCAGGAGATCCTCCTGACTACAGTAAATTTTGTTTTGTTTTGTGGTTCTTGGGGATCAAACCAAGGGCTTCAACTGGGCATGGTGGCACACACCTGTAATCCCTGGTAATTGGGAGGCTGAGGCAGGATGATTACAACTTCTAGCCTAATTTGGGCAACTAAACAAGACCCAGTCTCAAAATTTAAAAATTAAAAAAAGGGGGAGGGCTGGGGTTAGGTGGCTCAGTGGTAGAGCGCTCGCCTAGCACGGGCAAGGCCCTGGGTTCGATCCCTAACACCACATAAAAATAAATAAATAAAGATATTGTGTCCAACTACAGCTAAAAAATAAATACTAAAAAAAAAAAAAAAAAAAAAAAAAGGGCCAGGAGATGTAGCTCAAAAGTAGTTCAGCTGTCAAGAATGTGCAAGTTGGGGCTGGGGATGTGGCTCAAGCGGTAGCACGCTAGCCTGGCATGTGTGCGGCCCGGGTTCGATCCTCAGCACCACATACAAACAAATGTTGTGTCTGCCGAAAAACTAAAAAATAAATATTAAAAAAAATCCTCTCTCTCTTTAAAAAAAAAAATGTGCAAGTCTCTGAGGTCAATTCCCAGTACCAAAAACAACAGCAATAAAGCAAACCAAAGCAAAGCAAAACCATACCAAGAGCCTCACACATGTTAAGTAAGTGCTGCACCACTGAGTAACACTCCTTTCTCTGTGTAACCTCCTCCCCTTTCACACATTTCTTTATACAGTCCAGGGGTCTTTTTAAAATTATTTTTTTCGTATCTATCATGCCATAAGTTCATGGGGAACAGGTTGCAGCAGCAGCTCAGACTTCTTTCCATTGGAAAGAAGAGCACCAACAAAGTGCTCTTCTCAAACTGGGCGCAATGGGGCATGTCTGTAATCCTGGCAGCTCAGTGGCCAAGTGCCAAAAAAAAAAAAAAAAAAACAAGAAGAAGAAAAAGAAGAAGATAAAAACCCACAACAAAGTTCTCTTCTCTGGGAGGAGCAGGCTGGCGCTTCAGCTGAACCCAGGTACCTTTCTCTTTGGCTTCCTTCTTTTCTAATTATTTTCCTTCACACGTTTCAGGAAACTGCCTTGGCTCTTACAGTGCTAATATTCTCAATATGCACCTTAAGTCTCCTGCCAAGAATCTTGCCCTTAAAAATAAAAATATCTTGCCCTTAACTTGCTTATTTACAGTACCAACAGCATGCTGGGTACATTGTCAACTCTTCCAGTTTTGCCATGGTAACATGTGGGAAATTCCTTTTTTTCTTTTTTTTTGTACTGGAAATTGAACCCACTAAGCTACATCTCTAATCCTTTTTATTTTATTTTTGGGGGTACAGGGATGGAACTCAGGGGCACTTGACCACTGAGCCACATCCCCAGCCTTATTTTGTATTTTATTTAGAGACAGAGTCTCACTGAGTTGCTTAGTGCCTCACTTTTGCTGAGGCTAGCTTTGAACTCATGAGATCCTCCTCCCTCAGCCTCCTGAGCCACTGCAATTACAGGCCTGCACCACAGCATCCAGCCCCTTTTTATTTTTTGAGACAGAGTCTTGCTAAATTGCTGGAACTGGCCTTGAATTTGTGATCCTTTCACCTCAGCCTTCTGAGTTGCTGGAATTATAGAGGAGATCCACTGTTGCCCTTATAATTCTTTTTTTTTAATATTTATTTTTTAAGTTGTAGTTGGACACAACACCTTTATTTCACTTTTTTTTTTTTTAATGTGGTGCTGAGGATCAAACCTAGGGTCTCACACTGTGAGGCGAGTGCTCTACCACTGAGCCACAACCCCAGCCCCCCTTTAATTCTTGTATATGCTCATATCTGTGAGCAAAAGAGTGGCTCCATGCTTTCTAAAGGAGAAACACAGAGCAACATGCATGGGGTGTCTCTCTTCTTTCCAGAGAATTCCTGGAAGATAGCTAAAAGGCACCATTCGTGGAATGGTATTTATCTTATTTATTTATTGCTCACTGTAAATTTATGGGAGATTTCATAAACAGTTTTCCCAAGGTAATCTATAGCTTCCCAAGGGCAGAAATAAGTTCTGAACCCAAGTCTGTCTGACTCTACTATTCAGTTACCTTTTTTTCTGGAGTCACTAATTTCCTCTCCTCCTCCCTCACTGTCCATGTTCCTCTTGGTAGTACTCTTTCTCCTCCCCCAAGATTCTCATAACCTAATGATGTGTCAAAACTGAGGGGTTTGGGGCTGGGGATGTGGCTCAAGCGGTAGCGCGCTCGCCTGGCATGCGTGCGGCCCGGGTTCGATCCTCAGCACCACATACAAACAAAGATGTTGTGTCCGCCGAGAACTAAAAAATAAATATTAAAATTCTCTCTCTCTCCCTTTCTCTTTAAAAAAAAATTTAAAAAAAAACTGAGGGGTTTGTTTGTTTTGCACTGATGGGGGTTGAACTCAAACTCAGGACCTTGTTCTTGCTAGGAAAGGACTCTACCACTGAGCTACATCCCTAGCCCCCAAGCTGAGCTTTTCCTAAGCTCTTGGTGTCTCCTGTCAGGCCTGCTGCCCTGCTGGGCACATGTCCTACACTCCCTGTCCCCTTGGTCACTTAGAGTCTCTTGATATTGTTAGGTCAGAAGTCAAGAAAGGACAGTCTTTCAAGAATGAAAGATACCAAGTGAAATTAGGACTCCAGAGGGACAACTGGATTCAACAATAAGGAGATTTCAGGAGTCCTTGGAGAGTGCTGCAGTCCACCAGAAATAAACCATGTGCTGATAGCCAGAGTACACTTCATGCTTACCTTGAGCTATTCTGAGCAGTTTATACAATTAACTCACTTCATATTCACAACAACTCTATGAGATAGGTATTATCATCCCTATTTCACCACAGAAATTCAGTGGCTCACTCAATGTCACGATGCTTGGTAACCTTGGTGACTATGGTGAAACCTGGCTGCAGACACTGTGATGTTCTGTGCTATGGCATACATCCAACTCAGCTGTGAGGAAGGGAGTGCTCTGGAGGGCAGGAAAAGTAGGAAGGGAGACAGACTGAAGGAAGACAAGCAGGGTGGGGCAAAGTGATTTACAGGTTAAATGGTTCTCTCTCCTGGACCATAAACCAGAGGAAGGGGACCTGGGCAGTGGGAAGGGAGATAAGTGACTCAGGAGGGAGGGGCAGGGTAGGTCTGGAGACAGCCCCTTCCTGGGGCAGAGGCTTCAGGTCATGCACCTTCATCCTAGTTCTGTGGGAAATTCACAGACCAGAGTGCAGAAGTGTGAGGGCCAAGGATGGGGGCAGGTGTTGTCTTGGGGAAAGCTGTCAGGGAGACCCAATACTTGGCTTCCCAAGTATTAGAACTTCTTTGAGTGGTAAGCAGTCCAGAATGCTTGCTTTCTTACGTGACTTCTCTCTCTTTCTTTTCTTTTCCCTTCCTTCCTTCCTTTTTTTTTTTTTTTTTTTTTTTTTTTTTT
>NW_026000082.1:20209526-20270254 GCF_001458135.2 Marmota marmota marmota
TTTTTTTTTTTTTTTTTTTTTTTTTTTTTTTTTTTTATGCTGGAGATCAACCCACAGCCTCGCACATGCTAGGCAAGCACTCTACAACTGAGGTCTATCCCTATATCCCTAGCCTATGGGGAAGCCACAGATCAGAGCTTGGGAATGGGGTCCGTGGCCGTGATGGATGAGATCCTGGTCTTTCATCTGGAACTGTTTTTTACTCAGTGACTTCTCACCTAGTACCTGGAGGGAGGGCACAACTCCAGTCAGGCTATGAGCAGGTTTTCAGACCTTGGCTCACCTGAGAAATCTCACCAAAAAAAGGGAAGGGCTGGGAATTAGCTCTGTTAGTTGATTGCATAAGGCCCTAAATTCACACACACACACACACACACACACACACACACACACACACGGCAGGGGAGGGTGGGAATGGTGAAACAAGTTGACTTTCATGTTAAAATGGAGAAGGAGGAAGATGTTATCAAAAGCTCCGTCTTTGTCCCTGATGCCAATCCAATAAATAGGACATGATTTTGAGAAAAAGGAAGCAGTTTTACTGCTTTGCTAGCAAAGGAAAAGCACAGGGGATTCCTCTCCCAGAGGATATGATTCTGCCCATTAGGGGGTAAAGGGAGGTTTTATTTTTTTATTATTTATTTATTTTGGTACGAGGGATTGAACCTAGGGGTGCTTAACCACTGAGCTACATCCCCAGCCCTTTTTATTTTTGAGACAGGGTTTCACTGTTGCTGAGGCTGGCTTTTAACTTGTGATCCTCCTGTCTCAGCCTCCCCAGTCACTGGAATTACAGATCAGTGTCACTGCCTGTGAATAGGGAGTTTTTAAAAAGGTGATTCAAAGGTTATATTCCAGGTATTCTCTGTCCAGACTTGTAATTCACTTGTTAATTTAGGAGATAGTCAATTTTTTAGATCTCCTAGTGCCATCTTTTTAAAAAAATTTTTTTTTGTATTTGTAGATGAACAGAATGCCTTTGTTTATTTTTATGTGGTGCTAAGGATTGAACCCAGCACCTCACATGTGCTAGACAAGCACTCTGCCACTGAGCTACAGCCCCAGCCCTTCTGGTGCCATCTTGAAGTTAGAATTACTTCATTCTTGTGATGGGTGTATGCCAAGGACCAATAACTCTGCCTAGAATGGGGAAGAGAGGTAATCCTGTTGCCCCCTAGATTAGTGAGGGGGAGGGAAAGAGAAAGAAACATGTCCATTTAAAAAATAAATCACACCTGGGCCTGGTGATGCATGCCTGTGATCCCAGCAATTCAGGAGGCTGAGACAGGAGGATTGCAAGTTCAAGGTCAGCCTCAGCAATTTAGCAAGGTCTTGTCTCAAAAAATTAAAAGGGCTGGGAATGTGACTCAGTGATTAGCACCACTGGGTTCAATCCCTGCTACTAAAAAAAAAAAAAGTCACAGTGCGTTATTTAAAGCATGAAGCAGACCACTGCTACAAAGGGAGAAAAGAAAAAGAAAAAGAATCCTGTTGGGCTTCACGTCTTCCCTAGCTTTTCTGAGATGAAGCAGATCCAATCCTGTCTGTAGGCCCTGGAGGGAAGTTGACTTAAACTAGCGTGATTGCTGCAAAAGGGGGCAACCTAGAGGGCTTTGAGAAGTGATCTGGGAGAAGAGCAAGGCTGGTTTTCCAGAGCCTTCTTAGAACTGGATCTTTTTCATTTAGTTTTATTGAAAGCAAAGGTAACACTGAGAAACCAGAGGTGTCTGAGCTGCAAGTAGCTCAAGGCCTGGATCTTTTATTTATTTTTATTTTATTTTTGTTTTTATGTTTTTGCAGTGCCAAGGATTGAACCCAGGGGTGCTCTACTTCTGAGCTCTATCCTCAGCACTTTTTGTTTGTTTTTCTGGTGCTGAGGATTGAATCCAGGGCCTTGTGCATGTGAGGCAAGCACTCTACCAACTGATTTATATTCCCCAGCCCTCCCCAGCCTTTTTTTTTTTTTTTTTTAGAAAATTTTCACTAAATTGCTAAGGCTGGCCTCAAACTTGTGATCTTCCTGCCTCAGCCTGCTGAACAGCTAGGATTAGGCATATATCACCACACCTGGCAGTATAATGTTTAAATAGTAAATTAACAGCTGGGCGTGGTGACACACACCTGTAATCCCAGTGGCTCAGGAGGCTGAGGTAGGAGGATTCAAGACCAGCTTCAGCAGTTTAGCAAGGCCCTAAGCAATTTAGTTGAGACCCTGTCTATAAATAAAATATAAAACAAGGCTGGGAATGTGGCTTAGTGGTTACGTGCCCTTGGGTTCAATGCCCAGTACCCATCATATCATCATCATCATCATCATCTTAGAAGAACAGCTCAGAAGACAACATGTACTTAAAATGTGTGGAACAACTCAGAAAAGTATAGTGAATGGATGGAATCTGTGATTTAAAATGCTATAAACACCCATTTAGTTGCCTTCAATAAGATGATGATAATGGATATGATAATGATGTTGATTTTTGTGGTACTGGGGATTAAATTCAGAGATGTTGTACCACTGAGCTGCATCCCTAGTACTTCTTTTCATTTTGAGGGTGTTGCTAAGTTAGTTGCTCAGGTTGGCCTCAAGCTTACTATCCTGCCTTAGCCTCCCTAGTAGCTGAGATTATAGGGATGCATGGGGCAATAAATTTGGTTTTTAAAAATCCAAATGCTGGCTGGGCACAGTGGTGCCCATCTGTAATCCCAGCTACTCAGGAGTCTGAGACAGGGGGATTGCAAGTTTGAGCCTGCCTGGGCAATTTAGCAACACCCTGTCTCAAAATATAAAAAGAGGGGAAATGTAGAAGTTCAGTGGATTAGACAAAGAAGAATGAAGGGAAGAGAGGGGGATGAGAATGGGAAAGACAGTGGAATGAATCTAATATGACTTTCCTATGTACATCTATGAATATAACACAGTGAATCTCACCATGTGTACATCCACAAGATTGAGATCCTAATTAGAATGATATTCCAAGCTTGTATAAATATGTCAAAATGGTTTCTACTGTCATGTACAACATGAAAATGAAAAATAAAAATAATAAAAGGGTTGGGGATGGAGCTTAGTGATAGAGTACCTCTGGGTTCAACTCCCAATACTGAAAAAAAATCATATGAAAATAGGAAAATTACCAACTGGATAGGTCTCTTTACCTCTTGCAAAGCACCAATAGCTGTGCTCTAGAAGTGGTCAGTCAAGACCCTGGATATCCCTAGGAGTCAAGATGTGGGATACAGGACTTAAGGGGGTCTCTATTCTTGGACTGAGTTCTTAGGTCTGTGACCTTGTCAGCCCTGTGGCATCAAAATAGGGAAAGTCCTGGCCAGGACCCTCAGAACCCTAGCAGAGGACACTAGTTCTGAAGTTTAAGTCCTTGTCTAGGCCCAGTTAGGCTACTTCTAGTCTTTGAAGTCCATCAATTCTAGCTTTGAATTCTATCTTCAACATAAGCTTGCTGTTGAACATGGACAAGTCATTTACCTCTCTGAGCCTCATCTGTGAAATGGGGATGGTTCCTATCTTGTTTGTAGGGTTGTGATGAGAGTTCCATGAGAGGATGACATGGTAGTGTGCCCTTGGTATTAAGTACCTGTCCCTTAGTCAGTGCTCCACGATTAGCAGTTGGTATTATGATAATAGTTTATTCTGCTCCTGTGTTCTCACCTGAAGCATGGGACAGTGATCCCTGTCATCCCGGCATGAAGGGCATGGTGTCATTTTTGTGAGCTGTGGGGTCAGTGCAAATGGTACTTCTGCTTCTCAAAGGCGAGCCCAGCCCTACAGAGGTAGGGAGATCTACCCAGTTCCCAGGACTAGGGGAAGCTAGATGACAGCTTCAATCCATCAATGATAGCCTCAGTGCAGCCTAATTTTATGGACCTAGCAGGTACTTAAGTTTGGGCAGAGTGAAAGCTAGCCATTCTTCCTCAACATAGGCTGCTGCTCAGAGCAGGTAGGCAGGTATGTGTTGGGGTGAAGTGCCCTGGGCCTTGGGAGACCAGATAATGAGAATTCATAGCAAAAGTGGTGGTTCTGGGTTGGAGTTGGAGATTTTGTCTTCAGAAGCCCAAAATCCAGTTACCAAGCTTTGCAGGTAAAAGAAGAGTTTGGAAAAGGGCTGGGGATGTAACTCAGAGGTAGAGCACTTGCTCAGCACATTCTAAGCCCTGGGTTCAATTTCCAGAACCTAGAAAAAAGGAGCTTAGGAAAGCCTCATGCACAAGGGGGCACAGAGATCAGCCCTGCTTTGCTCTATCCCATTCTGGCTTCCCCTATGTACTACAGGTTCTGCAGAGCATGGGTTGGTTGTGCTTTGTGCTTTGTCTGCTCTGTGGCTTTCTGGCTAAAGGCCTAGGTGTTCTACTGACAGGCTGAAGGCCTAGGTGTGTATGACCAGAGGTGAGGGGAGTTTCCTCAAGTACTAAGCTTATTGATGGAAATGCAAGTTAAGGAGAGGGACATCTCTGTGACCTCCTGCCTCATGCCCCAGCACCATGACGGTTTCATACACCCTCAAAGTGGCAGAGGCGCGCTTTGGTGGCTTCTCCAGCCTGCTCCTTCGCTGGAGGGGAAGCATCTACAAGCTCCTCTACAAGGAGTTCCTACTCTTCATCGCTCTCTATGCTATGCTCAGCATGGCCTACAGGTGAGGATGGGTCTCAGGGCTGGCCTATGGGGGTGGAGGCTGTCTGTCCACCTCCCTCCATCCCAGGCCTACACTTGACCATCCCAGGTTGCTGCTGACCCAGGAGCAGAGGCATGTATATGCACAGGTGGCCCGATACTGCAACCGCTCTGCAGATCTCATCCCTTTGTCCTTTGTACTGGGTGAGGCCCCATTAGTTTTCCCTGGCTGTGTTCCCTAATCTTTGGGTTGAGCTGACAGCTCTGAGTAGCACAGCTTAGAGTCAGCCTGAGCAGGTACAAGCTAGGTGCTGAGGGCTGGGTCCAGGGTTTCTCCAAAGCAAGGCCCTGCCTATCACCTGCTGCACCCTCACTCCACACAGGCACAAGACACCTGTGGCCTCACAACTCCCCTCTTGGTACTGGAAGGGAGCTGGAGAGAGGTGACAGCCCTTTCCCCACCCTCATGGGTAGCAGGTCTTGGAGTCTGGTCTTAAACTCCCACTTCCCCAATTCCTTGGAAGTCTGCATTTCTTCTTTCTCCGGGCCTGGCCTGGCCTGGCCCAGCCCAGTGGTGGGACCAGAGGAAGAGGCAGTGCTCACTGTCCTAGCCTGCCTGCCCCAGCCAGGCTGTGATTCAGAGCCTGCTGGGAGCCCTCTGGCTTGGGAGGGAGGGCTCTGTGACTCCCAGCCCCTCCATGTTCCCTCTTTTCCCCACTACTCATGGTGGCCCACCAGGTTTCTACGTGACTCTTGTGGTGAACCGCTGGTGGTCCCAGTACACAAGCATTCCTCTGCCGGACCAGCTGATGTGCGTCATTTCAGCCAGTGTGCATGGCGTGGACCAGCGCGGCCGGCTGCTCCGCCGCACTCTTATACGTTATGCCAACCTGGCATCGGTTCTGGTGCTGCGCTCAGTGAGCACGCGCGTGCTTAAGCGCTTCCCCACTATGGAGCATGTGGTGGACGCAGGTGCGTGGTCTGTGGACCTCTGTGTGGGCCTGGCGCACGGGCTGGTTGCAGGTGTCAGGCTCGGGGAATTCTCAGGTCAGGGCTTTCCCAAGAAGGCGAGATCTGATCTTCAGAAGGTGCTTCAGGATCCTGGTTTGGCCGAGTTGAAATCGCTGGGTACACAAGGGAGGGCAGCCACATAGTGGAACAGTAGCCTCCCCTGGCGGTCGAGAATGTGTCTTGCACCCACCCACTTCATCTCCACAGGTTTCATGTCCCAGGAAGAGAGGAAAAAGTTTGAGAGTCTGAAATCTGACTTCAACAAGTATTGGATCCCTTGCGTCTGGTTCACCAACCTGGCAGCCCAGGCCCGCAGGGATGGGCGAATCCATGATGACATTGCTTTCTGTCTCCTTCTGGAAGTGAGTTAGCCTAGGTCCAGGTCCCTTGGCCCTCCTCTAATTTTGGTACTTATCACTTAAATGTCTCCAACTAAGTACCACATGCTTTTAGAAGCAGATACCTATAGCTCATTTAGCCTCATTCACAAATCAGGGAACAGAAACTAAGTGGAAAAGCTCAAATCTTGCAGCTAGTTAGCATAGGTAGAATTCATTCTAAGACCTTTTAGCTTCAGGGCCTGTGGTTTCCAGGACTTTGAAAGATTGCTTCCCATCATAGGCACCCCAGCCTAATAACACTCGAGAGTAGGTCCAGCCTCAGGCCTATTCAGGCCTGCTTTGTTCTGGGTTCCCCTATTCTCTTCCTAGTCTTCCTCCTTCTCCTCTGCTGACCTCCTCTTCCTGCTTTTCCACCAGGAGCTGAACAAATACCGTGCCAAGTGCAGCATGCTGTTTCACTATGACTGGATCAGCATCCCCCTCGTCTACACCCAAGTAACTGCCTTTCACCTCCCCAGTCCCAGTGCCTATTGCATGTTCTGTGCTGGGTGTGAGATACTGAAGAAAATTAAGAGATGGTCCTTGCCTGGGCCAATTCTGTTCAGTGAAGCTCTGAATAGCCAAGAGCTCATCTTCAAAGCCTCCTTCCAACCTACCAAGATGACCTTATCCTGCTGGTGCTGCTACCCCATTGCATGTTTAATTACTTATCAGACTCCTCCCAGATTCGCAGGGGCAGGGATGGCATTTCTTTTCTTCTTCTTTTTTTTAAAAATATTCTTTTAGTTGTAGATGGGCACATGTGGTGCTGAGGATCGAACCCAGAACCTCACACGTGCGAGGCGGGGGCTCTACCACTGAGCCACAGCCACAGCCCAGGGATGGCATTTCTCTGTGTGCCACTGCACCATACTCCGCCTGGCTTTCCCTTCTCCAGGTGGTGACCATAGCTGTATACTCCTTCTTTGCCCTCTCCCTGATTGGTCGCCAGTTTGTGGAGCCAGAGGCAGGGGCTGCCAAAGAGCCTCTGGAGCCAGGCCAGAAGCCAGCACCAGCACTGGGAGACCTGGACATGTATGTGCCTCTCACCACACTGCTGCAGTTCTTCTTCTATGCTGGCTGGCTCAAGGTGGGCACTACAGATGGTCATACCAGACCTGGGCCCTGGGTCTACTCCAATGTTGGGGGTAGAGTGGGGGCTCTAACTCCAAAAAACACTATCTCTGCATCCTACAGGTGGCTGAACAGATCATCAACCCCTTTGGTGAAGATGATGATGATTTTGAGACCAACCAGCTCATAGACCGAAACTTGCAGGTGAGGTGGGAGTAGATCCAGGGGTCAGTTCTTTGACTTCCTCTCCTAGTCAGCTCTCAGCCTGGATGTGGAGAGGAGAGGAAGGTCCTTGTGACCTGCTGCCACCCTTCTTCTGGTCCAGGTGTCCCTGCTATCCGTGGATGACATGTACCAAAACCTGCCCCCTATGGAGAAGGACCCATACTGGGATGAGGAGCAGCCACAGCCACCCTATACTGTGGCCACAGCGGCAGAGACGCTGAGACCTTCTTTCCTGGGTTCCACCTTCAATCTTCGGTGAGTGGCAGCTGCTGGCCAAGGCTGGACTTGCTTGACCCAGCAGGCTGGTGCCAGGTCCGTGGTCACCCTCTGGGCCACTAATATATCCAAGTCCTCGACTCTGCCCTTGGCCTAGTCTGGCCTCAAGTTTCACCTGGTTCACTTTCATGTCCACAGTATGAGCGATGACCCTGAACAGAGCCTGCAGGTGGAGGCATCCCCGGGGTCAGCCCGGCCATCGCCCGCAGCACAAACGCCGCTGCTCAGTCGCTTCCTGGGAGCAGGAGCGCCCTCCCCAGCCATAAGTCTCCGGAACTTTGGCAGGGTGCGTGGCGCCCCGAGGACGCCGCATCTGCTGCGTGTCCGGACCGAGGAGGGAGCAGACCCAGAAGCCGCTGGCTGCATTGAAGAGGAGGCCATGGAGTTGGGGGAAGAGGCCCTGGGGCATTGAGACCTTTCTGCCTGTCCCGCCCCCACCTCCAGCTACTCCCACCTTCCCTAGTGCAGGCCGCAGCCGCACCCCGCCCCCACCCCACCCCCCCACTTACAGCAATTTTTCCTGTGGTCCTTGAGCAGAATTCAGGGGCCATCTTTAAGAAAAGATGGTGGGAAGTGCCAAGTGTGGAGAACTACAGCCCAGGTGCAAAGATTAGATTCCTCCTTGCCTGGCAATGGACCTAAGCCAGTGGTCTTTAAGTCAAGCATCACCATCACTGCCTTGTGAGACTGTTAGGCACCGCACCTACCTCTTTAGATGCATTGGATTTGATATGGGGCTCAAAAAGTGACATTTTTAGCTGGATGCAGTGGCACAAGTCGGTAATCTCAGCACCTGGGGAGACTGAGGTAGGAGGACCCCAAGTTCAAACCCAGCCTCAGTGATTTAGGGAGGTCATAACAACTTAGTGATACAGTCTCAAAAATAAACTGCTGGTAATGTAGCTCAATGGTAAAGCCCCACTGAGTTTAATCCCCTAGTAGCCTCCTCCCACCCCCACCCCCCAAAAAATAAGGAGGGCATTTCTAACAAGTTTTTAGATGATGCTGTGCTGCTGGTCTGGGGATGACAGTGAATCATGCATGTTTGGAAAGATTATAACTTCCTCACCCTGACAACCTAACTCATTGGGAAGGGGTGGTCAGTATGTGTGCCAGAAAACTTTGCTCTAACTGTAAAGTTGTTGTTGAAAATGAGAATATATTAATTACTTGTGCAGATTGAATTGGTATGTGCAAATTAGATGTAGTTCGTGAAATGAGTTTGGGAGGGCTGAGGATATAGCTCAGGTGGTAGAGTGCTTGCCTTGCATGCACAAAGGCCCTGGGGTTGATACCCAGCACCCCCCCACCCCCCAAAAAAGGGGTTTGGGAATATGCCCTGGAGACTGATTAAACTGATTTGAAACAGTCATATGCCACCCCACCCACCCCAGACTTTTTTTTTTTTTTAAGAGTCTCTCACTCTCTTAAAGAGAGGATTTTTTTAATATTTATTTTTTAGTTTTCGGCGGACATAACATCTTTTTGTATGTGGTGCTGAGGATTGAACCCAGCGCCCCCCGCATGCCAGGCGAGTGCACTACCGAGAATATTAAAAAAAAATTCTCTTTAAAAAAATATAGTGAACAACAAAACTGTTATGGCTGAAGAATTACTACCAGAAAGCTGGGAATATAGCTCAGTTGGTAGAGTGCTTGCCTCACATGCACAAGGTACTGGGGTTCAATCCCCAGCACCACCAAAACAAAAGGGAAGATGATTACTGAATGCATTTCTCTTTTTTGAGCCTCTAGAGATTGAACCCTGGAGAGCTCTGCCACTGAGTTATATCCCCAACCCTTTTTTGAGACAATGTCTTGCTAATTTGCCCAGGCTGCTCTTGAACTTGCCAGCCTCCTGTCTCAGCCTCCCTAGTGGTCAGAACTATAGATGTGTGCCACTAGGCCTTGCAATACTGAACACCTGTTTCCAAATCAATTTTTTAAATTTTTAGGCATTGAGGTTGGACCCAGAGTCTCTTTACAAGCCCAGTTCTCTTCCTTTTTATAAGACAAGGTTTCTCTAAATTGCTGAGGCTGGCATTACAACTTATGATTCTCTCACCTTGGCTTCAGATTACAAGCATGTTCTCCAAATCTATAATGTGGAGACATAAAGAACACCACAATGATAGCTATTTGTTCAGAAGGCATTTGAGGTTTTTGCAGGTTTCATGGGAGATATTCTTGCTCCACGGTGACAATCATCATCTATAGAGGACATAGATGGTGAGCAGGTACATTTAAGACCCGTCAAAGAACATAGTGATATTTTTGTTGGATTATAGATAGAAGAGAGGAGGAGGAAGTTGAATACTGGCTACTTGGGAGGCCGATAGAATTCCAAATTCCAGGGCAGCCTGGGCACTTTAGCTAGATAGTCTCAAAGCAGGTCTGGGAATACAGATCAGGAGAGTGTTTGCCTAATGTGTGGGAGGACCTGTTAGATCTCCATTACCCTGCAAAAGGAAAAAGGCGCAGGAAATGCTGAATGTTGCTTTGCTATGCTTGAAACATAACTCAGTAAACTTTAGTTATTAAGGTAGTGAATTAAGATGAAATATTAGGTGAGAAAGCAGGGCCTTGTTTCACCAGAGCCAACAGTAAGGTTTTAAAGAGTTATTAGGTTTTTGTCTTGTCCTTAAGAGCAGTTTTTGTACCCAGAAGAGGTTTTTCTCCTGATCCACCTTCCAATCATCTTTTTTGGATTTTAGGCTTTTTTATCTATTAAAATAGGTACTTTAGGGGACTGAGGTTGTGGCTCAGTGGTAGAGCGGAGCTTAGCTCATTTGAGGCCCTGGGTTTGATCCTCAGCACCACATAAAAATAAAGGTATTTTATCCAACAACTAAAAAATAAATATTAAAGAAAAAAATATGTACTTTAGCCAGGTGTGGTGACACATGCCTGGAATTCCAGTGACTTGGAAGGCTGAGCAGGAGAATCACAAGTTCAAGGCCAGTCTCAGCCAACTTATCAAGACCTTGTCTCAAAAAATTAAAAGGGGCCTGGGTTTGTGGCTCAGTGGTAGAGCGCTTGCCTAGCCATGTGTAAGACACTGGGTTTGAGTCTCAGCACGGCATGTAAATAAATATAAGGGCTGGGGATGTGGCTCAGTGGTTGAGCACCCCTGGATTCACTCCCCAGTACCAAAAATAAATTAATTTTAAGGAGACAGGGGCAGCTGGGTTGGGGATATAGCTCAGGGGCTAAACACCTCTGGGTTAGATCCCAGAACCAAAATAAGTACTTTAGCTGGTGCCTATAATCTCCACAAAGGGATGCAGTGGCAGGAGGATCACAGGGTTTGAAGTCAGTTGGGCAACTTGGTGAGACCCTCTGTCAAAATAAATGGTTTCAGGGGATGGGATTGTGGCTCAGCGGTAGAGCGCTAGCCTAGCATATGCAGGGCCCTGAATTCGATCCTCAGCACCACATAAATGAACAGAATAAAGGCATTGTGTCCAACTACAACTAAAAAAAAAAATATATATATATATACACACACACACACATAAAAAAAGGCTTCAACTTATGATCCTGCCTTAGCGTTCTGAGTAGCTGGGGTTCCAGGAATGCTCCACCATGCTGAGCAAAATGCTAACATGGCAGGCTGAGGAGTAAGAAATAATAAATCTCCAGCAATGCAAAAATTATATGGAATCAAAATCTTAAAATTTTGCAAAGGGGGTAAGGGATTACAGTTAGAATTGAACCCAGTGCCTCACACGTTAGGCAAGTGCTCTACCACTGAGCCACAACCCCAGCCCACTAACCTATTCTTATATAATCTGCTCTCAGAAACATAGAAAACTCTATGAATACAACTTTAAGGTTTCTAGATCATCCATTTACCCAAGTTGTAAACCTGGCTGTAAGTAAGCTCAGCTTATGTGCTCAGCATGCATAAGGGCCTGACTATGATCCTCAGCATGATCTTAATCAAACCCTTACAACACAGGTCCAAACAGGAAAGGGTACAGTATCTTTAAAATTCCCCAATAATACAGCTTCCATTGGGCCTGCACATGATATCTCTATGTCCACTGAGACCCAGTAAGAAACAATGGCCCTACTATAGAAATGTACAGTCCACACAACTCAATAGGCTGGGCCTTCAGGGAGATATGAGGCCAACGGGAACTCCACAGTGAGATGAACCTGGGTCAGGATAGAAGAAGGTAAGATGAGGGGCTCCACATTATCAACAGGAAAAAAGCCAAATTTCAGACAACATGAACATAGGACATAGAACAATAAACACCTTTATTACATGAGCTAAGATAGAAGGGAGGACGACTTATTTGCCCTTCCGGGCTTTGATTTTCCTCAGATAGAACTCCAACTCCTTGCCTTCTAGAACATAGCCATCTGCTCGGCCACACTGTCCTGGTCTTGATGCAATGCAAGCTGTAAGAGATTATGTGGCCCTTAGTGAGTGAGAAGAAGCCCCACCCACCTACATATATCCTCTGAAAAGATCCACGTTGTCTGGAATCCTGGGGGCAGGCATGAAGCCCACTGTCTCCTCAGATACACTTTATCATCACTTCAAGTCAGTAGCAGAACTGGACAAAGTTTTCATCACTGAGACAGCCCCCTCAATGCCTGGGCTTCCCAAAAATACTCTTGAAACTAGAAGCCAAGCTTCAAGGATATGTGGATATACCCTTCCTACCCACAATTTTACATTTCACCTTCACACCAAGGTCCAATTATCATTAAACTCCCCTGATGAACCTTTTAAATAAACATGCCTGCAGTCAATCAACGGAGGGCACACTGCATCTTTGTGACTCCCATTTCCCCAATACAACAGCCATCTCACCAAGAAGCTTGCCCTGCTGGAACTGCTCCTCCAGAAGAGTGCTGATCTTAGCATTCTTCTTTCTTTCATCATACTTCTTTTGAATTTTCTTAGACCGCTTTTTGTTTAATATTTCTTCCTCCTCAGGAGTCTGAATAAAAAGGACACATATGGATTAGTTCAGGGAAGTCATCAGAACCTTCTTCAGCCCAATACCTGCCCTCCTCAGCATTAAAGGCATTCATCTCTCTCCCTTCAGCAGCAGAACTGGACAGAGTTTTCATCACAAGAAGGCTCAAGTCAGGCAGCCCTCCCCCTAACCCACACAGGGAGTAGCACGTACCAGCTTGGCACCCTTCTTGCGGCCCAGGGGCAATGCATAGTGGGATTCGTACCACTGTCGGTATGGTGTGCTATCAATGAGCACAATGCAGTTCTTCACCAGGGTCTTGGTGCGGACTAGCTCATTATTGGATGCATTGTAGACAACATCAATGATCCTTGTTTTCCGAGTACAACCTGCTCACAAGAGAAATTCAGAATCAAGTCATATAAACCAAGGGCCAATTGGCCTTCCCTTCCCTTCCCAAGTAGGCACAGAAGGAGGGAACTCTACTTCACTCAGCCATGGTCATCAGCTCCTCTTCCACAATCCCATCTTTTCCTAGAGATGTTTGACAACCACCCTCTAAAGATCAGTTCCAATCCCTCAGGATACAGGCAGAATAGTCGGGATGGAAAAAACTCTCTTGCTACCTCAAGGTCTTTCAGCAAAGAGGAACTTCCAAGTGCTTTGCTCCAGAGTATGCAGTTCTCTTCTATAAACACTTACAAAAGCTTAGCCAGGCTTAGGTGTTAAGTTTCCACCCACTTCTGAAGGGCCCCACTCACACTCAGAGCCCCAGGAGAAGTTCCCCACATCCAGCCTCAAAGCACGATACTTCTTGTTGCCTCCTCGAACTCTGACAGTGTGTATCCGACGCGGTCCAATCTGCAGAATACAAGGAAACAAGAACTAGGTTATCAAGGGAAGCAAGACAAGTAAGGGAGGGGAACCTGGGCTCAAAGGAGGTAACTGTCAGTGTAACTATGACAAGTCCTTCCACTGGCAAGTGGCACACAGGTGACCAATACGGCCACAACCACGCCTAAGGATACTTTTTTCATCATTCTAGTTACCTCCTAAGAGAAAAACCTGAGACCCAACACAAGAAATGCCCACCCTTCCCAGAACTGATGAAGTCGCTGCAGGCAACTGTCTCTATCAGACAGTAAACTCGGGGGACCAAGTCCATAGACCATGCGTCAATTTAGCATTTATTCAACATATAAAGGTAGGGAGGCCGCGCAGTCCCTAACATCAGAACCCAAGAAAATCCACCACCTCACAGACCCGAGTACGTAACACAGTAGGGAGAAGCGACCTTTCAGGCAATAAGGCCCAAGCACGCACCTACCTTAGTGTTGGCAGCAGGGCGTCCCAACTCATACTTCCGCTTCTTGTGGTAGGGCTTTCTCTTGCCCCCAGTCTTGCGGCGCTTGTGCCAGTTATCCCGAGAGATGCCTGTATGTGGAAACGGGGACGGAAGCTTGAACGGCTGGGGCTCGGTACCGGTGACTCACACGCTCCAGACCTCCCGCGTCCGGCGGGCCGCACGCTCAGCTCTCCAAGGTTGGCTTCCCCACTGCTCAGTCGGCAATGTGCAGCATTACCAAAGTGTCATCATACACGTGCGGCCCAGCCATTGCTCTTTCCCGCGGCAGCCATTTGATGCCGCTTGCACTCTGGCTCCTCCGTAGTACCCCCACCAAGCCCCCGGCACTCTAAAACCAACAGGCCACCCCCTTCACGGCTGATTGTGACCGGAGATCGTGGCGCCTCCAGTTCTAAACTCGCCGTGGGGCAGGATGGCGCTGGATTGAGGTCACCCCGGTCCTCAGCCCCAACTCAGAGGAACACTCACCCATGGCTCTGCGCCGGCTGGAAAGAGGAAACGCAAAGCTTCACGGTCCAGTTTGTGAGACCCTGCCCCGCCTCCTTTACGTCGCTTCCGGGCGACGTGACTTACGTCTGTGCGAGTCTAGCCAATGGCTTAACTCCGTCGACCCAGTGCTATTGGCCGCCTGCCTGTAGGCAGACTCGGGGGTTGTTCCTGGGACAGTTTCGGTCGATTTGGAGGAGTTTAGGGCATTACTGAGCATGATTCTAATTCTGTTTTATTTTCTTTGGTGCCAGGGATTTAATTTAGAACCACTGAACCACTCCTCAGCGCTTTTTACATTTTATTTTTTAAAACGTAAGACAGATCGTTAAGTTGCTTAGGGCCTAGCTCAGTTGCTTAGGCTGATGGCTTTGAACTCGCGATCCCCCTGCCTTAGCTTTCCGAGCCGCTGGGATTACAGGCGGACGCTGTATTTAGGTTTTTTTTAAAATTTATTTTTTAGTTTTCTGCGGACACAACATCTTTGTTTGTATGTGGTGCTGAGGATCGAACCCGGGCCGCACACATGCCAGGCGAGTGCGCTACCGCTTGAGCCACATCCCCAGCCCCGTATTTAGGTTTTTGAAAGATTAGTTTCAGAAGGTACTCCAGTGGTCTAGAATGAGTGGTACTGATGAGGCGGCGTTGGTAAAGGCTGGAAGGCAGTGGAGATAGTAGACTTCGGTTTTGTTTCCAAGGGTTTGGTGATAGGTACATGGGGGTGAAGGAGAAGGAGTCAGCAAAAAATTCTTTTAGTATCTCTTTTGTTCAGTTTGATGAATATTGGTGTCATTTAACAACACAGGGTAGGCTAAGTTAGCTGTTCTGGACGTGTTCATTTTTGAGATCTGAATGAATCATATAAATGGCAATGACAGGTAAGCTGAATATTCATGTCTAGTCATCCTTATAGAAGAGATATAGACAGAAGGTGTTATTTCTGGTGCCACTTAATTACACTAAAATTCTATATCACCAATTGAAACTAATCTGACCTCCAGAAACATAGGAAGATAGATAATAGCCAAGTTTCCCAAACAGGCCAGTTTCAAATAGGCCCAGTGAAGTTCCCTTTGGTTTAATCCTTACCAAAAAGTAACCTGATGTAAACCAATCAATTATTTTTCTATGATTCTGTCAGTCCTTTTCTGCCTATAGCACCAACTTCTGCTCAGCTCATTGGAACACATTCTATTTTAGAGAATGCAGTGTTGCTCAATTCTAGAACTTCAGATAGAGCTAATTAAGGTCTTTACATTTGCTATTATTTTGTCTTTTGACACATGAAATACTGTGCTTTTGGGTTTTTTTTTTTTTTTTTTTGAAACGTTTAAAAATATAAAAGCCATTCTTAGCTCATGGGCCTTGTCAGTGAAAAGTGGTTTGCCAACCCCTAGCATTAAGAAATTGACAACTGGGTATGGTGGCACACACCTGTAATCCCAGGACTCAGGAGGCTGAGACAGAAGAATCATAAGTTTCAAGCCAGCCTCAGCATTTTAGTAAATCCCTAAGTAATTTGGCAAGACCCTCTTTAAAAATTTTAAAAAAGAAAAAGGGTTTGGGATTGAACCCAGTGGTAAAGTGCCCTGGGTTTAATCCCCAATACTGAAAGAAAAAAAAAAGGTGACTGCCAGGCACAGAGGCTCTTACCTGTAATCCCAGCTATTCAGGAGGCTGAGTCAGGAGGATCAAAAGTTTGAGGACAGCTGGACAACATAGCAAAACTCTGTCTCAAACTTAAAAAGGTCTTGGGGTCGGGGATGTAGCTCAGTAGTAGAGAAGTGCCTCATGTGTGCTAGACAAGCACTCTGCCACGGAGTTATAGCTCTAGCCCCTTGATTGATTTTTATCAAAAACTATAAAGAGAATGGGAAGTTGAAAAATAAACAGTATGTAGACAATTATTTGAGAAGAATAACTTCAGAGGGGAAGATAAATTATATAGTGGCTACAGAGGAAGAATGCAGAGCAGAGGGGAAGTTTTATTTTTTATTTTATTTTTTTTAGTTGTTGATGGACCTTTATTTTATTTGCTTATTTATATGTGGTGCTGGGAATTGAATACAGTGCCTCACACGTACAAGGCAAGCGTTCTACCACTGAGCTACAACTCCAGCTGCAGAGGGGAAGTTTTTTAAGGGAGTAAACTGATGTATAGGTCCAACTACACTAAGCTCCAGATTCTCTCTCATTCCTCGGCAGGCAAGCACTCTACCACTGAGCCACATCCCCAGCCCTATCTCTCTCTTTTGGAAGAGATTCAACATTATCCTTCTTTATCTTCAGTTTCCACTAGGTTTACAGTATATTCAGAATAAGATCAAAATGTCTTACCATGGCCTAGAAAACTCTGGGAGTATCAGGCCTCTGCTTTTCTCTTCAACTGGTCATCTACCATTCCTCTTACTCCAGGCATACTTACCTTGCTGTTCCTGTTTTCAGGCCTTAATGCTCTGACAGGAAAAGCTCTTCTCCCAAAGTGTCACACCCTGGGAGGAATTTCTTTCTTTTTTTCTTTTTTTTTTAAAGAAAGAATTTTTTAATATCTATTTTTTAGTTTTCGGTGGACACAACGTCTTTATTTTACTTTTATGTAGTGCTTAGGATCGAACCCGGCGCCCCGCGCATGCCAGGTGAGCACACTACCGCTTCAGCCACATCCCCAGCCCCCTGGGAGGAATTTCTGAGCCTGCTTCCCCCTCCTTAGTACTGAGGATTGAACCCAGGGGACTCTACCATAGAGCTACATCTTTTATTTAGTTATTTATTTTTTAATAATTTCCATTATTTAAATTTTTTTCACAATACCTTTATTCTATTTATTTTTATGTGGTGCTGAGGATCGAACCCAGGGCCTCACATGTGCTACGCAAGCACTCTACCACTGAGCTGTAGCTCCAGCCTTCCTTTTATTTTTTGAGACAGGGTCTTGCTAAACTGTTGAGGTGGGCCTTGAACTTGCAGTCTTCCTGCCTTAGCCTCTCAGGAAGCTGAGATTACAGGTGTGCATCAACCTGCATTCCTGTGACTGGCCTGAGCCTGATTCCAAAAGTAGCAACACTCATCGTTCTCTACCCATTTAATACTGCCTCTAATATTTTTCATGCTTATTATCTGTCTTCACCAAAATACACATGAGGGTAGAAACTAAATTCTAAAACATAGAATAGTGTCTATCATTTAGTAAATACTCAATATTAATATTTAAATGACACAAATATTTGAGCAATCTGTTGTTCTACTTACACTGTATTCACCCAGTTTTCCTATTAGATTTTGTAATACACCTTATTAATGCAATAAGTGGAAAAAACAACCACTTTGAAACAGAAAAAACACTTAACAAAATCCAGTACACTGCTGGGTGCAGTGGTTTATCCCTATAATCCCAGTAATTCAGAAGAAAGGTGGGAAAATTGCAAGTTATAGGCCAGCCTTGGGATTTTAATGAGGTCCTGTCTTAAATTTAAAAAAGGTAGTGGTGGCTGGAAATGTAGTTCAGCAGTAAAGCATCACTGGGTCCAATCCATAGTACTGCCAAAAAAACAAAAGGAAAGAAATGCAATATGCTTTAGTTATAAAAACATTCAATAAACTAGAAACAGAAATTTTGGATGGAGCAAAGGGGAGGGGGATAGGAAAGATTGTGAAATGAGATGGATATCATACCTAGGTACATGTATGATTGCATGAATGGTGTGACCCTACTTTGGGTACAACCAGAGAAGTCAAAAATTGTGCTCCATTTGTGTTCAATGAATAGAAGAGTATTCTGCTGTTATGTATAACTTATTAGAATAAACAAAAAAGGGAAAAAAGACATAGTGTATTATTTTGGTTAGGAAATAAAGTATTGAAAACAATGTAAAAACAACTAGAAATAGAATTGAACTTCCTTGACCTGATAAAGACTGTCTACAGGTGGATGTGGTGGTGCACGCCTGTAATCCTAGTACCTTAGGAGGCTGAGGCAGGAGGATCATGAGTTCAAAGCTAATCTCAGCAACCTAATGAGACCTTGTCTCAAAATAAAAAATAAAAAGGTCTGGGGATGTGGCTCAGTGGTTAAGTGTCCCTGGGTTCAATCCCTGGTACCCCTGCCCCCAAAAAAGTATATAGTGATTCCCCAACTCTTAATACTAAAAACTACTGAATTGTACATTTTACATATTATGGTATATAAATTGTATCACAATACAGTCATTTCTTTCACCCAGGATTCAACCCAGGAGCATTTTTACCACCAAACTAAGTTGCCAGCCCTTTTAGTAGTTTGAGACAAGGTCTTGCTAAATTGCTGATGCTGGCCATGCACTTGTGATTTTCCTGCCTTGGCCTCCCAAGTCATTGGATTACAGGTGTGTGCCACAGCATCTGGCTAGCTTTTTTCAAGGCCACAGAGTGCCATTTCTGTTAAGCTTGTGATTGGCCAAATTTTTGAATCCAGAAATCCAGAATGTGACACTTCAAATGTATACGATTCTCTTACTACAAGGTAGAAAATGCCCCTATTTTTCAATCAAAGGGAGGGATTGAGAATACAGCTTAGTGGTAGAGTACTTGTCTTGCAACATGAAGCTCTGGGTTGGATCCTTGGCACTGCAAAAACAAACAAAAAACCCAGGTTGAGGGCTAAGACCAGGTCCAGCCAACCCTATCATTCTCTGCTTTTTGTAGCAGCCTGCATAGCACATACTGCTTGCCATTCTCATACTGAGAGAATCCTAAGCACATAAATGTGGTTCCTGGGTTTAAAACCCTTCTTTGTGGATACCTCATTATTATTTAGTTCATACTCCATGACACAGAATCTGGTCCTTCATTTTGCAAACTACTCATGGCCTATGCTTGGACTCTCAGTCCAACTTCTCAATTTTCCAGGACCAAACTGGTGTTGCCTTTCAGATCTTCTTCTGTCTAGTAAGTCAAGTTTTTTTTTTTGTTGTTGTTGTTGTTGTTTTTGTATCAGGGATTGAACCAGAGGCTCTTAATCCCTGAGCCCTTTTTCAAACAGGGTATTGCGAAGTTGTTACAGCCTTAACAAGTTGTTGAATGGCTTTGAACTTGCAGTCCTCCTGCATCAGCTTCCCAGAGCTGTTGGGATTATAGGCGTGCATCACTATGCCAAGCTCAAGTGTTTTCTTGTGAGGGTTCCCAGACTCTTAAAGTGACTTGAGCAGACCATAGCAGAATACTACCTCCTCCCTACTTATAATTCCTGTCCCTTATAGTATACTGGAGCCTACTATAAATAGGCTACAAATAAGGTGGAGGTTGGAGTCTTCCACATATTACTGATACTAGATGTGGATTGACCTTTTTTTTGGGTACCAAAGATTGAACTCAGTGGCACTTGACCACTGAGCCCCATCCCCAGCCTTATTTTGTATTTTATTTAGAGACAGGATCTCACTGAGTTGCTTAGTGATTCGCTTTTTGTTGAGGATGGCTTTGAATTCATGATACTCCTGCCTCAGCCCCCTGAGCCACTGGGATTACAAGTGTGTGCCACCACGCCTGGCTGGGTTGACCTAAGAAAAGTACAGAATCAGCACTACCCAGAAGCCAAAGTTTGTGTGAAGTACTTGTTCCCAGAAGGCTCAGACATATCCCAGTCTTTTCCCACAAACTACTCAAGAGGCTGATTTAATTTCTTTTGCTTTATTTGCTTTATTGTTAGACACGATGTACAAACATAAAACAGAAAGAACAGCGATACTCTTGGGCCTAAAAAGCTGCAAGGAAAGCAGAGGTCCCTCCAAGAAACTTTTCTTAAAGTACAAGACATTTAAGTGCTCGGGCCAAGGGTGTGGAAGGCAGGCCAGAGCCAAGAGAGAAATGGACTAAGTCTCCTTCTCTCTCCTCAGAGCCAGAACAACCGTGGGAAGCCTCCACCGGCAGCCAGTCCATGCAGGCAGGATGCTACCCCAGGAAAAACTACCAAGAAAGCACTTGATCTTGAGGGAGAGAAGGGCAATTTTACATGGTAACTAAAAGCACCTTTCTCCTGCTCCCAAATGAGGAAAAAGGAAAGTATAGTGCTTCCCACCCCAGCTGCCCTGGGCTGGATGCCCTCACACTTGGCATTGAACAAAACCTGCCCCAGCTCAGACCCTGACCAATTCACCAGGTGCTCAAAGTTGACTGGAGAGGGACAGGGAGGGGCAGGGTGAAGGCTGGGTGTGAAAACCAAACAGATCTTTATTTGCAGTTGTCACTGGGGCCGTTTCTTGCTGTTCATTTGTTTGCTAGCCTGCTCTTCCAGCTGCATGGCCAGGCGCAAAGCCTTGATGACATCTGGAAGGAAGGGGCAGTGGTGTATGAGGAATTAATGAGAATCTCAGAGGCCCCAATTCACTCAGGGTAGAGTTGACATCCCCTGCATTGCCCAGAAGCCAGCAGGTCACCACTGCCCAATGCACAGAAGGAGCCACACCCACCTTGAAAGGCTGAGAGGTGCTTGGCTTGCTGGGCCACAGCATATTCTGCTTTGTTCACAAAGGTCTCCAGATCATAGTCTGGTTGCTCAGATATCTCAGAGAGCTCAAGCCAGCCTGGTCCTTGCTGTAAAAACACAGGGAGGACCTTGTAGATTCAATAATAACCAAACACTTCAGCAAATTATTCCTGGGCCCCAAACATCTGCAATGCAGATGCCTGTGTAAGATACACTATACACTGTCTCCTGACCCTTATCCCTGGGAAAACCTTTCTTTAATAAATAAATATATATATATTTAGTTGTAGATGGGCACAATACCCTTATTTATTTACTTACTTATTTATGGTGCTAAGGATAAAACCCAGTGCCTCACACGTGCTAGGCATGTGTTCTTCTATTGAGCCACAACCCCAGCCCTGGAAAACCTTTTTTGAAGGAAGAGTGTTAAGGATTTGACCTAGAGGTGTTTTACCATTAAGCTATATCCCCCTGACCCTTTTTATTTTGAGACAGGGTCTAAATTGCTTAGGGCCTTGCTAAGTTGCTGAGGCTGGCTTTGAACTTGTGATTCTCCTGACTCAGCCTCCTGAGTCACTGGGATTACAGGCATGTGCCAATAATACTCAGCCTTTAAAAAACAAACAAACAAACAAAAAACAGTCTTGGGATGAACCCAAGGCCTTGCACATGCTAGGCAAGCGCTCTATCACTATACCCTTGGCCACAGTGATATATCGAGAACTCTATGAGCAGCTAGATGTGGTAATACACGCCTGTAATACCAGCGGTTTGGGAGGCTAATGGCAGGAGAATCACAAGTTTGAGGCCAGCCTGGGCAACTTAGTGAGACCCTGTCTCAGAATTTAAAAAAAGTGTTGGGTATGTAGTTCAGTGGCAAAGCATCCTGGGTTCAATTCCTAATACCATATAAAACAGAGCAAAACTCTAGGACCACATCACCACTCTATTTAAATCCCTTCTAAAACCTCCACTGCCTTCATAATGAAGTACATGCCCTTGGTCTGACCATATACAAGGCCCTTTAACATCAGGGTCCTGCTTACCTGTTCATAGCCTCATCTCCCTCTATCATTTTTATTTTTTTAAGAGAGAGAGAGAATTTTTTAAAGATTTTTTTTAGTTTTCGGTGGACACAACATCTTTATTTTATTTTTAATGTGGTGTTGAGGATCGAACCCATCGCCCTGTGTGAGTGCGCTACCGCTTGAGCCACATCCCCAGCCCCCTCTATCATGTTTTGTTCTGACCACATTATTGCTAAAAGCGCTATGTCCTTTCAAACCTCAGTACCCCTGAACACTCCAGGAAGGCAGGACCTGCCTAAACCTTATCTTTCACAGTCCAGCCTCACAAGTGCTCCAAATTCTTGTTTCCACTCTGTATTCCTCAGAGAGACCCACAGTTAAGATACACTTTTGTGCCTTTCCCCAATAGCAGGGATCAAAACAGCAGTATCATCTGCCAGTTAACTCAATTCAATGTCAGGCACTGTGCTGATGCCTTATAAGCATGTCACATAATCTTTAATGACACCATCCTGTCTTATCCATTTTAGGGATAAAGAAACTGAGGCTCAAGTAAGCAAGTGAGGCTAAATGACTTTCACAAAGAAATATCACTTTAGGGCATACTACCTGTATCTGATGTTTTAGGTCATGGTTTTAGTACAGGAACTGGAACATTCACTGAATAAATAAGATCTCTGCATAAATGACTCTTTAAACCTAAGAGACTAGCTGCAGCTAGGATGATGCAGGAAATTCTATAGTGTCAGGCTGGAAAAGAGGGTGGTGTGGTAATTAGCTACCCTAGGAGAACACTAGATAGGTAGAGATTTAGGAATGCCTCTTATAATCCCAATCTAAATTCCTGTGGGAACAGAACTCCAGTCACATTCCAGATGGATATGCGGTCTCTTCCTGTCCAGGGCCTGTTCCCACCTGAATAATCTCCTTGAGCTCTTCCATGGCCCTCTCCTCCAGCTCCCTGATCTGCGTCATGGCTTCATTAAAGCTGGACATCTGGGAAGATAGTTCCTCCTCCTCTTTGGAGAACTAATGAACCAAAATGAGAGAGACAACAGTATGCAGAGTGTGGCCAGTTTCCACTTCAGCAAGTCACGCTTCCCTCTTGCCTGGCCCCACCAGCCCCCTTACATTATTGCCTGTGATCAGCGGCCCATTAGAGCTGGCTTCCATCTCTTCTGTTTCCATTTGAGTTGGCTGCTCTCCACTGGGCCCACTGTGGGGACTCAGCTCCTTGACTCTGAGGAAATAAGAAGGTCTCAAATCCCATGGCAGCCCCTTACACTCATCACAGGAGTGCAGCACCACTTAGGCTGCAAACTGCCTTCAGTCAAGAAGAGGTGGCATAACCTGAAGCTGGACTGGACAAGACTCACACACTGACTGCAGGGATTGGGATGGATCTAGCACCTCCCACTAAGTCAGAGACAGGTACAGAGTAGACATTGGGAGCCCCCAGTCTCCTCCTTTCTCATCAATGTTATTCCTTTCCCCATCCCACCTGGCTGTAGGTCCTCATACCTGTCAGCATATCTTAGTGTATTTAAAGTATATTCACAGGAGCTTATGCCTGGTGAGATCATGGCAATCTACAAAAGAGGAAAGGGTGGTTTAGAGATTCAGAATCACAGGGTGAAGGTGCAAGACAGCTTACTCCTGGAGTAAATGCCAGGAGACCTACGTGGTAAGGTAGGAGGACTCATTTAGCACCCATGCTGTGCTAGGCAACTTGCCCCATTGGGCAAGTTAAATACCTTCAAATTAAGTTGCTTTAAAAATTGGTACCTGAGGGCTGGGGTTGTGGCTCAGTGGTAGACTGCTTGCCTAGCATGTGTGAGGCACTGGGTTCGATTCTCAGCACCACATACAAATAAATGAATAAAATAAAGGTTCATCAACATCTTAAAAAAAAAAAAAAAAAAATGGCACCCTGCCTTTTTTTTTTGGTACCAGGGATTGAACCCAGGGCGCTTAACCACTGAGCCACATCCCTAGCCTTTTTACTTTTTATTTTGAGACAGGGCCTCATAGAGTTGCTTAGGACCTTGCTAAATTGCTGAGGCTAGATTTGAACTCGGAATCTTCCTGCCTCAGCCTCCATAGCCGCTGGGATTACAGATGTGTGCCACCCGCCCAGGTCCAGGCTGGATCCTTTTGGGCTCAAGTGATCCTTGGCCACACTAGTAGCTGAGTAGCTGTGACTATAGGTTATTACCATGCTTGGCTTGGTTCTCTACTTTTAAAGGCACACCTAATTATCTTTTTTTTTTTTTTTTGTACCAGGGATTGAACCCAGGGTTGCTTAACCACTGAGTTACATTCCCAACCCTTTTTATTTTGAGACAGGGTCTTGCTAAGTTGCTGAGGCTGGCTTTCAACTTGTGATCCTCCTGTCTCAGTCTCTTAAGAGTTGCTGGAATTACAGACATGTACCACCACACCCAACTATCTTTTGCTTTTTTTATCCCTTCTACCAAAGTTACATTCCAAAGTGCTGTAGCTCCTATTGGAAATTTCAGCTCACCCAGGTTGTGGGATAATGCCTCAGGGAAGAGAGTTTAGAGCTTAGTCAAAGGGGTTGAGGGGTGGGTCAGTGATAGGCATGCTTGCCTAGCATGTCCAAGGCACTAGGGTATTGGGGGTTAAAAAAAAAAAAAAGAGCTTAGTCAAAAAAGCCCTCCTTCCTCATGAAAAGGCAGGAGTGAGGATATTCCTTGGAGAGGAGAGATGACAGGCCTCACTTAGAAGGACTTGGAAGATAAAATAGGGAAGGGGATAACAAGTTAATAGAGACAATAGCTTCATGCTCCAGTCTATTTCCTAGACTAGGAGTCAATAAACTTGAAGGAAGCCCGGAAAGAGATGAGGACTTCCCTCTCTTGCTTCCCCTTAAGTCTATCTTCTGAATTCTGGGCCTCTTTTCTCACTAGGTAAGGTAGGAATGACCTCTCCCAAAATCAAGACCTGTGTCTTTACACAGTAAAGGGAGAAGATCCTTTCTTCTCTGCCTGGGTGGGCAGTGAAGCTGTTGCTGAAAAGCAGGGTGTGGAAGCCCAGTGAAGAACATAGTGATGATCTGGGTACAGAAGCACATATATATTCAGGAGGTGGAGGCAGGATTGCAAATATGAGGATGGTCTCCTCAACTCAGTGATGACCTGCCTCGGATGAAAAATAAACAAAATAAAGGCACTGTGTCCATCTACAACTAAAAGTATTAAAAATAATAACAACAATAAAAATAAGGGGGCTCAGTTAGTAGAGTGCTTGCCTTGCATGCATAAGGCCCTGGGTTCAATCCCTAGCACTGCAAAAAATAAATAAATAAATAAAAATATAAAAATAAGGGCTGGGGATATAGCTCACTGGTGGAACATTTGCTTAGAATGTGAGGCCCTGGGTGGTTCAATTGCCAGCACCACACTTGAACACAAACACAAAGAGCCTAGGAACACAGGCAGCCTGAGGTGCTGAGTGGGAAGCTCAGGGACAGTATTAAATGTTTCCTTGGAAAGCAAGTCTTCTCTGCACCATCATGTCCAAAGTGGCATTACTCACCATGCAAGTCCTTGAATTCTCCCCGATAAAGGAGTCCCTCAGCACCTGTGTCAGCTTGCTCTCACGGAATGGGGTGTGAGCCTTATTTTGTCCCAGGGCTCTGATGCACTCCTGTGGGACAGCAGGAACAACTGAGGCTCCTTCTTTCCTTTTGTGCTGCCCATTCCCTCCCATCCCAGCTGCACACCAGGTGAACCACCTCTAGCTAGCCTCTGCTACCTTCAGGGCCAGGAGACTCTTGTTGATTTCAGCGCCTTCCATGCGGGTCTGCCGGTCAGCACTGGAAGTGTCTGCACCTCGCTCGTTTCCTGCCAGATCCACCAAAGAGAATTTGCCATGCACTCTCCCTTTGGCTCGAAGAATAATCTGGAAGCAGGCATGGGAGCGGGAGGAGTTGGAGTTGGCAAATGTCTGCCCAGAAGTCCTGTGGCAGAGGAGGGCAAAGAAAAGACATGAGCTTCTAGGGTCACAAGCTCCTAGGGCACCCCAGTCTACAACAGGAGAGATTCTAAGAAGTCCTGTGTCTGCCTGTTCTATACTTCCATTCTGCCCTCCCTAGACAGTAGTTCTCTCTCCATCTCTGAACCTGGGGAATAAGAACCCAGGGAAGAATGAGCTGCCTCTGCTACAGGGCACACACAGTGATGTCATGAACTACTTGTCTGAACTTGAGGGCCCTGCATAGGGCAACTCCTCCTTGGCCCTCCATAGCTACCCAGCAACCACTGCACCATGCCAGCACTTCTTTCCTTTTTGGGTATTGGGGCCTGAACAGGCACACTACCTCTGAACTCCATCCTGTTTTTATTTTTTATTTTGAGACAAGGTCTCAATGAACTGCCCAGGCTGGCCTCAAACTTGCAATCCTCCCGCCTCATTCTCATCCTCCGGAGTTGGTGGGATTACAGGATACAATACCATACCTAGCAGTGCTTCTCTATTTCTGTATGGAGGAGCTATGGGCCCTATTACTTCTAGCCCATAATAGATCCAGAGCTCCTTCCCAACTTCCACCAGAAAGGAAGGGAAAACAAGAATTTCATAGATGCTAGGAAGCTTGACTTGATTAGATTTAAGTTGTTTTGAACTGTTTTTGCAGAGTCTGTGGCCCTAAGTCATTTGTCCCATGGAGACCCTTTAAAATAGAGGCCTTCACAGCCCTTATCATGCTGAGGGAAAAAGTGCTATATGTGCTAAATGGCCTCACCTGAATCAGGCTTCAGAAGGTGGCCCTCTCCCCTTTCCAGAACTCTAACCTGCAGGCACTGCCTATGTCGATCATCTTGATAACATCTTCGGCTGAGTTAACCAGGTGCTCCTGTAGCCCCACCACCTGCACCTGTTGCTTGCCATCTTCCAGCACACGCAGCTTGGCCTTCTTATTGAGCAGGTCGAACAGCTGTGCCAGGCAGGGGAAATAAGGGTAAAGTCACAGGCACAAAATGCCCTGCCCAACTCTTTCCTAAAGTGTCTGCTCCAGCTTAGACAAGGGTTGGCAGCAGGAAAGGCAGAGAGCATACTAGCTGATAGGGTATTAGACCAGCAGAGGGTAGTATGCTTGAGATTTGAACCAGTGTGCCTCAGTTTAATCCAACTCTGCTACTTTACTAGCTGCAAGAGGCTGGGCAAGTTACTGAATCACTCTACTGTCTCTACAGATGGAAAACAAGCTAGAGTGCATAGAATAGTGCTTAGCACATAATATCCTGTTAATGGTAAATACTAGCTATGTTTATTATCTAGGCACTGCTCTAGGGAAGGAAACTCTGCAAAAACATAGGGGATGTAAAGAGGCAGAAAGAGATACATAGGGAGTGGGAAAATGAACATAAAAATGCAGTCAGGGGAAAAGGTTATAAAGGAAGTGTGTCAAGGGAAGAAAGGGCATATATAAGGCAAACTTCCATCTAGAGGGAGCCCTGAGGAGTATTTCTGCTATACTTATTGAGCTTGGCTACTATCTCATGATCAAATGAAACTTCCTACACAAGTCAAGCCAGAATGGCCCAAAGATATGACAGTTAACTAGTTTGTTTGTTGGCTTTTACCACTTCTAGCCAACTTCAAGGTTTTAGAAAATCAGGGACCCCAACAGCATAAAAAGAGGGCTCCCTGCCAGCTACCTTCCCATTGTAGATCTCGAAGAATGTCACATAGACTTCCAGGCCCAGGTTCCGGTAGCGGGACTGATTCTTCAGGAGGAAGACGTCCCGGGCTGAGGGAGAGAGCCTGGATAAGTGAGCAACTTGCCTTTCTATACCCAACCCCGATGTGGCAGAACACACTACTTACAGGCCATGGCATAGATCCCCTTGGATGCATTCTGAGCTTTACCAGACAGGTCTCCACCCATAGTCTGCAAAAAGAAGAGGTAGATGACTATGGTAAAGGCCTTTGGCCTTGGCCAGAGCAATACTGGCTCTACTGCCCAAAGAGGCCACACCAAAAACAGGAACTGGACCTGCTAAGGTACTACCTATATCTGGCATGGTGTGTGTGGTGATGGAGCATCTGCACTGAGGGGACTTTCTGCAAGAAACTAATCGTTTTCGTTTTCAGAGACCCAGTGCTGTACCATAGGAAGCCTCTCCCTTCTAGATCTGAATACTCACATGAGTCTTGCCACTTCCTGTCTGCCCATATGCAAAACAAGTTGCTTTTCCTCCTTCAAAAATTGTCTGTACCAGTGGCCTTGCTGTGAACCTAGGAGAAAGTATGGAGTAGAGGGAAGTGTTTGTATAATCACCTTGGTATCCAAGGGGGACTGGTTCCAAGACCTCCCTGCACCCATACAAATCAGTAGATGCACACAAGTCCCTTACATTAAAATGACAGTATTTGCTTATAACTTACACACACCTTATGGTATACTTTAAATCATCTGTAGATTACTTATAATACTTAATATAAGGTTTTTACTATATCGTTTAGGAAAGAATGACAAGAAAAAAGTCTGTCTAGTAAAGACAATTTTGTTTCTCTAATATTTTCAATCTATAGTTGATTAAATCCACAGATGCAGAAACCAAGGTTACAGAGGGTTCTCAAAATGTGCTCCCTAAAAAAAAAAAAAATCAGACAACAAACAAACAAAAAAAAATGTGCTCCCTAGAATACAGTTCTTCTACTGCAGAGCTCTGGGGTTCCTCAATTGCTTCTAAGCATTGTACTTCTCTCTTGCTTCAGTGGTCCAACCTGATCTCAATGCTACTACCAAATCTGTAATACTACCAACTAACTGGGAGGGTGGGGTGAGTATTAGACTGACCTGCCAGGAGCAAGCTGATGGCCCAACTCTAAGCCATCCAGCCTCTCCTATGACTCTAGACACCTAAGATAAAAACATGAGCTTAGCTGACAACCTGCAGCAAAAGACATAATACAAAGAGGAGAGCACAGTGGTGCATGTTTATAATCCCAGCTACTCTGGAGGCTGAGACAAGAGGATCACAAATTTGAAGCCAGCAACTTAGCAAGACCCTGTCTCAAAATAAACTGGGTGCAGTGGCACATGCCTGTAACCTCAGCAGCTCAGGAGGCTGGGACAGGAGGACAGAGGCCAATCTTGGAATTTAGTGAGGCCACAAGCAACTTAGGAAGACTCTGTCTCAAAATAAAAAATATAAAGGATGTGGCTCAGTGGTTAAGTGTCTCTGGTACCTGGGTTTTGGTACCAAAAACAACAACAAAATAAAATAAAAAGGAGGCTGGAGCTATAGCTTAGTGGTAGAATGCATGCACGAGGCCCTATTTCAATCCTCAGTACTACCTCAATCCTCAGTACCCCCCCCAAAAAAGTAAATAAATAAATAGGGCTTGGATTATAGCTTTGTGGTAAAGCACCCCTGGGGTCAATCTCCAGTACCCTCCCCAAAAAGGTGGAGTCATTAGTCAGATTTAGCCTATGGAACAAACTATTACTCTTTGCTCAAGAATGGCGCTGTCTCCAATGGAACTTCCTGTAATGATGGATATGTTCCCTATTTGTGCCATATAGCCTCTGCCACATGTGGCTACTGATCACATGAAATATGGATAGTGTAATTATACAACTAAATTTCTTTTTTTTTTTTTTTGAGAATTTTTAATATTTATTTATTTTTAGTTATCGGCGGACACAACATCTTTGTTTGTATGTGGTGCTGAGGATCGAACCCGGGCCACACGCATGACAGGCGAGCGCGCTACCACTTAAGCCACATCCCCAGCCCACAACTAAATTTCTTATTTGGCTTTCATTTAGATTTAATTGAGGCTACTGGATGTGTACTATACAGAGAATATCTGGAGTTTCTGAATTTGCTAAGCCCAGTGGGTAAAAAAGCAGCAGCCCTGGAGCCTGCCCAGCTTAACCCCATTGTGTAATGGGTAATATCCCACTCAAGTTGCAAAAGGGGATGTGGCAGACCCAAAACAGGGCCTTCCTATTGCCAGGAACCAGAGCTCTTAGTTTGAGGGGCTGAACCAAAGAAAATACAAGAGGCCAGGTAGGGTCTCAGAAGTAACATGTCTGTGTGCATGTTACCACAATGTCCCACATCAAAAAGAGGAAGTGGTGGGGGAAGAAGGGGTATAAGGATGAAAAAAGAGGCAAGGACTAACCTGTAGACAACTTCATTTGAAGCTGTTTCATCAAATGCAAAATCAAAGCAAAATGCTTGGTTCTCTAGATACTTTGTTAAGTCCACTTTTAATTTGGGTTCATGTACCAGGAGGAGACACTTGCTAGGAACGGAAATCACATCAATTTCTTTCTTGGCCAATTCTGTGGAAGGAAGAATATTTCAGAGGGTAATCCTTGGATGCAAGAGATCCTCAAGCCA
Source organism: Marmota marmota marmota (assembly GCF_001458135.2). Lineage (NCBI taxonomy): Eukaryota > Metazoa > Chordata > Mammalia > Rodentia > Sciuridae > Marmota > Marmota marmota. Next base: position 20,239,780 of record NW_026000082.1, read on the forward strand.
ACTTCAAGGTTTTAGAAAATCAGGGATTAGATTTAAGTTGTTTTGAACTGTTTTTGCTGAGTCTGTGGCCCTCTGACTTAGTCATCTGAAGCCTCTGACTTAGTGGTTTACCTTGTTTATTCAGAGGGCGTTTCCTCACACACACACAAATCCTGTGCTCTTCAATCTACAAGATGATGAGGAGATAACCAAAGGGAAAAGGATCAGAGCAATATCAAAAGAAAGCTTGTCTACACCCTCTCCCCAGGTCCCAGCAGTAGACAATATCTAACATTAGGACATTAGCCTCTCCCATTAACCACTCTAGAGCACAAGGAGGTTGCACTGAATTTTATCAGTTTTCTTACTCTGCTGCCTGAAACAGGAAATTTCAGCATTACTTTCATGAATGTTAGTAACAGTCTAGCCTACCTACAGTGTGGGGATTGTGACAGAGTTTGTAAGATCAGGACCTCCCACCTAGGCCTCATTCCTCCAACATACCAATGGGCATTTAAAAAACCAAAATGGGTTGGGGGTGTGACACAGAGGTAGATTTTGTGCTTAGCATATGAGGCCCTGGGTATAATTCTTTGCATCAACAACAAAGAATAAAGGGTGAGTGAAGACTCCAGCATACTTTCAATTCTATAAAATCAAGTTTTCTGTCCCTTAATTGTATATCTACTCAGGAAAGAGAGGTAGGAGCTCTTTTGATTAACTTACAGGATCAGTCACATTAAGTGGATTACATTCCATAGTAGTCCGAAATTCTTTAATCATCCGGGCAAATTCCCAGTTTGGAAAGCTGTTGTCATACTCCTGTTTGAGATGAGGGTAAAAACAGATTGTTAAGTGCTCTCAAACGTGGTCCTAAGGGGCAGCAACAATGGCTCTCTGTATCAACTTCATAGTTGGCAAAGACCCACCCTGGCTCTAAGCTGAGAAGTCAGGTACAGATGAATTGAGCAGAAATTGGCAGGGGAGCCTAGACCCATACCACCCTAGGAAGTAGGGCAACAGCCACTATTCCACATCTTGGGAGACACAGCAGCAGATTAGGATTCCCCAGAGCAATTAACCCAACTAAAGGGAATCCACTGCAGTCGTCCCCGCCTTGCAATACATGAAATTAGGGGGAGTGAAGAAAAGCCAGCAACTGTGCCCAGATACAACACTGCACTGGGTGAGCATTTCATGTGTTTCCCCAGTGGACAACTGGCATCAAGTACTGCTCATCTGAGAGCCTGAAGATAAACTTCTGAATTATGTATTTGTTCTCTGAATCCTGACAAGAAATCAATTAAATTCCTATGTATCAGGATTGGAGTTCATGAAACGTTGGAGCCACTCTCTCTCTCTCTCTCTCTCTCGTCTATAGGGCTTCAGTAAAGGGTGCCTGTCCCAAAATTTGCCCAAGCCTCCCAAAAGAAAGGTACCTGGGCTCGCCTTATTCTCATTTCAGTGTTCTGCGCTCTCTTCTCTTCTCGCTTATTCTTCATTTTTTCCATTTCCTTCACAAGACATGATTTTCTCCGAACTAGAGGGAGAAAAGGAACCCAATCTTTTACCTGTGTGGTCAGTCTGCTGAGACTTGGGTCTTTCCCAGGAACAGGCCTTCTCTAGATCCTCACCCTTAAATCACTATATGCAAGAAGCAGTAACGGGTCTGACTCCTGAGATACAGAGCAGTGATAATAGCACTCAGTCTGACCCGAGCTCTCTCTATGACTCTGGTTATTTTCTCAACAATTAAAGAGGTAAGACAGCTCTGATTGGTCTTGAGTCACTTGGGGTGTTCAGGTTTTGGTCAACACCTTAGCTGTTAACACATCAATTACATCAGAAGGCTGCTGCCCAATCTTTCACCTCTAGTGAAAGAGTTCATAGCCACAGAAAAACATGCCTTCAAGATGACAAAAGGGTTTGAACTCAGGTGTCCAGGTAGGCCAGGTTTGGGATAGATATTAATGATTTGTTCCACAATAGGAACAGAAGAGCAGACAGCTTAGCGTGTCTACCTGAGTTCACAGGGTTTGTAGAAGAGCTGCCTCGGATGGAGTGAACTTGCTCTTCCACCTCCTCGCTGACCATCGTCAATGGTATTTCAGCCACTGCAGGGCAGGAGGGCCTAGGGGGGCCCGCTGTGGGGGAACAAGAGTCACTGGAGAAGTAAGCAGGTACATGAAAGCTGTCTTCATTTGGACCCTAGTGGGTCACAGGCCAGGAGGAAGGATACTATACTGCCTGCCAGATCAGCAAGGGCCCAAGCCTTTCCAGCATAAGCAGAACTTGGGCTTTTCCCTTCACCTTAGCTAACACCATTATCCCAAGTCGCCTTTCTGCAGGGGCAGGACTCTGAGATCAAAATACCCTGAGGGGGCTGGGGATGTGGTTCAAGCGGTAGCGCGCTCGCCTGGCATGCATGCGGCCTGAGTTCGATCCTCAGCACCACATACAAACAAAGATGTTGTGTCTGCCGACAACTAAAAAATAAATATTAAAAATTCTCTCTCTCTCTTTAAAAAAAAAATACCCTGAGGTATATGGACTTTCCCATGAAGGGAAACACCTGGAGGCATGAACTCTGTAGACTTGCCCTAAGCATGTCTTCTCAGGCCAGGTTTTTCTACCCATTTGGGGTAGCAGGGAACTTGGGCAACAACTAAACACATGGATTCAATAAGGAAGGTTCAATCCATAATGCCCCATTACCTCCCCATATGTGGTCATGACCCTTTCACTTACCTTTATCCTATTAGCTAACTTCGATACATGTCAAGTGTAAGGATTATGTAGTTTAGAAAATCTGCATCTACTTTGCTTATCTATTAAAGGTTGATAAATACTTCACTTAAAAATTATTTTAAAAATTCCACTTATATAAAGTAAAAAAAGAGAAAAGCTAATTTATGCTATTAGAAGTCAGGACTGTAGGTATCTGGGGGTTAGGAATTGAAGTCTGAAGATTTTTGGAGGGCTAGTAAATGCTCTGGTCTGGTGTTAAGTGAGTATGTTCAGTTTGAGAAAATTCATTGAAATATATACCATACTTTATACACTGCATTGTGTGTACATACATATATATATTTGTGTTTATGTATGTGTATAGAAACACACACACACACACACACACACATTTTGTGTGTGTTGTTTTAACTGAGTTTTTTGTTTGTACTGGGGATTAAGCCCAGGGATGCCGAGTCATGTTTCTAGCCCTTCTTACTTTTTATTTTGAGACAGCATCTTGCTAAGTTGCTTAGGGCCTTTCTAAATTGCTGAGTCTAACCTCCTGCCTCATCCCCCTGATCCCCCGGGATTATAGGTGTGCGTCACCATGCCTGGCTTAACTGCATTTTTGTTTGTTTAGTATTTTTTGTGTTGTTGTCAATGGACTTTATGTAGTGCTAAGAATCAAACCCAGTGTCTCACACATGCTAGGCAAGTGCTCTACCACTGAGCCACAACCCCAGCCCTCATTTTTAAAAAAAGAGGTCATGCCAGGTTTGGTGGCACATGCCTGTAGTCCCAGCAGCTTGGGAGGCTGAGGCAGGAGGATTGCAAGTTCAAAGCTAGCTTCAGCAACTTAGTGAGACCCTGCTCTAAATAAAAAATAAAAAGGGCTGGAGATGGGCTGGGGCCGGGGCTCAGCAGTAGAGCGCTTGCCTAGCACATGCGAGGTGCTGGGTTCGATCCTCAGCATCACATTAAAATAAATAAATAAAATAAAGATATTGTGTTCCACTACAACTAAAAAAAGGGGGGGGGGCTGGGGATGCGACTCAGTGGTTAAGTACACCTGGGTTCAATCCCTAGTACCAAAAATAAAAAATAAAAGGGATCATGTCCAGATAAGGAAACAGAGTTAGTAAGGCTGAGGCAGAAGAGTACTGAATCCAGAATGGAAGAATTCTAGGATCTTCTAGCACAGGCACAATGTGTGCAGTCTGCTTCAGGGGTTCAAATGGGGATTTTTTTTTTTTTTTTTTTTTACTCACTGGGAACTGAAAACTTGCGGGAGTTGGTAGATGCAGGTAGTTCAACCTCCATATCATTCTCCTGAGCGGTGATTCGAACCTCTGAGACAGTGGACATACGAGTAGAGTGGCTTCGAAGACCTAAAGACCCCAAGGTAACAGCCAATCAGTTCTGCATGATCGGGAGGGCCAAAGGGGGCAAGAAGAGAGCAGACGGGCAAAGCTCCAAGATTCTGGTGAGCTAAAACATACCCAGCAGAAAAGAAGCCCAGCTATTTCATATTCCTTCAACCCACAGAAAGGAAATGTTAGATCAAAGTACCAGTGACCCCAAAACTTATTTATTGTGTACATTCTCAAAAATCTTGTAGTTCTGGAAGGCAAAAATCTCTTTCATAAGAGCATCTGCCTTGGGTAAATGGATGAACTTATAGCAAATCTGAAATCATTCTGAAGAGACAGACCTTTTTCAATTCTTGAGAAAAAGACAGACCTTTTTCAATTCTTATTAATTTTAGCAGCAGCAGTATCTACCACTGTTCAATTTTCCTATATCTTCTAATATTCTCACATTATAAGTTAAGGCTGGGATACAGCTCAAGGCACAGTGTCTGTTTAGCATGCACAGGCCCTGGGTTCAATCCCCAACACCAACACCATGACTACAAAACACTATAAGGTAAATATTAAGATATCCATATCATGGGAGAGAATATTCAGGTTTAGAGACATTAAGTAACTTATAAATGTCACATAACTACTAAGTCCCCAGAGTCAGGACTTTTTGACTATAAAAATCTAGGCTTTCCCACTGCTCTTGGGCTTTACAGAGTCAATCCTGGGTCACATCATCAGAAACCCATAGTATCAGATACACTTGTTTTCAGGAATCAAAGAATGCTTAACTGAGAGAATTAGCTAAGTTACACCTGAATTCTTGTTAATTTATACAAATCCCTATAGTTCCCTCTGTAAGAAACACTTTATTACCTGCAAATCAGGTTTGTCATAAATATAGTCATAAATTTGGAAAAAGAACACATGGGCTCATGTAAAAACTTATACTGAATTTCTGAGTGTAACAGGTTTAGACTGAAGGCTTTATGTATAAATGATTCTCAACTTATGATATTTGTTTTTGTTTTGTTTTGGTTTTGATTTTTTTGGTACTGGGGACTGAACCCAGGGGCGCTAAGCCACTGAGACACGTTCACAGACTTTTCTTATATTTTATTTAGAAACAAGGTCTTACTGAGTTGCTGAGGCTGGCTTTGAACTCATAATTCTCCTGCCTCAGCCTCCCAAGATAGTGGGATTACAAGGCATGTGCCACTGCACCTGGCACAGATGTTGTTCTGAAAAATTTTTCAATTTTATAATTGTGTGAAAGTGATATACATTCATTAGAAACTGACTTTGAGCCAGGCTGGTGGCTCACACCTGTAATCCCAGGGACCTTGAAGGCTGAGGCAAGAAGATCCCAAGTTCAAGGTCAGCCTCAGCAGTTTAGCAATGCCCTAAGCAATTTGGTGAGACCCTATCTCAAAATTTGAAAGGGCTTGGGAATATAGCTAAGTTGGTAAAGCACCCCTTGGTTCAATCTCCAATACAAAAAAAAAAAAAAATTAAAAAACACTTTGAATTTTGATCTTTTCCCATGCTAGCCAAATTCTGTAAAATATGCTTTCCAGCAACAAGATGCTGATCTAAAGTAGCCATGAGATCACGAAGGCAATGTACTATATTCTACAATGTACTATGCTGCCAAGCTATGATGTTCTGTAGGTTAAGTATAATAAATGCAATTTTTTTTTCAATACTAGGGGTTGAACCCAGAGCCTAGTGCATCCTAGGCAAGCAACTGACCTCTGAGCTATCTCCCTATCCCTTATTTTAAGACAGAGTCTTGTGAAATCGCCCAGGCTGTCTTCAAACTTTTAATCTTCCTGCCTCAGCTTCCTGAGTAGCTGGATCACACTCAGTTTAAATACATATTTGACTTAACTATATATATATATATATATATATATATATATCGGGCTAGGGATTGAATTCAGGGTCTCACATATGCTAAGACAAGCACCCCACAGCTGAGTACTTACAATATTTTCAGTTTACAATGGGTGTATTAGGACATAACTCATTATAAGATTGTAAGTCAAGGAACATCTATACCCCATTTCTTTCAAAAAGAGCATGAACTATTAAAAGTTCCCTATTTCATAAATGATTTCCTTTTTCTTTCTTTCTATTTTGGTACCAGGGATAGAACCTATGGACGCTTAACCACTGAGCAACATCTCTAGCTCTTTTTTATTTTTTGAGACAGGGCCTTGCTAAGTTGCTGAGGCTCACTTTGAACTTGTGATCCTCCTTCCTCACCCTCCTGAACCACTGGGATTACAAGTGCGTGCCACCATGTCTGGCCTCACAAATGATTTCTAATCTTATGTTTCATTTCTACTATTGACTAACATGCCTATTTATAAAGCTCTTAGTTTGTTTTTAAAGGAGGTATGGGGTTGGGGGCATGTAGCTCAGTGGTAAAAAAATATATGCTTAGCATCTATAAAGTTCTGGGTTCAGCACCAAAACAAAAAAGGAGCTGTGCCAATAGTCCTTGAGGACACACACATGGAATAGGACCACTGATTACCATTCTCATCTCCTCTGCAGGCCCTATGGTACAACAGCAAGAGGGCCAGCACCATTGGATCCAAGCCCTGTCCAAAATTACAATGGCATCATCTTCCATTTTGGCCCTCATGCATCTGAAACTTCAGCCAAGCATTCTCTGGGTCTTAAGATAGATGGGGGGGCTGGGGTTGTGGCTCAGTGGTAGAACACTCGCCTAGCATGCATGAGGCACTAGGTTTGGTCCTCAGAACCATATAAATATAAAGACATTGTACCAACCTAAAACTAAAAAATAAATACTTAAAAATAAAATGATAGTTGGATCATATCAGGGCAGTGATAATCTCTGTAGGACAGTTGTGCAGGTTCAATGACCTGCAAGGTACAGCTGGCTCTGAGTTAATAAGCTATATTTCTTAGGCAACTTGTGCCTAGATCAATCCCCTATAATCACAGTCTACTGTTGCCAAAGTAGGGTTATGCTGACTATTTCTACAGAGAAAGTCCAACCTTTTCCAAGAATATGAGGCATTGCTATTTTCCCTTCTGGCCCCAATCTCTCATCTCCATAGCACTTTTTTTGTTTTTGTTTTTGGTACTAGGGATTGAACCATGGGGCACTTTATCACTTAGTTATATCCCTGACCTTTGCCTGACTCCATAGCACTGTTTCCTCTACCCTTCAACCCCACCAGGCACAGTAAGAATTTATTCCTATCTCCTCCATAGCATTATTGATTGCACTTCCTTTTCCTTTTTTTCTTCTTCAGTACTGGGGATTGAACCCAGGGCCTCTCATATGCTAGGCAAGCAGAGTCACATCCTTAGCCTTTTTATTTTTTAATTTATTATTATCATCACTTTTTAACAGTACTAGAGATTAAATCCAGGGCCATGAATGCACTAGGCAAGTGCTCTATTGAGCTATATCCCCAGCCCTTTTATTTTGAGACAAGTCTTGCTAAGTTGCCAAGGCTGACTTAGAACTTGCAGTTTCCTGAGTAGGTGGAATTATAGATGTGAGCCACTATATCTGGCTTAACTGCATTTCCAAACAACCCAGACCTTTTCTCAGAGCCTCATTCCAAGACACACTATTCCCCAGAGGAAGATGAGCCCTAACCCTAACCTTCACCCTTCCAATGGCTGATTCCTACCATCCCCAGCACCAGGCTCTGGATTCTACAGAAAAGATATCTAAGCCAGTAAGTCTTGCCAGTTACCTGCACTGACGAGATGAACACAAGTAAGTAAATTTTTCAGTTGCACCAGTCACTTACAGTTGGCTATAGATGGAAATCTTCCTCACTGAGAAAGACGTATGAAACACAGGGCAGGACTCAGCCTACATATAAGCCATCTGCTAAACTGAAGCAATGAATCTACTTTACAATTTCTACTAGTCTGTGCCCCAGGCACATTAATCTTAACACAAATGCCATTAAAATATTAGAAATCAATTTACCTTCTTTTGGAGCAGGAATTTTGGAGTTGACTGATCTGCGTTTTTGTTTCTGAAAAACAAATGACCACAATATATTGCTTTTAACAATTCTCAAGGACATATCCTGGGCCCATATGCTGTTGAAGTCCCAGGCAGTCCCAGAAAACAAATGAGCCAAGAGCTATTAAGTGAAGTGACTTCTCTATGACATTAGCTATAGTTAGATGTTAGGCACCTACCTGGACTGTTACATTTTCCTGCAAGGGCAGGTTGTCCTTTAGGTGTAAGGGGAAAAGCTGTAAGAGTTCTGGGTTTATTGCAGCCACATCATCAAAATCAATCTGAAAGGAACAAGAAAGAGTTTCAGTAAAACAACATAATGTTCAATCCAAATACATCTTTGGGGGTTGGAGTTGTGTCTCAGTAGTAGTGCACTTGCCTAGCATGTGTGAGGCGCTGGGTTCAATTCTCAGCAAAACATAAAAATAAATAAATAAAATAAAGGTATTGTGTCCATCTACAACTAAAAATATTAAAAAAAAAAAAAAAAAAAAAAAACCATCTCTGCAACCAAATTACCCCTAGATTTAGATTTTTACCAACCTTAAGTTCCACTAAGTACTTATAGCTATAAAACAAATATTTATTCCTTAGTAATGGTTTACCATCTAGATGGATATGGGTTTCTGATTTCCAAGCCAATGATATATATCAGTGATGTGAGGTGAGGAGGAAGGCAGATAGGCAGGCATACAGGTAGTCCACAGTAGACCTAGCCTACTTGGCTCCCCTATTGTTCTGCTGGGCAGTGAGGTCCCATTGGACACTGTCCCCTAAGCACCTCTTGCTAGCTGACACAGAGGAAGAAACAAGTTTGAACTGTCTGGTGATAGTTAAAATGAAGGGCCCTTCAGGATCTCATTGGCAGGAACAAGTTCCTGACAGCTACAACCTAACCCTAAGTCTACCTACATTTTCTACTGAGCCCAGAAACTTCTTTCCTAGTTACAGCTTCCTGCTCATGCCTCCCCTAGTATCTGCTCATGCCTGCAATGAGGTCACAATTCTAGGTTTACATCAGGGTCCTGCAACACTTTAGAACAACTCAAACTTTACCAGCATAATTTCACAGCAGATTCAAACACACTAGATTGGGCTGGGGGTGTAGCTCAATGGTAGAGTGTTTGCCTAGCATTTACAAGGCCCTGGGTGCGATCCCTAGCATCACAAAAGAAGAAAAAAGAAGTCTGGACTTTATTCCAATGGCAACATTTGAGCTGGAGTGAGATCCAACAAGAGATATATTCCTAAATGAACAAGAGACCACAAGGAACTTCTTATCACTGATTAAAAGGTATTTTAGGAGCCGGGAGTGGTGGTGCACACCTGTAATCCCAGTGACTTGGGAGGCTGAGGCAGGAGGATCTCAAGATGGAGGCCAGCCTCAGCAACTTAGCAAGACCCTCAGCAACTTAATGTGGTGATACATGCTTGTAATCCCAACGACTCAGGAGGCTGAAGCAGTAGGATAGCAAGTTCGAGGCCAACCTTGGCAATTTAGCAAGACCCTGTCTCAAAATAAAAAGTAAAAAAGACAGGGGATTATAGCTCAGTGGTAGAGCACCCCTGGGTTCGATCTCCAGTATTATTAAAAAAAAAAAAAAAAAAAGAAAGAAAGAAAGGAATTTTAGGAACCTTTTGCTTCCTTAGATATAGATACTGGAAAGATATAGATACTGGGAATCCTTGTTCTCAAATAGACCAACTAAATATCTGCATACCTATGCACTATTACAAGCAAGCCTTTTCATTAAGCTCCACGAGCAATAGTCCAGAGGGTGTCTTATTTGTTTCTGTATTCCCAGCACCCAACACATGGTCTAGAATTTTGGAACTAGTCCAAAAGCATTTGCTTTATAAGTCCTCACAAGAACTTTGAAATAGTCTCACTGCCTGAATTTTATGGATAAGGAAATTAAATTCCTTTTTTTGGGGGGGATACTAGGGATTGAAATCAGGGATGCTCTACCACTGAGCTACATCCCCAGACATTTTTTTTTTTGGAGACAGGTCTTGCTAAATTGCTGAGGTTGGCCTTGAACTTGCAATCCTCATGCTTCAGCCTACTAAGTCACTTGGATTACAGTTGTGTGCCACCATGCCCAGAAGGAAATTAAATTTCTAAGAAAGACAGAAATATGCCTGAGAACACACAAAGCAGAGGCAGAGGCAAATTAGAATCCAGGTTTTTTATATTCATAGTCCAGTGAGCTTTTTACAGCACCACAATGCCTCTAGAGCATAAATGCCCAAGGTATATCTCTCTTCTCAAAATCATTTCAAGGCTTATTGCTGCCTGCAGAATACCTAAACATCTTAGGTCCCAAAGATAAAGACCCTCCAGTCTCTCTAGCATTTTTTGCTGCTACCAAAGCATCCCTTAGCCCTACACTGTCTGTGACCAACTTTTCACTAAATCCTATGTGTGCTGCCTGGCTATTTTAGCTAAGCCTCATGCTCCACTCAAGCCAGCCCATCCTCAAGAGTCTCTACCTAAGCTGCTCCAGCACTACCAGCCTGTGCTAGGCATTAAAGTTAACATTTCAGAAACATACTTTTGTTTCTTTAAGCTGGTTTTGCACCCAAACCAATACTATAGGTAGTGTGTACTCAGAACCTGGCTTAGGTTAGTTAGCAAGGTTTGAGATTAGCTATAGTTTGATTTCTACAAACACAACCCATGCTGTGGATTTCTTCAATTGAGAACGTATTTGACTAAATAAAATTCCAATTTGATGGGCACAGTGGTGCATGCTGGCCAGCCCAGGCAACTGAATGAGACCCTGTCTCAAAATAAAAAGGCTGAGGATGTAGCTCAGTGGTATAATGCTTACCTGGCATGCATACATCCCTGGGTTTGATACCCAGTACTAGAACACCTTTTTAAATCCCAATGCATCCCAAGAGGGATTTTTTTTTTTAATTTTTATTTTTTTTAAAGAGTGGGGAGGATAGCACAACACCAGAAACTAGGCTCTCACGGGTCCCATTTCCACACAGATCCTTTGCATATAAAGGTATTAAATGTGGTAGAAGAACCTACCACATAGAACCTACCTCTTTGCCTTTTGTGGTACTTCCTTCTGTCCATTCCACCGAAACACAGGATTTCTCCAGGTTCACAGTCCTTACTGTGGCACTGTGAATTAAGCCTACAGTATGAAAAGATCAGAGTTACTTGTCTTCTGAGAACTTCATTTTTCACCTCCCACAGAGACTCCTAGTGTGGAGTTTACCTGGTAAAAGCAGATGAGTTTTTTTTTTTTTTTTTTTAAACCAGACACTAAGAGAGATAAATAGACTTTATGGGATTCACCCTTAGAACATTCCATAGTGTGGTGAGCAGAGAATAGATCTTAAATCCAGCTGTGGGGCTGAGCCCTAGGTTTGATTACCAACACCACAAAACAAAACAAAACAAATAAAAACACTCCAGCTGAATGGGATAAGGATTCACACCTACGCCAAAAAAAAAAGAGAGCCTGCAATGGAATGAAGGTATGTTTAAGTAAGAGTCACTATAGTCCTTAGTTGCGCTGTTCTTAATCACAACACTGAGAATCTGGAACTTGCAGGTGTCCATAACTCATTTCTCGCGATCACGTCTGGCCATTCTCCTAACATTAGTATTAGATCTGCCAGAGCTGTAGTACCTGCTTAACCAAAACAAAGGAACGGATTACCAGCTCCTCAAGAGCAGGGATCTTGTCTCGTTTACCTTGAATCACAGCGCCCGACATACTGCAACTACACAATATTTATTGAAAAATTGGAGGGGCTAGGAAGCAGAGGTTCCCACAAAGGCAGGGCAGTTTCATAAGAGAATTTTGGAAGGGAAGTTAATCTAGCAGCCCTAACTTCCCTGGGAGGTCCGAAGACCACTAAGAAACTCCGCCCACTCTCAGAAAGAAGAAAAGTGATCCACAACCAGTGTAGAAGCTCCATCCCTGGATAGGAACGGCCGACTGCCAGCCAGGGGATACGGACTGTGGGTGTGTAGCGGGTCTGAGGATCACCGGCCGAGTCTGGGATCTGCCGTTTGGGGGCGGGGCAGTAACCTCAGCCCTCACATCACTCACTGGTCCCTTTAGCCTCCGCACCCCCCACCCCCTTACCATTGCTGCGTTGGATATTGATGGAAAGACCGGGAAACAAGCGGCCCTGATACGATGAGTCCATGGGCATTCGGAGGTCGGCGGCGAAGAAAAAGCAGATTCCCAAAAGTACACAACTCTGCGACGTAAACCGCCGCAGTTTAAATCCCGCGCGCCAGCGTCTCTGGTAACGTCATCACGCTGTCGCCGTTCTTGCTTCCGCCAATAAGCGGCGCCCTGTGGAGGAGCCTTGTGGAATAAGTAGCCTCGGCCGATAGTCGGACGCACAGGACCGCCCATTCGTCTGGCCACACCCCGCGCGCTGTGCCTGCTGGGAACTTCGCTAGGCCAGCGAATTGGAAGCTCTGTGTTCCTGGTTTAATGCCGGGTTCGGTTTTTTGTTGTTAGGGTTCCCCAAACAGGGAAACTTCTGTATGTGTTTGACTGAGGGTTCTGGGGCTTTACAGACCTGGGTTCAAATCTTAATTTCTTAAGTTACAAGTTCGGTGATCCGAGAAGTTTAGTTTCTTCAGTTACAAGTTCGGTGATCCGAGAAGTTAGAAGTTTGACTCTTGATTTCCTGTTTTTGCACAAGGGGCATGTATGCTTTCCCCAGTGGAGAAGTTAGATGTAAATTTTCGAAGACAATGACTCAGTACATATTTATTGAGTGCCTACCATGTGGTATGCTTGGTTCTAGACTAGAGATAGTAGTAGTGAACAAGGTACATAGTTCCTATCCTTGATCTAATGTTTTTGATAAGAACGGAGGGCAGAAAGAAGTAACAAGTGTTAAATAAAATTCATAGGAATCCTTTGGTTTGGACTGAGCTCTAGCACTGGCCCCGCTGGCCAAACTAAAATTCCCTGGGGTGTTAGGGTGGTAAAACGCTGGCCTAGTTTGTCTGAGGCCTTAGGTTCAGTCCCCAGCAACACACACAATCTCTTGGAGAAATCAGAAGTGAGAGATAATAGCAAAATTCTCAAACAAGCGAGTTTTAGCTGAAGGGAGTTTCCTTCTCTTTAACCTTTACAAGGGAAAGTAAGATTGAAACAATGCAATTCTTGTTCTTTCTGATTTCCTCAGCTTTCTCTGCCTAGCCCCTCTACTTAGCTCAAACATATTACGGGGGTGAGGTGTTGCTTGACTCTAGAATAAAAAGTAAAAGCCAATTAAGATTAGTTTTGTTTAATTATTTTTGAGACTGGATCTTACCTATGTTTTGCCCAGGCAGGTCTCTAACTCCTGGGCTCAAGCCCTCCTCTAACTTAAGCCCAAATAACTGGGATCATAGGTGTGCCACACTGCACCCAGCCCAAGTAATATCTTTAAATTAAATCTTTTTTCTTTTTTGGATGTGTGTGTGTGTGTGTGTGTGACAGAAAGAGAGAGAGATTGAATTTAGGCCTGATTACTTGGGAGACTGAAGCAGGAGAATCACAAGTTGTAGGCCAGCTGGGCAACTTAGAATCTGTCTCAAAATAAAGGATTGGTGATATAACTCAGTGGTATCATTCTTGGATAGCATGCAGGAGACCCTGGGTTCAATTCCTAGTGCCTCACACAAATTTTTGCAGTGATATTTAACCTAAGCCTAGAGACACCCATGCCAAAATGGACAGGAAGGAATGGAGAGCCCTCCAGGCTAAGAACTGAGAATAAATAGTATATGCAAAATCCCTGAAATATTAAAGAACTTGGTGTTTGAAGAATTAAAAGAAGCCAGTGTGGCTGAAAGGTAATGGGTAAAGGAGGAAGGAGCATGAGATGAAGTCTAAGGGGTGAGTTGGGTGAGACCATTTAGCATCTTGTAGCTTAATATAATAATTTTGGCTTTTATTCTAAAGAGAAATTATTAAGGAATTTTAGACAGGAAAGTGACAAGATCTCTGACTTCCCAAATTGACTTCCATTAAAATTTATCTCCCAAGTCTGATTTTACTGTATGTCGATCAGGCTTGCTGCTGTGTGGGTAGCAGATTTGAAGGAAGCAAGACTGGAAGTGAGAAGACCATTTTGTAGGCAAGAGATTATGTTGGCTTAGCCTAGGTCAGTGACAATGGCAATGTAGCTACAAAGATGGATGGATTCAAGGTGCATTTTTGTGAGCTGGGCACAGTGGCACATGCCTGTAATCCTAAATACTTGAGAGATTAACTTCTGAGGGGCAGGAGAATTGCAAATTCAAGAGCCAGCCTGGGAAATTTATTTATTATAACTTTTCTTTTTTTAGTACTGGATATTGAACCCAGAGGCACTTTGCCAGTGACCTACATCCCCAGCCGTTTTTAATTTTAATTTTGATACTTGATACTTTCTAGTTGCTGAGACGCCATCCTCATTCCTCAGCCTCCTGAGCCACTGGGATTATAGACATGTGCCACCATACCCAGCTCAGCCTGGGTAATTTAGTGAGACCCTATTTCAAAATAAAAACTAAAAAGGGCTGGGGATGTAACTCACCACTACCAGAACAAAGAAACAGATTGGGTATTTGGGAGGTGGAGTGAATGAGTCTTGTGTTGGATGTGATGAATGAGGGATAGAGCTGGGGTTGTGGCTCAGTGACAGAGCACTTGTGGAGTGTGTGGGAGGCACTGGGTTGATCCTGGTACCACATGAAAATAAACAAAGGTATTTTGTCCATCTACAACTAAAAAATTATTAAGAAAAAAAAAGAATGACGGATAATCATGACTTCTGGTTTCTGGCTAGAGAAACTGTGTGGATGATGAGCCATTTTATGAAATAGTGGACTGGGGTTGTAAAAGAAAGAAGTAAATCAAGGGTTTTATTTTGTACATGTTAAGTCTGTGATGTCTGAGTCATTTGAGTGGAGGACTCAAGTCAGCAATTGAATATACAAGCTGGAAGCCCAGGGAGAGGTTAGACACAGATTTGGCAGTCAGCATTTTGTAGATGTTGGAGTCATTAAACTGAATGAGATCTCTTAGGAAGAGGGTTTAGATAGAGATGAGAAGAACAAAATTGAACCATGGGACATGTTGACATTTTGAGATAGGACAAGGGAGGAGAAGCCAGCAAAGGAGATTAGATTAGGGTGGTTTGAAGGAAAGAGGAAAATCAGGGGGTGGGAGATCTTGGAAGCCAATGGGGGGAATAAAGGAGGAAGCAACTGTAGAGCTGCTCTGAAGTCAAGTAAGGAGAGGACATAGAAGTGTCCTTTGAATTTGCTAGCATCTGAGTCAATGGTGACTTTGAACAGCCCTGTGAAGTGTTGAAGATGAGAGCCAGATGACAGAGAAAAATTAATGGATAATTATGTAATAAATGTATTGTGTCTATCTATAACCCTATCTCTATGTAAAATACAAAATAGGACTGGGGATGTGGCTCAATGGTTGAGTGCCCCTGAGTTCAATCCCTGGTACCAAAAAACAAAAACAAACAAACCTCAGGGCCTCACACATGCTAGACAAGCACTGTACCATTCAGCTACATCCCCAGCCCTCAAACTAAATTCCACTCAGCTCATTGGAATACTTATTCTATTTTATGAAGTGATATGTTGTCCAATTCCAGAATTATAATTGACATCATCTTTTAAAAATTTTTTTTGTAGTTGGACACAATACCTATTTTTTATTAATATTATGTGATACTGAGGATTGAACCCAGGGCCTCACATGTGCTAGGCGAGCACTCTAACGCTGAGCCACAACCCAAGCACCCAGTTGACATCTTCTTTTCTTCCTGAGTTTCAGCAATCCCCCTGCCTTAGCCCCAAGTATCTGGAACTGCAGGCATGGGCCATGATGTCTGGTTTGCAATTGACTTTTTTTTTAATACAATAGATATTTTATTTTTTATTAAATTATTTAATTATTCTAATTTGCTATACATGATGGCAGAATGCAGTTCATTTCATGTTACACATATAAAGCACAATTTTTCAAGTCACTGATTGTACACAAAATATTTTCACACCTTTTGTGTCTTCATTCATGTACTCAGGGTATTGATGTGTAACTCATTTCTTTCATCTGATTGCTCTGGCTAGTGTTTCAAGAACTATGTTAAATAGAAGTGGTGAAAGAGGACATGCCTGTCTTGTTCCAGTTTTTAGAGGGAATGCTTTCAGTTTTTCTCCATTTAGAATGATATTGGCCTGGGGCTTAGCATAGATAGCCTTTACAATGTTGAGGTATATTCTAGCTGATACTCTTCATAATTTGGGAAAGAGCTACAAATTGAGATTCTAACAAAAAGGAAAGGGGGGAAAATAAAGGCATCATTGAAAGAGAGATTTTAAAGACTTTAAAAAGAGTTTTGAGGTCAGAAGCAGTGGTGCATGCTCGGGAGGCTGAGGCAGGAGGATAGCAAGTTCAAAGCCAGCCTCAGCAAAAGCTGGGCTAGGGTTGTGGTTCAGTGGCAGAACCCTTGCCTCGCACATGTGGGGCACTGGGTTTGATCCTCAGCACCACATAAAAATAAACAAAAATATTGTGTCCATGTATAACTAAAAAAAACTTTAAAAATAGTGAGGCATTAAACAACTCAGTGAGACCCTGTCTCTAAATAAAATGCAAAATAGGGCTGGGGAGGTGGCTTAGTGGTCCAGTGCCCCTGAGTTCAATCCTTGGTACCAAAAAAGGAGTTTTGAGCCAGGCATGCCAAAACAAAAATCCACTGAGAGCCCTGAAGTGGAGAGGCAGGTCCTTATACTAGGAAGGGGCCTAAGTTTACCTCAACTACTGGAAAGTCCATTGTCTTGCCTGGGTCTCAGTTTCCCCATTGGGCCCCAGAAGGAGTCAGGGTTGTCTGAGGATCCTGGGGAAATCCAGTCCTAAAACATTTTACATTTTATGATTGTGGCCTGGCTCTCTCTCAAGGGAATGATTTTCCAACATCCCCACTCCATTATCACCCCATTTCTCTGAAAAATGAAGTTTATTTTTTCCTTTGTTAAGCTTGCCTATAATTTCTGTCGGTTCAGAAACCACAACCTGATCGCAAGGAAAGGAAACTTAAAACCATTTGGGACCAGTTGTCTCCCTATTCCACTCTCCCCAACACAGCTGGGAAATTCAGTGCTTACATGTGCCCTGATAGGGCTCCCACTCCTTATACACCTAGATATGGCCTTCCCCCATTATTTTCAGCCTGGCTCAGTCCTGTGAAGGAACCAAGACAGGATTGGGGAGAAATATCCCCTATTGGCCTGATCCCACACAGCTGTCATAGACTCTCTGTGTGCAGCACTGAAAATGTGAAAAAACCAAAAACCAGCCACAGACCCTCCCCCCACACCCAGCCCCAAATCCACACAGGACAATGATGTAAAGAGACAGCAGATAGCACACCCATGCGCCTCAATAGATGGCCTCCTCTTGGTAGCAGGGGAGTTACTCTGGAGTCTCCCTTAGGCTCTGGTAATTGCTAATGCCCAATGGAGCCCAGATGCTGTTGGCCTTGTGGGCAGTACTTGGAGTTACATATGGGCTGCCCCAAGCCAAAGATCTGGCCACTTTGCCCATCATTATGTACAAATATAATACACCAATTCTAAAAAAAATGTGGGGGGAAAAAAGATCTTGCCACTCTAGTTGGCACATAAGTGTCTAGCCCATCTGCAGGGACATGAGGAGTTGCCACACTTGTGGTAGATGAGCTTCTTGGTCCCCAAAGTCATCATACCTACCTGGCTAGCACATTTTTGTGTTCATCTGATGGTGGAGATGATGATGGAGTGGTCTGTGGGTGGCAGGATACACTTTTTGGGGTTGTAGAGATGCCTCCTGTACCATATGCCATCATGCCCAACTGGTTGACCCACTTGTTGGGGGCCATCTGCAGCCCTATGACACTGACCAGCCTTTGTGATGACATCATTGAAGTTCCACTCCTGCTTCTCTGAGTACTTGACACCAATGTCCATGCCTCCTCTGTAACCCCTCTGTCTTGGTTTTCCCTGACAGCTCAAGAAGAGACACCTGTAAGTGCATCTTGTTCTCACTCTCAAGTAGATCACTGGCCTCAAACAGGTAAACAAACTTCATGCCGAACACAGTCTTGATGAAATTAGAGGTTTTCTAGCTAGTGCCAATTCTGCATGAAAGTAGTTGTACTTGAGAACTGATCAACTACTACAACTTGGCTATAATGTCTTCATGAATATGTATAAAACAGTCCTTCAGCCCCTTATAGAAGTGAGGGCTGTCAGAGAGGCCCTTGAATTCCTGGATTTAGCTACAGAGTTCAGCCTCCTTCTGAGGATCTTATTTGGACAATAAGATCCTTAATAGAAAGAGCTCCTATTGAGCTGCTGGTGGGAATGGCTAGCAGGAATGGCTGGTGGAGCTAGCAGACCCAAAGAGCCAGTAGTTGTTTAAAAGAATTAATCAGTTAGATGCTGAGCTCAGTGGCACACACCTGTAAATCCTAGCACCTCAGGAGGCTAAGACAGGAGGATTGCAAGTTTGAGGCCAGCCTGGGCAATTTAGCAAGATCCTGTCAAAAAATTTAAAAATAAAATAAATGCTAGGATAGTGGCTCAGTGGTTGAGCACTTGCCTAATATGTGTGAGGCACTGGGTTTGATCCTTAGCACCATTAAAAATCAATAAACAAAGTTATTGTGTCCATCTACAATTTTTAAAATAATATTTAAAAAATAAATAAAAAAGAGCTGAGGATGTAGTTCAGTGGTAGAGTGCCCCTGGGTTCAATCCCCAGAACCTGTCTCAAATTAAAAATTAAAAATGTAGGGCTGGGGATGTGGCTCAAGTGATAGCGTGCTCACCTGGCAGGCGTGCGGCCGGGGTTCGATCCTCAGCACCACATACAAACAAAGATGTTGTGTCTGCCGAAAACTAAAATAAATATTAAAAAATTCTCTCTCTCTCTCTCTCTCTCACACACTCTCACTTTCTAAAAAAAATAAAATAAAAATGTAGTTTAGTAGCCACCCACACAAGATTGTGGACCCTGGATGGGTAAGGTGTCACATATCTCCTGTACTATATGCCATCATGCCCAACTGGTTGACTCACGTGTTGTAAACCCAGCTACAGGGGGAGGCACACGGAGGCAGGAGGATCACAAATTTAAGGCCATCTTGGGCAATTTACCAAGACCCCGTCTAAACAACCAACCAAACAAAAACACTAGGTCCCTGTCATTTAGCCACTTGCCTTCCCATAACTGGGCTCATACTGTTTTGGTTCCTTTCTGCTAAGAATGTCCTCCCAACTTTACTTTTTTGGATCCTGTGTCTTTGAATTGTCTTTTAATCTTCATCATGTTACCAAAAGCTCAGTCCCTGTCCCTGATGCTAATCCAATAACCAGGGCATGGTTTTGAGAAAAAGAAAAAAGAAGTTTTACTGTTTTGCTAGCAAAGGAGAAACACTGGAGACTCCTGTCCAAGAGGCTGTGATTTTGCCCATAAGAAAAAAATCATAGGGCTTTTAAAGAAGCTATTAAAAGGTTACATTCCAGGTGTGCCTTGATGGTGTGTTGAAAATTCACTTGTTAATTTAGGAGACAGTCACTTCCTAATTCTTCTGGTGATATCTCCTTCCTGTGGAGAACAGATAACTCAAGGTAATCTTGTTACCTGTCCCCAAGCTGGGGGCGGTGGGGCGGCGAGAGGGAGAAGTGCAAAAGAAAAAAAAAATATCCTTTAAGCAGCAAGGGCTATATTCAAAAGGTAAAGTGGACCACCATTACAATCACAGATACCTGTCTCCTAGGGTAAGCACAGCTAGTGCTCAATACATTTTTGTTAAATGAATTTACAATCATTTTTGAGCTTCAAATTTTTTATTTTTTTATTTTTTGCGGTGCCATAAATCGATTCCAGAGTCTCCCCAGTGCTAGGCAAACACCCTATCATTGAACTACACCTCCAGTATTTTTAATTCAAGAGAATTTTTACTTCGAGTGTTAATTATAAAAGTCAGACTTTAGTTGGACAGAGAGGGGTCCACATTACCGTAAATCTGGCTACTGCTCTGCCCCCTGATGGTGGCCCAACACCTAGCAAGACAACTTATCAACTACGGTGTTTCCAGATTGGCGACTCAATCATTTACATACCCACAATGCTTTGCACATAGGACATTTTCTAAATTAAAACGGGAAGACTTTTCTTCTTCTATTTTTTATTTCTTCTCTTGTTAAATACGTTTTTTTCTCCAGAATTGTCCAGGATAACCATAGAAATCATCAGCTCTCTTGTGTAGATAGTTACCATTGCTGTTCTAGTAGTTACGGTTACTGGAGGACTGTACGCCAGAGAATGGAGGTGTACTCTGGTTTCTCTTCAGACCGTATAAATCTTTCGCCTTTTACTAAAGATTTCCGTGGAGAGGAACAATTCTGAGTCTTAACCCAATTTTTTGAGGCCTTGCGCTTGTAGGGCTAATAATTGTTTGTAAAGATAGATTTCTTTATTGTTCGTTGGGTATGCGTTGTTTATTGGTATTTGACCAGACCCAAGCCATTCCCCTATTGAATGTCCAGTTAGCCTCATTCGCTTCCCGGGTATGCTTTACCTGAGTTATGTCATTAGAGACTCATTTATTTTTAAGTTATAGGTAGACACAATACATTTATTTATATTATTTTTGTTGTTTTCTCAGTATGCTAACAATCCAATCCAGTGCTTCACACATGGTAAGGGAGAGCTCCAGCACTGCGCCACAACCCAGCCCTAGTTTTTTGTTTTCTGAGACAGGGTTTTCTTAAATTGTTCAGGTTGTCCTTGAATTTGAGATCCTCAGCCTCCCAGCATCCCAGCATTGGATACTATTTTTTAAAAAGTTCCGGGTAAAGGGCCTTCCGCGCTTCTTAACGCTTTTGTCAGAGAAGTGTTTGCACACCTCACACAAGCCCAGAGACTCCTCTTTGGAATCCGGCTCTCAGTGTTACACTCCTGTGAATTAGATTCCTTGAACGACCCCTGCAGCCGTGCTTGGTGGCAGCTCAGGAGGCTGAGGCATGAGGATCACCAGTTCAAAGCCAGCCTCAGCAAAAATGTGGCGCTAAGCAACTCAGTGAGATCCTGTCTCTAAATAAAATACAGAAATAAGGCTGGGGATGTAGTTCAGTGGAAGAGTGCCCCGGAGTTCAATCCCTCAGTATCCCCCTGCCAGTAATGATGATGATGATGATGATGATGATGATGATGATACCCCTGCCCCCTTTAGAGTATAATTGATTGCTTTGTGTGTGACATACACTTATATTAGGCAAGTACTTTACTGTTATATATGTAATGTACATACATACACACACGTGCATCAATAGGCAAGTTCTCTAGACTAAGCTGCATCCCCAGAATGACACTTTAAAATAGGAAATCCATTTAGCTTGATGGAAAACGCAACTGTATTTTAACTTTTCTCTCCTCCGTATTTAGGTCCAGATGGAGAAAAGCTGGGCTGCTTTAGATCAACAATATCAGTCCCTATGATGCCCCCTTGTGGCAACCTGTAAAATTACTGCTATCAAACTTCATTTCCTTTGACTCGGAAGGACAATTGCTTCAAATACTTTGATTATTCATTCATGCATGCCAAGCATTGTCCTAATGTTTGAGATGTATGAGTAAACAAAACAAATATCCCTGTCCGAATGGAGCTTACAGTCAGGTGATGAGATAGAGAATAAGCCAACAATGATGCTTCAAAAATAGAGCAATAGGGGCTGTGAGTATAGAGGGTAGTAGGGTACATTGTAATTAAAAAAAAAAAAAAGAGACTAGCCCTAGGTGTGGTGGCACATGCCTGTAATCACGCTGTTTGGGAGGCTAAGGCAGGAAGATCTCGAGTTCAAAGCCAGTCTCAGCAATTTAAAAGCTCCAAGCAACTCAGTGAGACCCTATCTCTAAATAATATATAAAAAAGGGTTGGGGATGTGGTTCAGTGGGAAATGCTCCTGGGTTCAATCCCTGGTACAAAAAAAAAAAAATTGAGGCCAGCCTATTACTATGTGGGGGTCTGAGGAGGTCTAGAGGATACCTGTATTCCAAACTTTCAGGTCTTTGACTCCATAGCGGAAAAGAAGTTAAAGATGAGTCTGGTTTTAGTAAAAAGAGAAAGGGTTATTATATTAGAAAGTAAATGGTGAAGATACACTCTCAAGAGCAGGATACAGGCAATCTTGAGTGTGAGATGTACTGCCACTTGAGGCCAAGCTTTTATTAGGGTACATAATTAGGTGGGATATGTACGATCCAAAGGGACTGTTTCTCCATTAGGGGTCTGGTTAGTATGTAGGTTTCAGCTCACATCAACATCTCTAGCTATGGTCTATTTGGTGATTGAGCCAAAGAGTCATGGTCCAATTGAATGTTAGCCCACAAAATTAGACTCATGGAGTTAATGATCTCTTCTATTGAAATCTTGTTGCTTCAGAAACTTACAGGAAACTGGAAAGTTACAAAGTAACTGATGAAATGTTCAGTGTATCCTTATATTTTGGCCCTTTTTCTATCTCTTAGGCTCCTTTGTCTGGCTCATGATTTGCTTCCCAATTTTTTGTTCTATATTTTAACAGGGATATTTTTCCTTTAGAGGCTCAATTTCTATCTCAAGCCTAAGCGATTGAGTGAGACTCTGCCTTGAAATAAAATAATAAGGGCTGGGTGGGGTTGCAGTTCAGTGATAGAGCACTTGCCTAGCATCCATAAGAGTCTGGGTTCAATCCCAAGCACTACAAACAAAACAAAACAAAAAAACTGTCCTTCTTTGAGAAGGTGACTTTTATGTAAAAAGAGGTGAAGGGACGTGAGGGAGTTAGCCATGTGGATAACTATCAGGGGTGAGGTCCTAGGCACAGTGGAAGCGAGTATAAAAACTCCAAAATAAGATCTTGTTTGTCAGAACTAGCCAGGGAGGCCTTTGTGTCTGGAGTTGAATGAAGGAGAGAGAGAAATGGAGACATAATGGGAGACCAGATCACTTAGGGCCATGTAGACCATAGCACTGAAATGGGGAGCCTGGCAAGGTTCTGAGCAGAGTGATGACAGAATCTGAAGTTTCAGAGGACCACTCTAGTTGCTGTATTGAAAAGTGAGAGTAAAGAAAGTAACAAAAGAGAGATGACAGTGACTCAGCCTAGGACACTAGCAATGTAGGAGGTGAGATATGGGTTCTGAGACAGTCAGCAGAACAGATGTGTCAAGGAGAGACTTCAAGGGGCACTCCACTATTTTGTTTTGGGTTACAGGGGGATGAGTTACCATCAGTTGAAATGGTAAAGGTGGCCCAGGATTAGAAGTCCAATTTTAATTTAAAAATTTTTTTGGAACTGGGATTAAACCCAGAGGCACTATCTACTGAGCTACATAGCCCTTTTTATTTTCAGACAGGGTCTTGCTAAGTTGCTAAGGGCCTTCCTAAATTGCTGAGGGTGGCCTCAAATTTGCAATCCTCCTGCCTCAGCCTCCCAAGTTGCTGGGATTACAGGCGTGTGCTATCACACTTGACTAGGAATCCAATGTTAGACCCAATAAGGTAGAAATTCGGGAGTCATTTGCATATTAATGGTATTTAAGCCCTGACTGGATGAGATCACTGGGGTGTAAAAGAGAATGGAGAAGGGGCTCCAGGTTAGAGTCTCACCTCATTCCAACCTAAAAGAGACTGGGTTGAAGAAGAGGAGTCAGCAAAAGAGAATAAGAAGCAACCATAGAGGTAGGGGAAAACAGGTACATATGATGTCCTGGAGGAGGGCGTAGGGGCCAACAGGAGGTTGGACTCTATTCAGGCTAGGCCCTTAACTTTTCAGGCTGTTGGTGGCCCTTCTCTCATGGACCTACTATTTGGAATCCTCCTGCATCAGCCTCCTGAGATTACAGGCCTAAGTAGAGTTACCTAACAGGGACCTGATTTTTAACTAGGTAAGTAGAGGCGCCCCAAGCCATCACCATAGCTCTTGCTGATCTCCTTCCCCTTCCACAAGCACACAGAACAGGCAGATATCAAAGACTTTTTTATTAGACCCTTTCCAGCCAGCAACCTTCCTTCTTTCCCACTGCATGCATAACCCCCAGCCTCCTCTGAAGCCAAGTGGAGTCACCCTGCACTTGGCCCCAGATTCCTGCCATCTGCCACACAACCTTGGCCTTCCTGGTTTGCCACAGGGGGTTTGTTACTCCTTTGATTCCGCCTCCTCATCCTTCTGTGCCTTTGCCTCCACGAAGTGTGTGATGTAAGTCATCTGATTCAGATCACCAGGGTCAAGTACAACGCTCGAGCTGCTGTTGGCGACTCCATAAAGTTCTAACACTGTGGGCAGCAAAGGTGAGCATGAGCTTGGGTGCCGGCTGTGCCTGCACTCCAGGTCCCTGGCTGTTGCTCACCTTTGGCAACATTGACTTCATTAGCTGTCAAGATGTCTGCCTGAATGCTATCTATTTTCATGTACAAATCCTCACCGTGGATCTGAGGACAGCAATGAGATGGACACAGCTATGGTACCAGGGCAGAGTGTTCTTGAATTGGGCTTGGGCAGAGTGGTGCTGCAGGTGGGGTCAGCTCCCAGCCGGACTGGAAGGGTACTTAGGGGAAGGGGAGAAGCGGAAGGAGAGCCCAACCGGGGGCAACTTAGCCCACTCTGTGTGGGGAGCTGGGTCGGGGAACCATCACGTTCCTACCAACCTGCCAGGCAGGATGGGAGCACTTACAAGGAAGAGCTGGTAAAGTTCCTCTCCCATGGACTTGCGCACGTGCTCCTCCACCACCGGGAACGTCTGCACGAAGAACTGCAGCCGGCGGGTGGGAGGGGCGGCGTGACCGTGACCGTGACCGCTAGCGCCCGCACCTCCGCCCCGCAGTCCCCACCGCCGCGGGCTCACCTCCAGCGTGAGGCTGGCCAGCCTCTGGCTGTTGCTGTGGTCGGTGTTGCCCATGGCGGCCATCAGGCTGTGCACCACGCGCATGTGCAGCATCTCCTCAGCCGTGCTCAGGTCTCTGCGCGCCAGAACCCTGGGCAGGGTTATCAGGTTGCTCCGCGAGGCTCTGACTCTCAGGTGCCGCCAGGCATGCAGGCCACCCGCAGCGCCCGGCCTGGCTTGCTACAGCCACCCCCACCCACTGCCCGCTTACCCAATGGTCTTGGCGGCTGCCGCCTGCTGCAAGAACACTGGCAGGTGGGTGGTGAGCTGGAGAATCGGGGAGTCTGGGAGAGCAAGGGGCTGTGAGGAAGGAGCCCCCCTCCCTCCACCAGGCAGCCTCATCCGAGGGGGTCCTACCAGTGAGGATCTTGGGCTGCAGTTTGGACATCTCCTTGACTGATGGTATTAGCAGTGCCACGAGGCCCCTGAGCAGCGACTGGCGCACGTCGTAGTTGACCAGGTCCTTTATCAGCTCAATGGCTGGGGAAGGGCAGAGACAATGGAAAGGCAGGAGGCTACACCCCATCAAAGAGGCTGAGTCCCTTGAATCATGTCACTTCCCTTTACCCTGTCCTCTCTGTCAACACTTTCTAGTGCCTTTTACTGCCCAGCACGTCCAGACCTCTGGGGAGCCAGGAAGGTGCCACCTCATTCCTGTCCTCCTGGTTAAAGGAGGTTGCAAGGATTAGATAGTGAGCTCAGTCATCAAGGAGGCCATAGAGGCTGAGGCTCCACAGAACTGAGCTGCCTTAGGCTTGGAGTAATCCATGGGAAGAGGGCCTGGGGTTTTTTTGTTTATTTTTGTGGAACTGGAGCTTGAACCCTGGGGAACTATGCTACTGAGCTACATCCCCAACCCTTTTTAGTTTTTGTTAAGTTGCCCAGGCTGATCTGGAATTAATCCTCCTGTTTTAGCTTCCCAAGTCTGCCTCCAGAATAGCTAGGACTACAGGCAAGTGCCATGCAGCCTGGCTGTGCTGGGTAACAGGACAAGGGGTGAGAGACAGCAAGCAAATGTGTGCAGGTGTGAGGCATCAAATGAGAAGGGGGGAGGAATCAAGATAGACAGCATGTAGAGAATCTCTCTAACCATCATGAGCCCTTCTTTGCCTGGCTCATGCCATACAGCATTCCACTGATAGGCACCATAATCACTTACCACCATGACTGTCATCTCCATTTTACATTTAAGGAAAAAAGGCACAGAGAGGTAAAGCACTTTGCCTAAGTGCATAAGGAGAGATGGAAGCAAAATTTGGTTAGAAAGAGGGAGGGGACTAGAATTTATTGAGGGGATTTCCTGCCAGGCTTTTCTGGAGACTTCCTAGTCATTCACTCTTTCCAGCACTCGCTTGGCCTTTAACACAACTGCATCTGCACGCCTGTCCTGGTAGGAGCTGCACAAGAGTGAATTTGTTTACTCAACCAACGTTCCTTGAGCCTGTACAGGCAAGCAGTTAACAGTATGGTGACAAATGCTATAAAAAGGGGTCAGCAGAGGGCTATGGGAACATCTGGGAAGATGGGAGAAGACTGAATATTTTTATAAGGAAGAGAAAGGAGCCATAATGAAGCAGAGCTTCTTTTGGTACCAGGGTGCTTAACCCCTTAGGCACATCCCCAGCTCTTTTTATTTATTTTTAATTTTTTTTTATCTTGAGACAGGGCTTCAGTAAGTTGCTGAGGCAGACTTTGAACTTGTGATCCTTCTGCCTCAGCCTCCTGAACCACTGGATGACAGGCATGTGCCACCATGCCTGACTCTACTTTGCCTATTCATGTGGCTTCATTTCTCTGAATCAGCAAATAGCCTCATTTTGTGTGTGTGTGTGCGTGTGTGTGCGCGTGCGTGTGCATTTACATTGTTTACATATTTATCTTTTATAATTTTTAAATTTAAATGTCTCTTTTTTTTCAGTGCTATAGATTGAACCTCAGGCCTTGCACATGCTAGGCAAGTGCTCTATCCCAGAGCTACACCCCAGCCTGAGGGCCAATTTTAAGAGAGCTCTTTAAAGTCGGGACCTCATACTTCTTTGCCAGATGAGAAATGAGCAACACTCTATGAACACTTGCTTTCTATGAGCCAGGCACAAAGGAAAGGTGAAGGGATATGACCCTCCCTCCACAGTGGAAGGCACAAGGCACCTGGTGAAGTGACCAGTGAAAGGGACTGCATAGATTGGGTCTCCAAAAAAAACTGCTTTCAGCACTCGGCGACTTTACTTGCTTAACTCAAACATATGGTATCTAATAATGAACACGTGCTGGCAATTTATCACCATGTCAGGCACCATTATTGCCTGTTATTATCAAAGCAGTGGTTGCTGAGATGGAGGCTCTGAGACAGAGGCAGTCAACAACCCCATCCTGTGATTTGTGCTCCGCACACTCAACTCTCTTGTGTGGCTGCTGAACATTGACAGCAGCAAATGCCACAAGAGTGAGGGGAAGCCTCCTGGTAGACTCTGGCAGGAAGGAGGAGCCACTTTGGACTGGTGCATGCGTCTAAAGAAAGTCATAGAAATGCTGCCAATAGAACCAGCCTGCCTCCACAAACCTGCCCTTGTGCCGGACCCTGGGAGCCTCCATCCATCCTCAGGCCCCAGAACTGTGGGGCACATCAGCTCAATTCCTGAAGCCCCACACAAAGCCCATCTTTCTTTGTCCTGCTTTTCTCGATTAGAGAAGCAAAAATTCACTCCCAGGTGGAAAATCCTCAAGGATATCTCGTACTACTCTTTCCAGTGTTTGGGGACAATCTGGGAAAGAGTTTTCTGGGGCATCCCCTTCTCTCTGTGGACTTCCTCGATTGAGAAATAGCTGCTTCATTCAGAAACACTTCTGTGTCCTTCCTGCCACTGCTCAGGGCTGCCCCTTTCACCTAGGCCTTCCAGGGTAGCCCCTGCAATCCCAGGTACTCATCTGGTTGCTCTGGTACTCATATGGTTATAATTTGGAATCGCAGATCCAGCAACATTGATGAGGAAAAGGGACCAGCCCTGGGAAGCTACAAAGCACACCTAGCCTCCCTGGCTTTCCCCAAATGATCTCTCATCTGGACAGAACAGCAGCCGGACTGCTTGGCAGCCCCAGCTTGCACTGGCTGGTGCTTGAAACTTCCAGGTCCTTCTCATTAGTTTTGCTATATAGTTTGGTTACAACATCTCGTCTTTCCTCTTGAATTAGTGCAGCTCATATTTTGGGTTGGTTTCTCCTTGTATTTGAATATACTTGATTGTCATCTGCAGTATATCTCTCATTAGCAGCTGGGCTCTATCCAGGCAAAGCTGGTAGCACCTTGTGCCAGGGCACCGTGGGAAAAATGTCTGCTTGTGCTTAATAGAGATCTTCCTGCAGCAAGAAATGACTTGGTGGACATTCAGGGTAGAAATGAATGGATGAGCCAGGCAAGGTGGCACAAGCCTGTAATTCCAGGGACTCAGGAAGCTGAGGCAGGATGATCACAAGTTCAAGGACAGCCTTGCCAACTTAGTGAGATCCTCAGCAACTTAGCAAGACCCTGTCTCAAAATAAAAAAAAAATAAAAAAGGCTAGGGATGTAGCTCAGTGGTAAGCTGCCCCTGGGTTCAACCTTTGGTGCCAGGGGGGAAAAAAAGAAAGAAAAAAGAATGGATGATAGGGTTGGGCATGTAGCTCAGTGCTAAAGCACTTATTTAGCATATGTGAGGCCCTGGATCTGATCTCCAGTACCACAAAAGAAAAAAGAAAAACATCTAGAAATAAATGGACAAAGATATTTTTATGGAATTTCCTTGTTCACAAAGCATTTTCTGGCCACGCAGGCCCAAGTACTTCAGAAGACAAATATCTACTTCTGCCTATTCAGTTTATACTATGTACCATTTGGAGCTCCTTGGAAAAATGAAGATTTACTCAACTGAATCATTTCTGATTGAGTTTTTAAATTCACAGCTGTCACTGTTTATGCCCACAGTGGAAGTGCTAGTCCCTGTCCAATGTCTCTACAAGAACCACAGTCATTATAACTCTTCAGATGTGCTAGTGGCTAAGCATAGCAGATCCATTCAGAAAGCAAGGGTACAAAAGACTACCATCTTTGAGAGGTTTGCTTAAAGCCTACGGTGCTGATTATATCCAACTGTCCTAAATTTAAGTTGTCACTGACTTATTCATTGATTCATTCATTTAACCAATGAAATACTTACTGAGGATCTCCTCTATGCTAGGGCTGTGAAGAAGACCAAGATACAATCCCTGCTCTTAGGGACATCTTTTAGTAATGTGAGATACTAGTAAGGAAACTAACATTTGTGATATAGTGTTATAAGAAGCCCGTTTGATTGGTAGGGATTAGGGGGGAGGGGAGTGGAGAATCAGGAGGTTTTCTTTTTTTTTTTTTTTTTCAGAGTAGAAATTAGAAGTTTATTAAAGGACAGCAGAAAAGACTTCTCCCGGAGGAAGAAGGGGACCCAAGAGGTGGAATCCCCAGGAGGTTTTCTTGTAGAAGGTGATTCTTGAGTTGAGAAAGTCATGAGGAGAAGGGAGGGGCTGGAATGTGGTAAGTGCATGTGGGATAGTGTTTTGTCACTTTTGTGACCAGGCAAGGAAGGGAGGTCTGGCTGGGATATAAGGTGTCCAGTCAATGGAGTAAGAGCTAAGCCTGTGGAGGTAGGCCAGCCCCAGCTTCTGAAGGGCTTTGCATGTGCTAATAACTCTATAGGGCAGACATTTTTTTTTCCATTTAAAAGGAAACCAAGACTCAAAAAGTTGAACAACTTGCCACATCAAACAGCTAAGTAGCTCAGTGATAGAGCACTTACCTAGCATGCACGAGGCCCTGGGTGTAATCCTAAGCATCACACACACACACACACACACACACAAAGATTCTGATTCTAAAGTCCATATTTACCACCACCACTATGCTCTACTGGTCTACTGTGTTGGTGGACTAGGAGTAGACTGTTGTGTGGGAACCATGCTGGAGAGATGGTCATCAGGTTAGAGGCCAGTGCAGATGAGCAATGCAAAGATCTGAATTGTAGCAGTAGAGACAGAACGGACAGGAGGACCAGATTTGAATGACCCTGAGGAATCAGAGTTGACAGGTGCTGCTGGTCGGTGGTGGCACATGCCATTAAGCCCAGCAACTCGGGAGGTGAGGCGGGAGGATTGCAAGTTCCAGGCCAGCCTCAGCAATTTAGTGAGGCCTTCAGCATCTCAGTGAGACCCTGTCTCTAAATAAAATATAAAAGGGGTGGGGATATGGCTCAGTATTTAGGCACCCCAGTTCAATCCTTGGTACAAAAAAAAAATTTACCACCACTTTTCAGTACTGTTACATTGAGAAATTAAATCTCCATGTGAGTTTTGGTAGAAACAAACCATGTTCAATCCATAGCACCAGTCGATTTTTTTTTTTTTTTTTTTTTTTT
>NW_026000082.1:20271326-20275332 GCF_001458135.2 Marmota marmota marmota
AAGGAATGCTTTGGAGCTGGAATATCAGGAGTCAGGTTCAAAATATGGTTGGTGACATCCAAGGGCAGATAATCAGAAGGCAAGTGGCAACATAGGTATGGAATTTTGTAGAGTAGTCTGACATGCAGAGAAGTCATTCAGTCACTGTGTTCTTTGTCCACAAAATGAGTAAAAATGAGAGTCAACAAGCTTTGTGATCAGCTTGCTTTGAGGATTAAACAAGTAAGGAGCAAGAGCAATACCTAGCACACAGTGCACAGTTTATAAATGCTGGCTACCATTGTTTCTATCATTATAGGTGGTAATAAAACTGTGGGCATGAAGAAGAGGCCATAGACAGCAAACAAAGAAAAGGAAGGACCTGGGATTGAAAGCTGAGAGAGAAAAAATATCGACACCTAAGGAGCTGGTAGAGAGATAGGAATGTAAAAAGACTGAGAAGCAGTTTCCAGATGTAGGAGGAAGCCAGGAGAGTGCAGTGCTGTGAAGGAAGAGATGACAGTTTTTGAGGAGGAGAGTGTGATCAGAAGGGTTTGAGCATTTGAGAGTTCATGTCTGGTGAAGCTAAGAATTCATTCACCAACACTGATTGAGAATGTGCTGGTACAGTGCTAGTGCCGAGGAAGCAGTGGTTCACAACCCAGATGCAGGGCACTTGCCACTCACACTCCATGGAAACTTGAGTGCAAGAGGAAAAACTTATTGCTCCAATTCAAAGAGGGACTATGTAGTCCATTGTCTGTCAGCAACAGAAGAAACCTCGATGCTCACCCGTGCAATCCCTCAGTGAATAGATGAAGAAACCAACAAATGACTTGCTCAGGGAATCACAGTGAACAGGAGACAGAGCTGTAGCAGCTGGCTTAGTATTCTTTGGCAGAGGAGCCTTAGAAATGGCAGAGCATCTGGGGACATGGGTATTCTTTTTTTTTTGGATTGAACCCAGGGTCACTGAGCCACATTTCCAGCTCTTTTTTATCTAGATTTTGAGACACACAGACTTGCTAAATTGCTAAGTCTGGCCTCAAATTGCCTCAGTGTCTGGAACTGCTGGGATTATATGCCAGTGCCACAAGACCCAGCACCTGATAACTCTCTTTTTGACTATGAAAGATATTTTCACAAGAAAAAGAGGTTGGAAGTCTGACACCTGGTCAGACAGAAAACATCACAGGTGGCTCTTGCCTGGGGGACTTTTTATGCATAACCAGAAAACCCTTGCTTTCTATCTGTCTCCTCCCTTCAATGTTCCATAACTTGCTATCACTCCCCTTCCCCTCATAGCCGTGGGCCACGCCACTATTCCTTTCTTTAGTTCTATATAAGGTTCAGCCATCTTGTTCCTCCCTTGAGCCTCTTACTGTGTATTACTCTTACTCCGGTATTTAGGCATTTAATAAGATTCATGGGTTTTCCCGGTTAATCTGTGTATTGTCATTTCATTTTATAAACTGAAATTATTGAACATCTAGAGGGAAAGGAGTAAATTTAGAAGTTGGCTACACATACAGCCATTTCCAAGACGCTCACAGTGCTGTTGAGATTTGTTATATACTAATTCTTTTCTACTAGAGCCTTGGAAAACTAGTGTCCTGTTTCTCACTGTGCACTTCCAGACAAGACTGTCACCTACCGGTGATTTGTGAGAAGTGCACCTCCACAGAGGTTTGCCTTCTTTCCTATCAGGACACCAGTAGAATGTTTGGCATTTGCACTGTTTTAAGGAAGAGACCAGAGTCAGAA
The DNA here is from genome assembly GCF_001458135.2 of Marmota marmota marmota. Lineage (NCBI taxonomy): Eukaryota > Metazoa > Chordata > Mammalia > Rodentia > Sciuridae > Marmota > Marmota marmota. The sequence continues at coordinate 20,273,070 of NW_026000082.1, forward strand.
ATCTTCCTTGCTGAGAGCCATTGCCAAGTAGGAATGACGCATCTCAATTTCTTTGTCAGCCTACTCCATGTTGCTTAGAGGAAGGACTCTCCATGGTGGACCCAGGTCATTAGCAGTGACTTTGCATGAAAGGTGACCTTGCTCAAGGACCAGGGCAGATTCGGGTTTAGGGTGGATCAGGGTTTAGGGCGGATCGGGATTTAGGGTGTTCCGGGTTTAGGGCGGTTCCAGGTTTAAGGTGATTCCTGCTAGGAATAGGGCGTATCCTGCTGCCTCAGGCGCCTTGAGTTCCCGTTGAGTTCTCGTGGGATTCAGAGAGTATTTGGGATTCAGAGCCTGGTGGAGAGTGTGGATTTTGCCCAGAACGTGTTTGTAGAGTGCCGGTGTGAGTTTGGGAATAAAGAATTGCTGTTTGAATCTACAAGGCTGTGAGTGGCTCGTGATTTTGTGCCCAGCCAGACTGCGGCAATTGGTGGCCCGGACGGGGAACGTCTAAAGCTTAGAGGTAAGTGAAATTGCTCGTCTCTGAGGGAAGGTGAGAGAATGGGTGACCATTTCAAAAAACAATGTGTTCTTGTTTTGATTTATTTTGTTTTTGTTTCAAGCTGCCTATCCCTATAAATTTCTCAGGCAAACTGGGAACAATGGTTGGCTAAAGGTTTGAAGTTTGTTGGCCCTGAGGAAGAGAAAATTGATACAACGATTTTTTATTCCGTTTTTGTTTCATTCAGTTTCGGTTTTGTTTTGTGTCATCTTATTGGGTTGCGTTATCTTTATAGTAGATTAGAAATTAGTAAAAAACAAACTGAAAAGGTGTTAAGTAAATTGTTAGAGGTTCAGACCATGGAGAAAGACATTTTAGATCAAGCAAAAGAGAAGGTCTCTCGAGCTAGTCAGACAGAGGAAGAAAATTTAAAGGAAAAGGGGTTATTAGGAAAAAGGCCACAACAGGAGGCTGTTACTAACTCCGTTTTATCACAAGAGGGCATAATTCAACCAACAGCCCCACCTATGGAGACAGCTGAGTAGCCCTCAAACCCTGTAGTTGATAAATGGGATCCTGAGACAGGACCTCAAAGATTAGCATGCCCTGTACTTGAACAGGTAGGAGGGCAGCGAACTCACCGTGCTTTAGATTTTAAAACAGTGAAGCAGTTAAAGGAGGCTGTAACAACCTATGGTCCCCAAGCACCCTTCACGGTAAGCATGGTCGATTCCATTGGACATGACACCAGCAGATTGGGCTAGCATGTGTAAATCTGTGCTAAATGGAGGACAATATTTGTTATGGAAGGTTGCCAATGAGGAATTTTGCACGGAGACAGCTAGGCGAAATGCAGCAGCCGGTTACCCTCAAAGAAATCTAGATATGTTGTTAGGAAAAGGACCTTATGAGGGTCAACGGCAACAAATTGAATATGATCCTGCTATATATGCACAAATTGCTGCAGACGCAGTTAGGGCATGGAAGACTTTACAAGGACATGGAGGTTTACAAGGTCAGCTATCTAAGGTAATACAGAGAACTAATGAACCTTATGCTGAATTTGTAGATAGGCTTATTCAAACAGCTTCCAGAATTTTTGGGGATACAGAACAGGCAATGCCATTAATAAAACAACTGGCTTATGATCAAGCAAATCATTGCTGCAGAGAGGTCATTAGACCATGGAGACATGAAGATTTAAACACATATATTAAATTATGTAGAGACATTAATGAACAAGGGCAAGTCTTGGCAGCTGCAATACAATAGGCTTTAGATGCCAGGTCAAAAACATGGTACAATTGTGAACAAACAGGACATTTTAAAAGGAGTTGCCCATTAGGAGGAGGGTTTAACAAAACTAGGTATCAAAGGAATAGAATATCGGGTATTTGCCCACGATGCCGTAGAGGGAGACATTGGGCTAATGAATGCCGTTCTCAAACCACCATAGAGGGTACTCTATTATCAAAAAACGGACAAGGACCAGGTATTTACCCACGATATCGTGGAGAAAGGCATCAGGCTCCATTGCCAAAAAACGGACTGGGGGGCCCAATGCTCCAGGGCCCACAACCACAAATATACGGGGCAGTGGAGGAACCCAGCAACACCATCAGGGTAGTGCCCAGGACACATTGTCCATTAAATCCCTCATCAGACGAACCCAAGGGAGCGCAGGGTTGGACATCTCCGCCTCTGCCAGAGCAGTACTAACTCCAGAGATGGGAGTTCAAATCATTCCCACAGGAGTAAAAGGACCTCTTCCCCAAGGAA
>NW_026000082.1:20279997-20295885 GCF_001458135.2 Marmota marmota marmota
AATTGCAGTGGTATCAACCTAAGACAGGAGGCTGACGCCTAGAGGTCAGTTTTTCCCATGACGGGTAAGAACCATATGTTGAATTGGACAACCTACCAGGCACGGTCCTTAAGCCACATTGCTTGTTGTTTAATTAATCAGAAGGGGGGAGATGCTGAGAGCCATCGCCAAGTAGGAATGACGCATTGCAATTTCTTTGTCAGCCTACTCCATGTTGCTTAGAGGAAGGACTCTCCATGGTGGACCCAGGTCATTTGCAGTGACTTTGCATGAAAGGTGACCTTGCTCAAGGACCAGGGCAGATCCGGGTTTAGGGTGGATCAGGGTTTAGGGCGGATCGGGATTTAGGGCATTCCGGGTTTAGGGCGGTTCCAGGTTTAAGGTGATTCCTGCTAGGAATAGGGCATATCCTGCTGCCTCAGGCGCCTTGAGTTCCCGTTGAGTTCTCGCAGGATTCAGAGAGTATTTGGGATTCAGAGCCTGGTGGAGAGTGTGGATTTTGCCCAGAACGTGTTTGTAGAGTGCCGGTGTGAGTTTGGGAATAAAGAATTGCTGTTTGAATCTACAAGGCTGTGAGTGGCTTGTGATTTTGTGCCCAGCCAGACTGCGGCACTTCCTGACCAACTATATTCTATATCTGATTCCTGTGTGTTCTGCTCTATCTTTCACCACATCCTGTCTAGAGCCCAATATTGAAACATGAAAAATATTTTTTAAAGCTGGGTGTGGTGGTATGTGCTTGTAATGCCGATTATTCTGGAGGCTGAGGCAAGTTCAAAGCCAGCCTCAGTTATTTAGCAAGGCCCTCAGCAACTTATCAGGACCCTGTCTCAACACACAAAAAATAAAATAAAGTAAAATAAAATAAAATAAAAAAAGGGATGGGGATATATCTCAGTGGCTTAGCACCCCTTGGTTCAATGCCCAGTACTTAAATCAGCAAATAAACAAATAAATATTAAAATTTTTAAAACTCTCTTTTGGTGTTATAGCCTTGTGACTGTGATTCAGTGGAGTTACACAGGACAGGTGGCCTCTTACATAGCGGGAAGGGATGAAACTGCTGTCATGTCAGCTCAGAGGAGCAAAGCAAAGGTCCAAGGTTCTTTGAGGCCAAAGCTCCTGTGGTTCATGCTTAATTCTAAGAAGGGCACAAAGCAAGAAACATGATTGTTAAAAAATGGTTTACTGGACTGGGGATGTGGTTCAAGCGGTAGTGTGCTCGCCTGGCATGCGTGCGGCCCGGGTTCGATCCTCAGCACCACATACAAAAAAACAAAGATGTTGTGTCCGCCGAAAACTAAAAAATAAAAAAAAATTAAAAACTCTCTCTCTCTCTCTCACTATCTTTAAAAAAATGGTTTACTGTAATATTAATGCAGTTGTCTGTCCTTAGGATTTTTTGTTTGTTTGAACTTAGGGCATGCTAGGCAAGCACTCTGCCACTGAGCTACTTCCCCAGCTATCTTTAGGTTTTGTCTGCTTCTCAAAACTGGTAAAAATGAAGAAAGAACACTGGAGGGGAAGGATGCTGTGGTGGTGAGGAGGTGGCCCAGGAGCCAGATTGCCTGGGTGTGACTTACGTACACATTTATAGTTTTGAGACTTTGGACGCCATTTAATTGCTCTGTGCCTCAGTTTCCTCATCTGTAAATTGGGGATGAAAACAGTACCTACTTCATTCAGTTGTTCTGAGGATTGTATGAGATGATTAAAGAGCTTAGAACAGTGCTTGGCCTATGGTCATCTTGGTCATCTTAGTGGCAATTACTAATTATGACTATTATTATTGCTAACGTATCAAATCTCTATGAGAGAAGGGGCTGTGTTTCCTTTGTTACTATACGTTTCAGTGCCCATCTTCGTGTCAACTCCTGTGGAATAGATAAATGAATAAATGAGAAACTTAAATCATTTAAAAACCAACCAGGAGAGTATGTTATCAAGTCAGTGAAAAGATGGGGCTGGGGTGTGGCTCAGTGGGAGGGCACTTGCCTAGCATGTATGAAGCCCCAGGTTCAATCCTGGAAAAAAACCTGCAAAGTCAACTTGCACAATGAGAGGAACCATATATCTGTTAAGGAACTCTCACAACTCAACAACAAAAGGACAAACAACCCAATTTCAAAAAATCAAAAGGGGACTTGACTAGACATTTCTCTAAAGAAATTCAAAAAGAAGAAAACAGGCAGATGAAAAGATGTTCAGCATTCCTATTCATAAGGGAAATGCAATTTTATCAACTAGAATGCTATAATTTAAAAATCCCGAGATAATAACAAGCGTTAGTGAGGATATGGAGAAAGGGAACTCTCAGGCACCTATAGTCCCAGCTACTCAGGAGGCAAAGGCAAGAGGATCTCCTGAACCCAGGAATTTGGGGCCAGCTAGAGCTACATGTGAAGACTTTGTCTCAAACAACAACAACCACAAACAAATTGGCATCCTCATATATTGCTGGTTGGAATATAAAATGGTACAGCCATTGTCAAAAATGGTTTGGCAGATTCCTCAACAAGTTAAACAAAATTTCTGTATTAGCCAGAAATTCTCCTCATAGGTATATACCCAGAAGGAAAATAGGTATTCAAATACATATACATGTATGTTCATAGCAGCATTATTTACAATAGTTAGAAGGTGAAGAAAGCCCAATTTCCATCATGAGTGAAGGAATGAAACCAAGTGTGGTATAGCTATACAGTGGATTATTATTCAACCACAAAAAGGAATGAAGTACTGACAGGTGCTAAAATGTGGAAGTACTTGGAAAACATGCTTAGTGAAAGAAGCCAGACACAAAGTCATGTATTGTATGATTCCATTTATAAGAAATGTCCCGAATAGATAAACCCATTGACACAGAACAAAGATTGATGGTTCTCAGGGGATGAGGGGAGGAGAAGGAGAGTAACTACTTAATGGGTACAGGGTTTCCTTTTGGGGGAATGAAAATATTTTTGAACTAGACAGAATTTGTAGTTGTACAACATTGTGATTGTACTAAATACCACTGAATTTTTCATTTTAAAATAGTTAATTTTTTTTGTACCAGAGATTGAACCTAGGGGTGCTTTACCATTGAGCTACATCCCTAGCCCCACCTTTTTTAACCTTTTATTTTTATGTGGTGCCAAGGATCAAACCCAGTGCCTCACATGTGCTAGGAAGGCACTCCACCACTGAGCTACAACCCCAACACCCTCAGCCATTTTATTTTTATTTTGAGATGTGCTTGCTAAGCTGCTGAGGCTGGTCTTGAACTTGCAATCCTCCTGCCTCAGCCTCCTGAGTTGCTGGGATTATAGGTGTGCACCACCATACCCAGCTAAAATGATTAATTTTATGTTATGTGAATCTCACCTCAATTTTAAAGGTGCTTTTATGAAGAGGTAAACCAAATCTGTGGTTAATTTCTAAATAAATCATACTTAAGAGTTCAGAACCAAAGCAACTTCCAAAACCAAAAACCTAAAGAAAATGATTAATGAGGTTTTTGTCTACTGTCAGAGTCTCCCCAGGCCTTTAGGGGGCAGGAGAAAGAGATGTCACACATTCTTGCCCATGTCTGTCCTGTTTGGTCACCAACGTCTCTAGAGGGTTCTACTATGTGAGTGCAGTAGCTTGCTTAGCCATTGACCCCACTGCTGTACTTTGGGGTTGATGTATAAAACACAATCATTTCATTAGTAAGTCAAATGAATTCCAAGTTCTAGGTCAATTAGACAAATTTAAAATTCTCTAAATGATCATTTTCCAATTTCACAAACAGTTCCTTTTTACCACAAACTTATTTCTTATACATATTTGTTAAACTTTTAGCAAATTTTATTTGATGGTATGGTGGTTTTCAAATGTGTCCAAGTTCTTTGTATGATTCCTTTTAAGAAGTGGAGCCTAATTTTCCTGGACTAGGAGCTGGATTTAGTGACTGTCTTCTGGTTGACAGAATAAAACAGAAGTGACAGTGTGCAACTTCTTTCTATTTTTAATTATTTCTTTTTGTACCAGGGATTGAACCCAGGTGTGCTTAACCACTGAGCTACATCCCTAGCCCTTTTTAATTTTGTTTTAAGATAAGGGAGATGAGATGCCAACAAAGGGTAGAAAGTGGGTGCTGGGGCCAGAGGAGACTGAAGCCCCTAAGAACCCTGAAAATCTGGCTTCTCCCAGATCTTTTAGGACCCATTAGACAACCAATACAGGCTGCAATAAACTTTATAAATATTTAAAGGAAACTTTATCTTCAGTAATTTAGTAAATTGGCCACTCAGCAAATTGATCATTTGGCCAACTGATTTTTGGTAAGTATGCATTTGGCAAACTAATTTACAGTAAATTAGTCTGCTTCTAATTAAGTCATACATAGAAATTTTTATGTTCCTTAGGTAATAATTCATTTCTAAAAGATATCAATAGATTTACACACATACACACATGCACACTTACTTTAAATTCCCAAAATAATTCACTAATTTCTTTTTCCAAAATACTTTCAATGCATGAAATTTCTCTTCTCTAGACAGGGAGGCCAATGAGTGGTGACTTCTGCTGTTTGGGCTGCTAGTTCTGATTAAGTCCCCACCCACCACTAATTCCTGAAACAGAAATTCTCCTTGGGAGCATTTTTCACTTCAAAACCATTACAAAATGGAGATAAATTCTAGACAGGACTGCTTTGGAGAAGTCCCCCCTTATTTTTGATTTTGGCTCACTTTATGTTCAATGGGATCATTATTAAAAGAATTTCTAAAATTTTAATATTATGCTTAGACTTCAGGTGATGTGGGAGCCAGCACACTTTCCCTAGTTATTTCCACTTCAAAGTGAAGAATATGACAAGAATGACAATCAGAATCCCCTGCAGGGGGACCGGAGAGCAGGGTGCCTCCCCTGGATGTGACCTAGTGCTTCTTTCCCTGCCCTTTCTCCTACACAGGTGTGAAGAAGATCTCATTTTTATGAACCTTGCTCTGGCAGACAAAAATGTTTCAGGAAATTGCATTAAGATATTGAGAAGGGGAAGGAAAAGGAAGCGAGAGAAGCCTACTGCAGGGACAGACATACAGCCATCACCACATGTCTCTCTCAGGTCTGACGTATCCCACCACAGTGGTTTTAAAACTTGGCCACAAAATTATTTAACCCTCTTCCCATTGAGGTGTTGAGTCTGCTTCCCTAGAATCTGAGCAGGAAGTGATGCTGTGGGACTGAGAAGCTAGGTCAAAAAAGGCCCCCTCGGAGCTGGGTTGTGGCTCAGTGGTAGAGCGCTCGCCTAGCACATGCAAGGCCCTGGGTTTGATCCTCAGCACCACATAAATAAATAAATTAAATAAAGGCATTGTGTCCATCTATACCTAAAAAATAAATATATAAAAAAAGGGCCTCACAGGTTCACACTAGAGCATCTTGGTTGCTCCCTTTTCAAACTTAGCCACCAAGCCATGAGAAGCCAAGGCTACAGAGAGAGGCCACATGCAGGTGCTACCTTCCAAGCCCCCAAATGATTCCAGTCTCCTTGCACTACCCAAGGCCAGGACTTAGTTGCAGAATTTGAGGCAGGGGGGCAAAAAAGTCAGAAATCAAAATAAATTATATAATAATAAGGTCCTCATAAAAATTAAAAAAATTGATGAACACCTCCTAATGTGAAGTGAAGGTAGGATCAGTATGAGTGTGATGTGCAGCCATATTGAATCCTGAGGCAAAAGGGAAAATCAATGATCCTGACCTTGCTAGCCTCACTCTAGTCCCAGCTGTGGCCCCTGCTGTCTTCTGAGATGAGGCTCCACACACTGAGGAGGGGAGACAATCCATCTCTGCTGTACCCTGTACAAATCCCTGAATTACAGAATATGTAAGTGTAATAAAATAGTGGTAATTTTCTTGCACTAAATTTGGAGTGGTTTGCTACAAGCAATAGGTCACTAGAAGACCCATCCTCTGCTATAGAGGAATTACCATCTCCTTCCTTCTTCCAAGAAACTTTTCTTTCCCTTCTTCTCCATGCCCTCTTCCTTAGCACTAAGAACTCTTCAGACATGAAGGCCCACAGTTGGGGATATAGCTCAGTTGGTAGAGTGCTTGCCTTGCATTCACAAGGCCCTGGGTTCAAATCCCCAACACCACAAAAAAGAAATGCAGAGTCACTTTAGACATACAGTCTTCCCTTAACTACCAGCGCAAAGGGAAACTTTAGAGAGAGAAGTCAGGGAAAGTCTCTCTCAAAGGTGACATCTGAGCTTATATTTGTCCATCAGTCTAAGGTCTTGGAGAAGAATCTTCTGTGCCAGAAATATGAAGCATGCACTATCCTACTGATTGTTATCCCCAGTTCCTAATTTGTATCTTTAAAATAATCATTCTGGTTGCAGAGGGAGATCAGATTATAGGGGTCAGAGGTGAATGGAACCAGGAAGATTGATTAGGAGAGAGGATGGTGGCTTAGATGAGGGCAATCCCAGTAGGGAAAGAGAAGCAAAGTGGAAATATTGCCTATAAGACTTGGTAAGGATGGCCTGGGGTGGGAGGTAAGAGAAAGAAGGTGATTTGGTAGTAGTCTTAAAGTTTTTACCTGAGCAATTGGGTTGATGGGTACCATTTACTGAGATAGAGAATAATAGGAGGAAGAACAGGTTGAGGGAAGAAAATGAGTTCATTGTCGCCATTAATTTGAGATCTCTATTAGAGATATATGGAGACTTCAGGCCAGAGATACAGATCTATATTGTTATTTATATGGTATTTATTGGCATTTATATACTATTCAAAGCCCTTACATTAGACAAAATCACTCAGGGAGCAAGATAAAAAAATGTAGATAAAAGCCAGGCATGATGGTGCACACCTATAATCCCAGCTAGTTGGAAGTCTGAAGTGGGAGCATCACAAGTTCAAGGTCAGCCTGGGCAATTTATCAAGACCCTGTCTTAAAATAAAAAGTGCTGGGCCAGGCACAATGGCACACATCTGTTATCCCAGTGGCTCAGGAGGCTGAGTCAGGAGGATGGTGAGTCCAAAGTCAGTTTAGCAAGGCCCTAAGTGAGACCCTGTCTCAAAATAAAAAATAAAAAGGGCTGGGAATGTGTCTCAGTGGTTAAGCATACTGGGTTCAATCCCTGATGTTAGAGTCTGTAAACAAGTCTGGATGGTGCCTGGCAAAATGCCAGAGGGAGTGGTTTGTGAAGTAACACCAGCGAGCCATTCAGTGTGGAGATTCCTTATTGGTTGACTGATGTATCTAGTTTATGCTAATTAGATAAGCTGTGTGGAATGTATAAATACTGCTCCTGTCCTGCAATAAACGGCTCCCACTCCTGCTGTATCAATCTACACAAGTTGCTCGTCACGCCCCCCCCCCCCTGTTATTTTGCTGCAGCCGGACTGCGGCACCCTGATACCAAAAATAAATAGATAGATAGATAGATGAATAAAAATAAAAATAAAATGCTGGGGATATAGCTCAGTGGTAGAGCACTTTCTTAACAAGTGTGAGGCCCTGAGGGTGGTGGGTGGGGAGTGTAGATAAAGAGATGATAAGTAGGTTGACCCAACAGTCTGGTGGAGAAGTAGGAGAAACTAGTGGGCAGGAGGAAAACAGGAAGAGAGAGCATCACAGAAGCCAACAAGTGGCCAAAAGCGGCTATGAGGTCAAGGAGAAAGAAAATGGAAAAATGAAGAGCCGGAGGGGAAGCTGGGGTCAAGGAAGGGTGTACATCTTCAAACACTATAATTGTGCCTGTCTTGGGACCTATGTTTTAAATATTCCTCAGTCCACAGGTTCCCAAGGAGGACTTTGGATCAGCCCCAGGGGTTCTTTTTTAAGATGGGAGATGCAGAGCACATTTGCACATCAGTGGAGTACTCTGCCAGAGGTAAAGGGGGAGCTAATGACAGGAGGGAAAGTCCTGGAGGAAATGGGCTTCAAGAGTCTAAGCAAAAGAGGTGGCTGCAAGAGCAACAAGGAAGACACAGGAGTGGGTCAGGGAGGTTGGTAGACCTGGGGGTGGGAAGATGGAGTTCTTGATGCACAGGGGGCAAGGCCATCGGCTGGCCTCTCCATGGCTGACATGCACTACTGAAGGGTTAACAGACACCAGGCCCCTCAGCCTTCCCACCATCTGTTTTCACCTCGACCCTTCCCTGGGGATTAATTCTACTTTCTGTTGCATTCTCAGAGGCAGCAAGCCTCCCCGCTACCCTTCCAGCATAGGAGGTAGAATGGACACCCTCCTTCTGTCATCCTTCTAAACCAGTTATTTTTCTCCTTCTCAAAAGAAACACAAACAAAACCCCAGTGCCTGGCAGTCTTTGGCACACCACGGATATTTAATATGTATTTAGTCAAAAACCAAAACAAACCCTACCTTACCCTTTTAAGGCCAGTCCACTCACCTATACCATCCACTGCCTTCTCATCACTGCCATCCAGACTCTTCTTGGTCACAGGTTTCTTCTCCTCTACTCTGTTACCATCATCCTGGGGGCTTCCCCAAGGTTTTGAAATTTGGTGTCCTCAAACTATGAGAAATTCACCTCGGCTTCTCTCATCCTCTGTTAGAACCACATCTAAGGCCCGTCAGACTCTCCTTCCCTGCCTTTGAAGGCAACTACCTGGTCTCTCTCTAACTTCAGCTCTCACTGATGGAGTGAAATAGTTCCCCCTGGTGGACAATGACTACACACACATTCTCTATATTTGGGTTAAACTATTTTGAAGTATTTGATTTAAAAAAAAAAAAGATTAACTCATTCAATCAGCAGACATTTTTTTTCTTTTCTGGCGCCCAGGGCTCTTTAACCACTGAGCCACATCCCCAGAACTTTTTTTTTTTTTTGAGACAGGGTCTAAGTTGCTTAGAATCTTGCTAAGTTGCTGAAGCTGGTGATCCTCCCACTTCAGCCTCTGAGGCCCTGGGATTACAGGCATGTGCCACTGCACCCAGCTCAACCAACATTTCTTTATTTTATTTTTTTATATTTATTTTTTAGTTTTAGGTGGACACAATATCTTTATTTTTATTTTTATGCTGTGTTGAGGATTGAACCCAGCGCCCTGCACGTGCCAGGTGAGCGCGCTAACACTTGAGCCACATCCCCTGCCCCTTTATTTTTTTTTAAGGTTTTTAATCTCATCTTTGATACTTTTATTTATTTATTTATTTTTATGTGGTGCTGAGGATCAACTCCAGTGCCTCACATGTGCTAGGCAAGTGCTCTACCACTGAACTACAACCCCAGCCTCTCAACTGACATTTCTTGAGCACCTGTTATGAGTCTGGGAACATGAAATTATTTTGAGGTGCACAGTTTCACTGTTATCACATGAGGTGACATTCAATCCAAAAAGAAGTGACGAAGCTTCATGCTTCCACTGCTTCTATATTTGGGTTATATATACAGTGTTAGTACTTACTGAATAAATGCAGAGGGGCTCTAAACTGAGCCAATAGTGGAAGAGGTCAGAGCCAGTTCCAAATCTGGAGGAGTTCATCAGCATAACTGAAGTTAGACCATTTCTTCATAAATTTATTTAACAAACCTCTACTTGAGTACCCACTGTGTTCTAGACCTTAGCTGATAAAGAGATGCATTAGTCCTCATTTTTACCTGGAAGTTGCTCAGAGGTCTGGTCAGAAGGGTACTCAGCAGGGAGCACTAATGCAGTGTGGACGTGTAGCATTCCCTCACCTTCTCAACAAGTATGGGATAGAGGCCAAACACATGCTTGGATGCAAAGATAAAAACCATGGCAGTCGCACTGAAATTGTGCATAATCTATGTAAAGGGCAGTTACGGTTTTGGAGATAACTGCTCCAATAGAGGGAGGAACTACTGGTGAGGCCAGGGTGGCAGAGTGGTTTGAAGGGAGGAGTGGGGGTTAAAGGCAGGGTCCAGGAAGGACTTAGAGAAGAAAATGCTTCCTCTGGGAAATAATGGGATGGCTGTGTTGCCAGGTGGAGGTGGTGTGGTAAGCTCTCAGTGCCACCCAGTCTTGTCTCCTTGGGTTTGTTGGATTAAGCTTCCTAATGTGATTCCACTGCCAGGTCACCCTCGGGCTCTAGTGCCAGCAACTCTGCCTCCTGCTGGCTCTGACCTTTACTTAGGTCCCTCTACCACTCCACCCCCTCACTGGCAGCTTCTAGGGTGCTCTGCTCCAGTTGGTTATCAATGAATTTTGACACAGCATTACTTCTCAGCATACAAGGCCTACACCCATACATAGCTGCAGGGGTCAAACACACACAAAATCGATAACACAACCGAAAGGAAAATGACTGACATTCAATTTCAACACTGCTTCTAAAAAAATACTCCAAGTGGGATGTCATTCCCCAACCACATCTTGCACTTCCCTATTTTTATGCCTTTATTTCTACCATTCCCCTTCCCAGAATGCCCTGCTCTTCTCCTTTCTACCTTCCAAAATCCTTTCCGATCTTCAAGGCTTAGTCTAAACACCACCTTCTCGGTGAACTCTTCCTTGACCCTTCTTGTTAAAAACAGAATCCCTTCTCTGAACCATGACAGGAAAAGGAAAGGAAATGAGATTCTTTGAATGCCTTGCATGAATTCTGTTTCAAAAGCATAAGCTTTAGGGTCAGATGGATCTAGTCTGAATCCAGATCTGTGTAACCTTGGGAAGCATATTTTACCTCTCTGTGCTTGTATGTGTTATTTTGGAAAACGTAAAAACACCTACCTCCATCATTCATTGATTCAAACATTTGAAAAACTGTTTCATATCAGGCTTTGTATTCTTATGGTTATTTTAAGAATTTAATGAAATGATGTATGGAAAGTGGCTGGAACATAGAGGCATTCAATACATGAAAACTTATTAATACCATCATTAGTCAATGTAGTTTCTTAGAAGAAGGACATTCCCCAGGTGATTTTTCTTTTTTCCTTTTTGTGCTGCTGGGGATGGAGGCTCTATACCTCCGGTCCAGGGAAACTTCTGTTCAGAGGGGAAATGCCACATGAGACTGGGAACAAAGGCCAACTCTGGACCCAGGCACATTAAGGCACCATATGGCTGATTTGAAGCATGGAGTATGACTATCATTTTCTAGGTAACTTGCTGATTGGTACTAAACCAGGGTCTTCCATCTGTCAAGGCTATCCAGGATGCTCAGCAACAAGGCTCTTTGTGACTAAGAAATATTGTTCCAGAGGTACTTTACCTAGCTCTCATGCCCACCTTGGGCCACCCAGAGGAGTCCTCCTTACCTTCATACTGGACTTCCAGGTGCATCGTGCCTAGCACCTTCAGCACACAGTCCACAATGCTGGGGTGTGTGGTTCCAATGATGGACTGACAAGACAGACAACAGGAAAGTGTGTGCATGTTAGGTCTTATACACCCAGAAGAAACAAAACTCAGACTTCCTAATAGGCAGGTACCTGGGTGAAAGGGGCGGCAAGGGAGACAGCAGTGGTGAGTCACTGGGCCCAGGCCCTCCTAGGAGCATAGAGAGGAGAGGCAGAGATGGGCAGCCAGGAACATACTGAGGATCTGCCCGGGTTGCCTTTGAACCCTCAAGCTCAGGATGCACGAAGTCGAAGATAGCTGGCCACCTGATAGAGGTGTAGGAACAAGGTCTGTGCTCTTGGCTGGGGAAGGGAGGACACAAGGGAGAGTGGGACTCAACCACGATTTTCTCTTTCGCAGGAACCTCACCCATTACATAATATGAGCAGAATTAATAAATTGCTTCTTTTCTACCTCTTAAAACTTGTCCCATGTTGCCTCTATCAGTTACTGTGAAGACTGAAAGAGACATGGTAAATCAGCTCCTAAAAGTACCTGGTGTGTAAGAGGCACTTATTGGGAGCTGGGAATACTAATGACAACCAGAGACATGTTGCTGCCTCTCCCCCGCTCAGCTCATCTTAAGTCTTGGGGATTGGTGTCCCTTCTGTTCTCTTTTGACTTGGTGCATTCTGCCTGGGGATCTTATTTACATCTGTTTCAGTTATCACTTCTCTGCTCATGAAATTCAAACTGACATCTTCATCTTGGGTCTTGCTCTGGAGCTTCAGACCGTTATTTTTCGCTGTCCGGTGGGTATTTCTCCCAGCTGTTCTGGGCAGTGATTCTTCAATTGAGCTAGGAATCAGAATCACTTGGGGCATTTAAGAGGAAGAAGCATTACACCAAGGGTCACCTGAGAGCTGTCAAATTCTGTGGGAGAGAGGCTGTGGTTCAGTATTCTTTGAAAAAGTGACCCAATTCTGTCTTCTGCAGCCAACTTGGCCTGCTCCTCAAATGGGGCACTTGGAAACTACCAAGCCCATCAAATTTATTGGGTCAAAACCTAATTCTTCCAAGTCAAACTGATCTCTCCTTTTCACTCCAGCTCTCTTGGGGCTGTACAACTCACTCTGCTGTCTTAGCTCAAAGCCAGGAGTCATTTTTTATTAAACTGGCGATTGAGCTCAGAGGCTCTTTACCTCTGAGCTACATCCCCAGCCCTTTTTGGTTTGAGACTGGGTCTCGATAAGTTGCTTAGGGCGTCACTAAGTTGCTGAGGCTGGCCACAAACACGCAATCCTCCTGCCTCAGTCTCCCGAGTCACTGGGATTACAGGCGTGCACCACTGCACCTAGCTGGAAGTCATCTTTGACTCCTTTTCTTTTTACTGCCCTTAGTCCCACACCCTCTACCTCAGAAATGTCTATCCAACCTGGTCATCTTTATTCCCACTGCCACTGCCACCATTCAGGCCCTGTTATCTCTGCCATTGCTCCTTTTGTCTCCCTGCCTCCAACCCATCATCTGAAGCAGTTTTTTTTTTATTCTCTCTCTCTTTATTTATTTATTTATTTTAGTTTTTTTTCGGCAGACACAACATCTTTGTTTGTATGTGGTGCTGAGGATCGAACCTGGGCCGGACGTGCTACCGCTTGTGCCACATCCCCAGCCCCCTGAAGCAGTTTTGACAGCTTTTGATGATTCAAATCAAAACCATGTCCCCCTCCCTACTCGGCACAGTGTCTTCCCATGGTCACCATGCCCTACATAGGACTTCACTTGCATTCTAGGGCACTGAGGGAGGGGCAGAAGTCATAAGAAAGGAGCTTTTCCAAACAGTGGAGATCTGGCCTCTTCACTTACATGCTTTCTACAAATGCACCATGATTCTCTCCCTATCAAATCGACGCCTTTAATCTTTTCTCCAGTCCTTTCATCATCCTTGTTGCTTGTCTCAACCATTTTTAAGTCTGCCAGCATCTTTCTGATCCTTAAGTAAACAGGACAAATCACTCTGCTGGGAGACATGAACTCTCTGCCCTGGCTTGGCCTTTTGGAAGTGATGCTGATTGAACAGCAGACATGCTGTGGGAGGCTGAGCTCTGTTTCTCATGCCCATGGGAAGTGCAACTGCGGAAGGTAATTATAAGACCACTGCATTTGAGTCAGAACCACAGGAGCATGCAGCTTTGGCTCACCTGGGCAGTCTTGAGTGTCTGTAGGGACAGCTGCTGAGCTTTAGGGGACGCACAGGGCAGCAAAGCTATTAGACCTTTATACACTTGATTCTGGTACTTGGGATTACCATGGACCAAAGAATCCAACAGAACTTGCACTTCCTCCTGGGTCTCTTCTGACTTAGATATTGCCAAAAATTCTGCTATGGATCGTACACCTGGGCAAAGAAGAGAAAATGCTAAATTATAAGGGTCTATGACAACAATCTCTGCTCAAGATTACTTAATATGAGCAGAATTAAGACTTTTTCAACCAAGCCTGTTCAATCAAATCAAAATGGAGACTGGTTGTTTCATGTTGAATCACTCTGTTGTTTACCTCTAGCTGTGTGGGGGCAGAGGATTTGTTTCAGCATACGTGTATTAAAATCTGTGTTTTATGACCAGGCACAGTGGTGCACACCTGTAATCCCAGGGAAGCTGAGACAGGAGGATTGTAAGTTCAAAGTCAGCCTCAGCAACTTATCAAAGCTCTAAGCAATTCAGTGAGATCCTGTCTCTAAATAAAAATACACAAAACAGCTGGGGATATGGCTCAGTGGTTAAGCACCACTGGGTTCAATCCCTGGTACCAAAAAAAAAAAAAAAAAAAAATCTGTTTTATTTTGTTTTTGAGATGAGGTCTCAATATGTTACCCAGGCTGGTCTCCAATTTATGGGCTCAAGTGATCCTTCTGCCTCAGCCTCCCAAATAGGTGTGTGGCACCACCACACTCAGCTAAAATTCATGTTTTAACTTTTAATATGGCTATATTCCCAGAAACTTGGGAGACTAAAGCAGGAGGATCACAAGTTCAAGGCTGGTCTCAGCACCTTAGAAAGGCCCTAAGCAACTTAGTGAGACCCTGTCACAAAATAAAAAATAATAAAAAGGGCTGGGGATGTGGCTCAGTGGCAAGGGTTCATTCCCTAGTACCAAAAACCAAACCAAAACAAAAACCCAATGAGACAAACAAAAACAGCAAAAAACCCAAACAAACCAAATAAATCAGTAAATAAGCACATATTTTTACAGCTAGATGATAACACTTGTAGAGTGCTCAACAGTTTGCAACATATTTTGACTACTTCATTTAACTCCAGAAACTACAGTGAGAGTAATCCCATTTTTTAATATTTATTTTTTAGTTATAGGTGGACACAATATCTTTTACTTTTATGTGATGCTGAGGATTGAACCCAGTGCCTCAACGTGCTAGGCAAGTGCTCTACCTTTGAGCCACAACCCCAGCCCCAAGAGAGTAATCCCATTTTATGGGTGAAGACACTGAGGCTCAGAAAGGCCATGGAGGAGACCGAGAAGAGAACCCTGATGAAAGCACAGGGTGGGAAGTGCTTTGAAACAGGGATGTGTGGGTGATGGCATCCTCTTTACATTTCTCAAACATTGTACTTGATAGATCATTGGAATTACTGAATGGTTACCTTTCTCACCAGACTGCTCTTTAAGGATGGAGACTGTATTTTGTTCATCTTTATATCCCCAGCACCCTTGTATGTCTCTGGCACATAATAGTCTTTTCTTTTTTTTTTAATATTTTTTTTTTTTTTAGTTTTCGGCGGACACAACATCTTTGTTTGTATGTGGTGCTGAGGATTGAACCTGGGCTGCACGCATGCTAGGTGAGCGCCCTACCGCTTGAGCCACGTCCCCAGCCCCCATAATAGTCTTTTAATCTTTTGATAATTTAATTTTATTTCTAAAGTCATTCATAATTAAATTTCAACAGGATTTTAGGCAGTGGCTAATAAGTCTTTGGTGAATGAATGTGTGAAAGATGCAGAATTTGTTTTGATTTTTTTTTCTTTATTTAGTACTGGGGATTGAATCCAAGAGACACTTTGCCACTGAGCTACACCCTCAGCCCTTCTTCTTCTTCTCCTCCTTTTTTTCAGTAACCAACAAAGCTGACCAACTTTTGTCACCATCTTTTCTCTTTGTCCCAGGCTAGTCTTGTTTTCATAGTTACTTGCTATACATATTTCTGGTCTATTATTTCCATGATTTAGTTCTAGAAGGTTGCCACATTATCAGCAGTAGCTAACGAGTACCAGGCACTGTGCTGACTGCTTTGCTTGCATTGTCTCATACAATCCTCACTAGAGCCCTCCAGTGGGCACTATCAGTATTTCCATTTAGTCCATAAGTAACATGAAGTAACCAAAGGGAACTGATGGAACTGGGATTTGAACTTGGAAGGCTGATTGAGAGCCTGAGCTCTTCCTGCCCTGCCTTTGTGCCTGTAGACATAGGGAGTGGGGTAGGACTGCTGGTGTGGGTGATCTCCCTGTATGTTGCAGGTGGAGCTCTGGGTCTGTACCATCCACCAAGTGGGAGATCCTTTGGGCCAGACAGACCCGTTCTAAGCCTAGTCTCTGCCGTTTACTAGTAAA
>NW_026000082.1:20296322-20297788 GCF_001458135.2 Marmota marmota marmota
CCTCCTCCTCCTCCTCCTCCTTCTTCTGAGTCAGGGTCTTACTAAATTGCTGAAACTGGTCTTGACCTATCTATCCTTCTGCCTCAGCCTCCTGAGATACTAGGATTACAGGTGTGTGCCATTGGTGAAAGGGGGTACATTTAAAATTACCATTAAAATTTTTGAGTAAATAACAAATATATATTTTTTTAAGTATCAGGGATTGAACCCAGGAGGCACTCACCCACGGAGCTCTACCCCCAGCCTGTTTTTTGTATTTTTATTTACAGACAGGATCTCACTGAATTGCTTAGGGCCTTGGTAAGTTGCTGAGGCTGGCTTTGAACTCATGATTCTCCTGTCTTAGCCTCCCGAGTCCCTGGGATGGTAGACATGCACCACCAAGCCCAGCCAGAAAAAAATCTTAAGTCTGGCCTTCTGATGGTGATATGGATAGAAACTAATTGAACCACTGTATGAGATGTTTGCTTGTGTGTCAGTTCTATGATGAATCTGTCCCATAGCAGTTGTGGATACTGCCACCATTTCACCCAGGGTCCCAGGGAGCGCTGGGAATCAGCATCACATCACACACAGTACCCACCATAGCTTTCACAAATGAGCTCCTTATACTTCCTGCCAGAGTTTGCAATAAGCTGAAGTAGCTTGATGGATTCCTTCTTGTCCTCTTCTTTAATTTTCTCCAGTCCAAGTATTTCCAAGAGTGTTAGGACACCTCCGACCTCCAGAAATTCTATCAGGTATCGATTACTGTTCAGGGAATAGAAGAGTTGATATAAAACACTTGACAGGTTTCTTGACACTGATCCAAGGGATTCTAAGGTCCTTTCCTCACATATTTTGCCTCCTATCTAGGAAATGTCCACAGGTAAAGTGGTATAATAGTTTGGAAATTCTTCCTCCTAGCAGGAAATGCTGGGATTAAACAAAGTGGACATTTCTTATTTGGTACTTTCCAGCCTCTGTTTCCCCTTCTTCTTGTAAAGACAGCTTAATTGTCCCTTTGGGAACTGTGCCTGTTCCATTCATGAGTCATGTGATTTTGGTGAGGTAAACAGGGGACAGGTATGTCATCCTCCTGAATGCAGAAATTAGTTTGAGGCCAGGCATGTGAACTAAGCCAATCCAATGAGGCTCAAAAGTCAAGATGTTCTTGGGACTCCATGGGAAAGATTGGTTTCTTGTTGGTGTAGCTGAGCTATAAGGATGCATGTCTGAGTTGGGACATGCACATGTCTGAGCTGAGCATGTCTGTAATCTCAGCAGCTTGGGAGGCTGAGGCAGGAGGACTGTGAGTTCAAAGCTAGCCTCAGCAACTTAGCGTGGCACTAAGCAACTCAGTGAGACCCTGTCTCTAATAAAATGTAAAAAAGGGCTGAGGATGTGGCTTGGTGGTTAAGTGCCCGTGAATTTGACCCTAGCACCAAAAAAAAAAAAAAAAAAAAGGAAAAAGAAAAAAGAAAGAA
>NW_026000082.1:20298005-20316026 GCF_001458135.2 Marmota marmota marmota
AAAAAAAAAAAAAAAAAAAAAAAAAAAGAAAAAGAAAAAAAGAAAGAAAGAAAGAAAGAAAAAAGAAAGGTTGCCTATCTGGAGCTCCTGGGAACCCCAGCACACAGAGGCCTCTGAATACAGAGAACAAATGGAGACACTGAGGGGAGAGAGGGAGGGAGGAACCAAATACTGATGACAGTGTTTGAACCCCTAGGTCCAATCAGGCCTGAAATATGTATTTTTACCTCTGGGCTCTTCAGTTAAACAAGCCAATAAATCCTCTTTATGAATTAGTTCCCCATAATTCTCAATCAAAAGGGTACTGACAGGCTGGGGATATAGCTCAGTTGGTAGAGTGCTTGCCTCGCATGCACAGGGCCCAGGGTTCAATCCCCAGCACCATTAAAAAAAAAAAAAAGGTACTGACTAATAAAGTGCTAATGGGGAACATGACATGACCTCTGGGCCCATCCTGAAGGTTATGGGGCACCTACAGATACCTAGAATCCCATGTGGTGTGAATGCCAAGGACACCATGAGACTCCAGAATTTCTCTAGAGTGGTACTCACCTGCCCACAGCTGATAAGAAGATGCCAATGGACTTCAGAAGCTTTTCTAAACATGAGCCAGTCATATAGCTGGACAACAAGTCAAAGAGTGCATTTCACGGTGGTTTTTCCTAGAGAAACAGATCCTGTGCCTCATCCTGGGTAAACTCCTCAGGTCCAGGAAAACCAAGCAGCTGGAGTGCACCCTTTAGCCTGAGAGGAGCCACTAGCTGAAAGGGAAGGGGCAATACACAGAGGATGGGTGCTGTGTTGTTCCTTGTTCTCCAGGAAGTTCCTCCAGGGTAGTTTAGCCACCTTGGCTCTGACAGGCTCCCTAGGGAGCAAGGATGCTTGTATAAATCAAAGGTGCATAGAGAAAAAGCTGAGGGTCAGTTTCCCAAATCTCTTTAAGCCATGATCCTTGCACTGTTGCATCTCAGTATAGTTCACTATTTGGGCCCCATTCCTAGACTTCTCTAAAAACAATCAGCTTCATCATTAATTCTCAATTGTATACTTGCTCAAAGTTTTACACTGGAGGTCACTATCCTTATGAAGAATTGCATAGCTTCCTAATAAGAATAACAGGAGATGGAAGAAAAATTAAACTCTGATTTAAAACTACCTCAGTATTTAATGTTATTTTTTAATGTGAGTCTTTGCAAAAAGCCTCATTGTAATAAAGCACCCAGAGCACGCATCAGCTCGGATACAAGGTATGAAATCAAGCCACAACAGAAAGGGAACCAGTCAACAATTACTAGGCTCATAACACATCACAGGCTCTTAGAACACTTAAGAAATTAGCTGAAATTATTGCAGCTCATGGAGGATGACTGAGAGCTTCCAAGACTGATAAAGGCTAATGTAATGGGTTGGAGGTAATGGTGCTTTGTTGGGGGGAGGGTGGAGGCATGAGGCAAATTATCTCTGCTGCACCCTGGTTCCCAGGATGCCAATAGAAGTAGAGACAGATTGGCTCATTAGGAAAGGCTCTTTACTGCAAAAACAGTGTTTGCTCTGGAGCCAGGCTCTCCTGCCTGTTGCCGCCATAGCTGGGGGCCAGGATATCGGCCACATGGCAGTCTCTTTATTCCTACATTATCCTCTCCCTGTTCCCCCATTCTCTACCCTGTTCCTAACTCAGTGGATTCTCCTCCTTTTTTTCAGTAACCAACAAAGCTGACCAACTTTTGTCACCATCTTTTCTCTTTGTCCCAGGCTAGTCTTGTTTTCATAGTTACTTGCTATACATATTTCTGGTCTATTATTTCCATGATTTAGTTCTAGAAGGTTGCCACATTATCAGCAGTAGCTAACGAGTACCAGGCACTGTGCTGACTGCTTTGCTTGCATTGTCTCATACAATCCTCACTAGAGCCCTCCAGTGGGCACTATCAGTATTTCCATTTAGTCCATAAGTAACATGAAGTAACCAAAGGGAACTGATGGAACTGGGATTTGAACTTGGAAGGCTGATTGAGAGCCTGAGCTCTTCCTGCCCTGCCTTTGTGCCTGTAGACATAGGGAGTGGGGTAGGACTGCTGGTGTGGGTGATCTCCCTGTATGTTGCAGGTGGAGCTCTGGGTCTGTACCATCCACCAAGTGGGAGATCCTTTGGGCCAGACAGACCCGTTCTAAGCCTAGTCTCTGCCGTTTACTAGTAAATTACTCAATCTTTTCAAGGTTAATTTTTTCTTGTCTATAATAACTGTCACCTACTAGGATGATGTTATGTTCAAATGATATAATATTTGTATTCAGTGTCTAGAAAACGAAAAAAGACTCAATAAATGGTAACTAATAATTTTGCCATTATTATAATTTTTGGTAGTACCATGGATTGAACTCAGTGGTTCTTTACCACTGAGATACACCACTAGTCCTTTTTATTTATTTATTTATCTCCTTAAGTTGCTGAGGGTCTAACTAAGTTGCTGAACTGGGCTTCAATTTTGGATTCTCTTGCCTCAGCCTCCCGAGTTGTTAAGATTATAGGCATGTGCCATTGTGCCCAGCTTAATTTTGTTATTATAATATATAAATCCTTAGTTGTAGCTGATCTATTCTGGAAGTTTGAGATTATCAAAAAAGGTTTAGGCTTATGTGGTGGTCAGTTTTACAAAAAGATAATGATTCTATATTGATTTGTTTTTCTCCAAAATGCACTATAACTGCAGGGTTGGGGAGGAGACATGGGAATCTCTAATTCAAAATGCTTTAATCATTTCAGCTGGTCTATTCTTTCTGTTATATTACAGGTTAGGAAATTATGAGTTGGGCATAGTGACTTATGTATGTAATCCCAGAAGCTTGGGAGGTTGAGGCAGGAGGATTACAAGTTCAAAGCCAGCTTCAGCAACTTAGGAGGCCTTAAGCAACTTAGTGAGACCCTGTCTCAAAATAATAAATAAATAAAGGGATGGGATGTGGCTCAGTAGTTAAACACCTCCAGGTTCAATCCCCAGTATCCCCTCCCAAAAAAGTTAGGAAATTATAAATAATTCTAGGTATAGAAACTGAATTTACATCTGTACATTTAAATGATGGTTCCTCCAGTCATTCCACAAGCATTAGCTGAATGTCCACTAAATGTTAGGCACTGTGACTGACACCTGAGATGTGAAGAATGACAATGCCTAGCCCAAATGCAATGACTGAGTAAGAAAGGAAGTGGGCTGAACCCAGAATCCTTGGAAACACTAACATTTAAGGAGTGGGAGGAAATTCTGCAGCTGAGACAAAGAAACAGCAATAGAAGAAGGACAAGGAGAAGAGAGTTTAAAAAGGGGCAGTGGCCTATCAGGCTAGACTAGGTGAGGTGAGGGAGGCACAACACTTACTTTGGATCTCAAATTTAAGGGGGCATCAAAGTTGGGTGCAGTGGCACACACCTATAATCCCAGAAACTCGGGCGGTTGAGGCTGGAGAACTGTAAGATTGAGGCCAGCTTTGGCATCTTAGCAAGATTCTGTCTCAAAATAAAAAAATAACAAGGGATGGGGATATAGTTCAGTGGTAAATCATCCCTGGGTTCAATCCCCAGTAACCCCCCACCAAGGCACCAAAAATAAACAAAAAACCTCAGTAATAAAATCATATTTCAATGCAACATTTAAAATAGTCAAATTAATATAAAATTCATAATGAATCAAATATCAATATTTTACATAAAAACAAGATCTGACCCTGCACCTGAGATCCTGCCTCACTCACCTCACCCTGTGGTCAAATGGAAAATGTTAAGTAATGGGCTGGGGATGTGGCTCAAGTGGTAGCGTGCTTGCCTAGCATGCGTGAGGCACGGGTTCAATTCTCAGCACCACATAAAAATAAAATAAAGATATTGTGTCCACCTAAAACTAAAAAATACTAAAAAAAGAGAAAATGTTAAGTAAGACAAGGAAGGAAAATTAGAAGTCTAGATTTGGCTGCATAGAGGTTGCTGATAACCATGGTGAGGTAAGTGTTATGACTTGTGGGTTGAGAAGCCATATTACAGGTACTGACCTTTCTCAAGGCATGATATATAAACCATAGCATCAGAGTCACTCAGGGCATTTGTTAGAAATAAAGGTCAGGGAGCTGGGGTTGTGGCTCAGTGGCAGAGTGCTTGCCTAGCATGTGCGAGGCCCTGGATTTGATCTTCAGCACCACATATAAATAAATAAAATAAAGGTATTGTGTCCAACTACAACTAAAAAAATAAAAATTAAAAAAAGAAAGAAAAAAAGGTCAGGGTCCTATACTTAATCTGTTAAGTCAGAACCCTGGGGTAGGGAGGTAGCCTAGTAAATTTGTGTTTGTTATTATTTTTAATTTTTTGCTGGGCTGACTGTGGAACCCAGGGTTTCACGATATTAGATTAGCACTCTATCACTGAGCTATGTTCCCAGCCTTAATTTTTGTTTTAAACCTCTTTTATGCACATCAAAATGAGGACATGAGAGTCAACTTAGAGACATATTCAGAGGTATTCCTTTTGGTCTGTGTTCTAGGCCTGAATCTGATTAATAATTAAAAAGTAAACAAACCAAACTAGGTGTATTTTCTCACTGAGTTATATCCCCAGTCCTTTTTACTTTTTTAAAAAAATTTATTTTGGTGGAGCTGAGTATCAAATTCAGGGCATCATGCAATGCTAAGCAAGCATTCTACCACTGAGTTACATCCCTAGCCCCTACTTTTATTTTGAGAAAAGATCTTGTTAAGTTGGCCAGGTGGCCTTGAACTTGTGATCCTCCTGCCTTGGCATACCTGTAGCTGGGATTACAGGTGTGTGCTACCATGTTAGGCTGACTAATAATTTTATCAGTGACTTAAATGTAAGAAAAAGACAGCTGCATTGAATTAAGCCTTCAGTTCTGCCTAGCTGCAGGCTCTCTGGTTCATTCATTCCTTTATTCAGCAAACATGTGCCAGCTGTCCTAGATAACAGATATGAGAGATGGGTAGATGAAGAAGACCGATGTGACTCCTGTTCTCATAGAGCTTACAGTCCAGTGGGGGCAAAATAGATATTTAGCAAGTAATAACAATCAAATGCTATGACCATCAGACCAGAGGGAGTGCTGTGAATACTTGTAAGGGGAACCTCCAGTTCTCAGGTAGTCTGGGGCTTAGCAAAGGGCTTTCTAAAAAGTGACGTTTAAATTGAGGTCTGAATAAGGAAGGAGGATTTAGTCAAATAAGGAGGGGGTGTTCAGAAGGGGAAAGGGTTCAGGCAAGGAAAAACAATATATAGTAAAAGGCTCTGAGGGATGGGGTTGTGACTCAGCGGTAGTGCGCTCACCTAGCATTTATGAAGCCCTGGGTTCAATCCTCAGCACCTCATATAAATAAATAAAATAAAGGTATTGTGTCCACCTACAACTAAAAAACAAATTTAAAAAAGGAAGGGGGTGTGGGTTGGGTGTAGTGGTGTACACCTGTAAGCCCAGTTACTTGAGAGACTGAGGCAAGAGGATTGTGAGTTTGAGGGCCAGCCTGGGCAATTTAGTGAGACCCTATCTCAAAATAAAAAATAAAAAGGAGTTGGGTTATATTTCAGTAGTACAGTGCTGCTGAGTTCAATCCCTGGTCCTGCCAAACCAAACCAAACAAAACAAACAAAATGGTCTGAGATGAATCCACAGGCAGACAGAACAAAAATATTCTCAGATCCTCCCATAATGCAAACAGTCACCTCAGTGATGTCCAAATCTGCTTTCAGTCCTGATATGCCTCCAGGGCTCCTGAACATAAGAACCTCAAATTCAGCATGACCCAAACCAAACTTAATTACAACCAAACTTGCTCCTCTTTTGATATTCTCTTCCTATAAACCTAGTTTCCCAAGCCAGAAATATGAGAGTCATCCTGAGGCATGAGTGGAGGCGGTAGCTGGACATATAAATATGGAGCCCAGATTCCAGAGGGAAATTATCATGAAAATGGAGGAGACCACTCAGGGAGAATTTGACAGTGTGAGCAGAGAAGAGGGATGTAGACAGAGTCTCAAGGAACAACAACATTTAAAAGAAGGTGTTCCCTTAAAGAAGAAAGAAGGGAAGAACGAAACCAAGAGAAGAGTGTTTTTGAGAAGTGGGAAAGATTGGTTGACAAATGCCACGCAGAGGTCATGTATAAGGAATGAGGATGTATAGTTACTGGGCTCTGTAATTAGAAAACCATTGCTAACCTTGACAAGACCTGAGTCAGTGAGGTCGGGGGAATAGGGTCAGACTGCAGTAGACACAGGAGTAACCAGGAGAGGATGTGGAGTCAGGGAGAGGGAACAGCCTTTTCAACAAGCTTCACCAGGAGGGGCAGGATCTGGGTGCAACTTATGTTTGAGGCAGGGGTTGAATTTTATTTTTAAGGCAAAAGAGATTCCAGCATATAAAATACTGATGAAAAAAGCTGATAATGAGGCAAAGGGGTAAAAACTACAGGAAAGAAAAAAATAAAGTCCCTAAGGAGCTGGGAAGGGAATGTTGAACAAATGCAAATTAGCCCTAGACAGAAGGAATATCTACTTCAACTCTGATGGGAAAAAAAAGGGATAGAGGTGAGAATGGAGACACACTTACAGGTTGGGAAGATAGGAAGTTAATGGAGTTCTTGACTTTGGGGATATTTTTATCACCAAATGTCCTGTTCTAAAATATTAGAGAAAATCAAGAGAAAAGCTCCCTTAATAATCCTCTTTCTCTTTTTCCTCTTTTGAAATTTCCTATTGTTTCCCCAGTTCAGCAAAGGATACGTGATTCTAAGGCAGGTGATCAAGCGTACAAGGAACAAGCTGGCTCCTTGGGAAAACTCCTGCTCCAATTCAGGGGAAGTCTTGCCTTGGTTGGTTTGAATGAAATTGTTGAGGATGTGATTCCTTGCAACTTTGCCAGCATTGTCCCACTCTTGTAAAAAGCTTAAGAGCCTGCTAATTGCTGCCTGTTCTTTTATAGAAGTCATGATCAATCAGTCGTTCTGAGGAAGGGAAGGAAAACAGACAGAAAACAAAGGGAAGGAAAACAGACAGGTTACCAGAATGTTGAGAACCATGCAAATCTATAACCTTGTGGGTTTTGCTTTTCCCTTGCCCGCTGAGTCTGAGAGTAACAACATGGGTATTGTTACATGCAAAATCCACTCTAGAACTGGTCATCTGCCCCTTGAACAGGAAAGCTCTAGCTGGGTTGTGATGGGATTAAGAATATCAAGGTAGTAAACATCGGTTCTTTAAGAGCTAAAGGCTTCCTGCCAGGCACATAATCCCAGCAAGTCAGGAGGCTGAGGCAGGATAATTGCAAGCTTGAACCTTAGCAATTTAAACAACTTATCCAGACCCTGTCTCAAAATAAAAACTAAAAAGGGCTGGGAATGTAGCTCAATGGCAAAGTGACCCTGGGTTCAATCCCCAGTACCAAAGTTAAAGACTTCCCTGCTGCTGATGCCCATAACCGAAAGAGCACAGGATGCCACATAAATGAAAGCACTTGCTAAAAACTTGGGCCTCTCTCCTGGCTGACTTCACACAGGGTCAGAGATGTGGGGTATTTAGAGATGCAGCTCCCCCTCTTAAGCCAAGTGGCTAAGGTAAAGTGCTCTTTAACCTTGTACCTAGGACTTTTATATTAACTCTTCAAAACAACTTTTAAAAAAGTTAGTGGGAAGAAAAAGTTCCTATCCCATAGTTGGATTAATGAGCTGTGGTTTGTAGGAGTCTGTGTCCTTGGGAGAGTGTTTTCAGTGGGGGAGGGAGGGTTTAAAATAAACCCGTTTTCCAAAAATAGTTGTGATTGAAAGTGTTATTATCCATAACAAATGTTAGTGCTGATGGGAGAGAGGCATGTGCGATTCTTTTGTCTAACAGACAAGTGAAAGTCATATTTCACATTATCATGGGGTTTTCTGTGATTTACAGAATATTTGTGAAACATTACGTGCAGAGGCCATGATTGATATGGAGAGAACAGCTTGTGTGTAGGGGAGATGTGTATTTCACAAAGACTGTTCAACATGAAATTTACAGTCCCATAAAGTGCTTCTACATCTTCGCCAGAGATCTAGTTAAAAGGACTTTACAGTCTGAAACATCCTAAAATTGATTCTAAATTAACATTTCCTCACATGTATTTGAGATATTGATGGAGCCCAGCTATCAGAATTTTATTAGCAAGCAATAACCTGAGGCATGCTGAGACAGACATACATACATACCAACCTCCACTACCCCCAGAGGACACTGGATGTGTGTTCATGTTGGGAGGGTTGTCTATGTAGCCTAGGCGAGGAAGACCACCAGATGGACAACTGTGGATCAGTCTAAACACAAAAATGACCAAAACCTCTCAGATGATGCCATCATCATTGTGAATGCCAATACAGTCTCAAGCCTGAGAATAACTTTCAGAGGCTGTCACCACCTTCAACAGCCACAATGGCTTCAAGAAAATGGGTATGAGTGGCTCTTCTAGACCCCAGGCAGGAGGGTTGAAACACCAGCATTAGCTTTCTCAGGATGACTCTCCCTGCAATCAAAGCTCCACGTGCTAACACAGATGCATCCAGAAATTCCAGGACACAGGGCAGGACACTCTAGGCAGGATGCTACACATTATGGCCCTTCAAGGATTGTCTGGATCTCAGTCTTCCTCCATTATGTGTGTGTGCGCGTGTGTGTATGATGTATATATTATATGTGTGTGTGTATAATACACATATAATATATACAATAATACACATGCACTATATATATGTGTGTGTGTGTGTGTGTGTGTATATATATATATATTTTTTTTTTTTTTTTTGGGGCGTACTGAGGATTGAACCCAGGGATGTTCTATTACTGAGCTATGTTCCCAGACCTTTTCATTTTTCAAAAATTTTGAGTCGGATATGGTGGCACACACCTTTAATCCCAGCAGCTTGGGAGGCTGAGGCAGTTAGATCACAAGTTCAAAGTCAGCCTCAGCAATTTAGTGAGATCTTGTCTTAAAATAAAAAAAAATAAAAAAGGCTGTGGATGTGGCTCAGGGGTTAAGCGCCCCTACATACAATTCCTGGTACAAAAAAAAAAAAAATTGAGACAGACTAAGGTGAGGTGGCCTTAAATTTTCAATCCTCCTGCACCAACCTCCCAGGTAGCTGGGATTACAGGTGTGCGCCACCATACCTGGCTGGAGACAGGGTTTTTAAAGAGGTGATGAAGGTAAAATGAGATCATTAAGGTAAGCCCTTATTCAATATACTAGTGTCCTTAAGAAGAGATTAGGGGGCTGGGAATGTGGCTCAAGTGGTAGCGCGCTCGCCTGGCATGCGTGCGGCCTGGGTTCGATCCTCAGCACCACATACAAACAAAGATGTTGTGTCCACAGATAACTAAATAATAAATATTTAAAAAAATAAATAAAAAAGAAGAGATTAGGATACAGATACACACTGAGGGAAGACTATGTGACGACAAGGTAAAAGATGGCCGTCTAGCTGGGCACAGTGGCACATACCTGTAATCCCAGTGGCTTGGGAGGCTGTGGCAGGAGGATCTCGTGTTCAAAGCCAGCCTCAGCAAAAGCAAGGCACTTAGCAACTCAGTGAGACTCTGTCTCTAAATAAAATACAAAATAGAGCTGGGGATATGGCTCACTGGTCAAGTGCCCCTGAGTTTAATCCCCAATATCCCCCCACAACAAAAAAGAGGGACATCTACCAGCCAATGAAGCTTCAGATGCAATCAGCCTGGCAATGCCTGAGGTCAGCCTTTCAGCCTCCAGAACTAGGAGAAAAAAAGTTTCTGCTGTCGAAGTCAACCAGTCTGTAGTACATTGTTATGGCAGCTTTAGTAAATGAATATGCTGTTACTTGATTTAGACAATACATATTTATTTATCATCTGGCAGTTGAGGAATTCATTTTTTTTTGTATCACTCTAACCCCCATCTTCACTCCCCCATCCTCACAATATAGTTTCTAACAATTTACAGTTAAATCAATGGTGTTTACATTATTGACCAAGTAAATAAACTCTTCACTCAATTAGTAAACTATATTGCATTCTCTTCTTACAACTTGGTTTTACTTGGAGTTAATCATTGTTGTGGTTGGTTTTTAATCATTTAGTTCTAAGAACCCAGAGCTATTTTTTCTAAATATTTAAAACATTAGCAGTAATTATTCCAAATGTTCAATCTGTAACTGACCAGTTCCATCTTTTCCCTAGAGACCTCTGACCTCAGACCTGTCTTTCTCCTTTAGTGTACCAGGCTGCTCAATAAGCCTAGTACACAAATGCCTAAACTTTCCTTTCACAATTCTTCTCTGTTACATCCCACGTCTTCCTCCTTGGTTTAACTCCCTTGTTTTGTTGAAGCACTGTTTCTAGTAGCTTCAGGGTTGTGTGTGTGTTTATGTGTGTGTGTGTGTGTATGTGTATCCCAGAAGGTCTAAAAATATCTTTTTTGACTTCAAGCTGGACTGGCTAATGTATAACTCTATGTTAGAAATAAACTTGCCTTAGATTGAGTCTGCTAGTTGCTTTTGATGATGAAAAGTCTGATGTCATTCTGATTCCTGCACCTTTATAGCCTTTTACTCCAAATAATTTTAAAACCTTTTTTGAAATTGTGTGATGGTATACCTTGGGGAAGGTCTTTTTTCATTTACTACACTAGGCACTTGCTGGGCTATCTATCTATTTATTTAGTTTTTGGTACCAGGGATTGAACCCAGGGGTGCTTTAATGAGGATCTCACCAATGACTTTGACATATATCTTCCTGTTAACCCAAGATTTGCTAGTATAGTCAATTGTGAGGTAGCATGGTCTCTGGCATATAATGCATCCTCAGTAAACATTAACAAACTGACATATGACATATTGGGCTCATAATGAGCACTTTAATTTCCTTGACTCTACACATTAATTAAACAGATGTTCTGGGTGCCAACTCTGAGCCAGGCATTGAAATTGGTACTGGTTAACATACAAGCATAGTTCTTACCTTAAACGTGCTTACAGACTGGCAGGCAGAGAGGCAAGCAATCAGAGGATTATAATGAAAAGGGAAAAGCCCTCTGAGGAGATATATCTCAGGTTCTGCTGAAACACAGAGGAGAGGTATGAATCCAGATTCGAGTTCCAACCCAGCATTCATACTCAGGAGCTAAATCCTAAATTTTGGCAGGGCGTGTTGGCCCATGCCCATAATCCCAGTGGCTCAGGAGGCTGAAGCAGGAGGATTGCAAATTCAAAGCCAGCCTCAGCAACTTAGTGAGGCCTTAAGCAACTCAGCAAGACCCTGTCTCTAAATAAAATACAAAATAAATTTTTTAAAAAAGGTAGGGATATGGCTCAGTGGTTAAGTGCCCTGGATTCAATCCCTGACACAAACAAAACAAAACAAAAAAATCCTAAATTCTGTGACTAGACAGAAACAATCCCCCTGCCATGTCTATAGTTTTAAGCTCTTTACCCTTCCCACCTGCTCCTCTATCTGTTCTCAGAAGATCTAGTTTTGGGTGGGGCATGGTAGTGCACACAAGTAATCCCAGTAGCTCATGAGGCTGAGGCAGGAGGATCACAAGTTCAAGGCTAGATTCAGCAATTTAGCAAGACCCTCAGCAACGTAGCAAGACCCTGGGGATGTAGCTCAGTGGTAAAGTGCCCCTCGGTTCAATAACAAGTACAAAAAAAAAATACTAGTCTTGGGCTTAGTAAAAGTTATAGGCCATTAGGCAAGAATGTCCTCATTTTCCTCTTCCTGCTTCCTATATTATCACCATCCATATCTATTCTTCTCCTACCCTCCACACCTCAGGGACCTTTCTCTAGCCATTACTCTCTCCTCTCTTTTATCCTCAATCATTCCCTTTATTTAGGCATATTTTTCTTGTTAGCCTACTCAATGTTTGCTTATCTTTAAACAAAAATAAGCAAAAATCAGTACAAAAACCTCAATCCTACATCGTCCTCCAGACATCTCAGATTATTTTTACTTTACAGCAAAGCTTCTGAAAAACATTCTACACACTGTTTTCCCATTGACCATTCTCCCTACAGGGCTGGAAGGTATAACTCAATGGTATAGAACTTTGCCTAGTATGCTTGAGGCCTGGGGTTCCATTCCAGCACCAAAAAACAAAACAACCTTGCCCTCAAGGGATACAAAATTTGAAGAAAAGGTGGCATAGAGCCTTGTAAAAAAGTGATTTCAGCCAGACATGGTGGTGCATGCCTGTAATTCCAGCAGCTCAGGAAGCTGAGGCAGGAGAATCTCCAGTTTGAGACCAGCCTCAGCAATTTAGTGAGGCCCTAAAGAAATTAGTGAGACTCTGTCTCAAGATAAAAAATAGGGCTGGGGTTGTGGCTCAGTGGTAGAGTACTTGCCTAGCATGTGTGAGGCACTGGGTTCAATTCTCAGCACCATATATAAATAAAATAAAGATTTATCAACAATTAAAAAAAATTTTTTTAAAGACAAAAATAAAAAAGGCTGGAATATGACTCAGCACCCCTGGAGTTAATCCCCAGCACCAAAACAAGAAAAAAAAAAGTGATTTCAATTCAAGTAGTGTGATAAGGGCTATGATGGGGTGAGTATAGCACACTCTGGGAAGGAGAGAGGGGGACACCTAACCTGGCCTTGGCTTGGATGCTGAATCTTATGGAAGGTTTTTCAGAGAAGATGCCTTCTAGGCAGTCTGTAGCCAGGAGAGAGGCCAAGAAATGTGTTCTAGGTGGAGGGCATAAAAGATGCAATGGCTCAGAGGTGAGAGAGTACAGCTATAAAGAATTCCAAGTGGAAGACAGTAAAATACAATGGTTATGGCCATGGACTCTGGATTTGATCTTCCACTTCCCTGCTGTATGATCTTACGCAAGTTACTTAACCTCTCAAGGTTCCCTTACCTGTGAAAAGGGGATAATAAAATCGCATAAGGCTCAATGAACTACCTAACATAAAACCCTCAATAGTGCTTAATCTTACGTTTATTGGTGAGATTGTTCTGAGAGGCTGGAGGACAGTATGAGAATGAGGTGGTGAGAGATGAGGCAGGAAGAACAGGTGGAGCCAGAGAATGAAGCGCTTTATATGCTCTGCTGCAGAGTTCCCACTCTCTCCTGAGAGCAAGGTGAGGGCATTGAAGGGTTTTAAGTAGTGACAAGAAACAATTTTGTTTTAGAAATCCCCCTATTGCAGCATAGAAAGAGGACTGGAAGAGGGCAAGATGAGGTGGGACACCAATTAGAAAGCCAACTGAAATTCTAGTAAAAGATGCTGAAGTTACCAGGGGTAGAGAGAAATAGAAAAGCCACACAGGGAGATGCAACAGGATGTGGTACCTGATCTTCTGTGGTAGATGAAAGAAGGGGAGGAATCATGCAGTATACATGGATAACCTTGTTTCCTACTTGGGTCTCTCAAGGAGGACCCCCTCTTGTACCCTCCATTTTTTATTTTTCAGTGCTGGGGATTGCACCTAGGGCCTCCTTCCACAAGCTAGTCAAGCACTTTACCACTGAGTTACATCCCTAGCCCATCTTTTCTTTCTTTGCTTTTTTTTTTTTTTTTTTTTTTTTTTTTTTTTGGAGACAGGGTTTCACTATGTTTCCTAGGCTGGTTTTGAATTCCTTGATTTAAGCCATCCTCCAGCCTTACCCTCCCAAGTAACTGGGACTATAGGCATGCACCTCTGTACCTCTTGATATTGGGGATTGAACCTACAGCTTCATGCATGCGACCATTGAGGCTACATCTCCAAACCTTCCCTTCCATTCTTAACATTACCATATCGGCACTGGATCCTACCCTTCCATCTCCAGTCTTTCCATCTCCTCTGACTTCTTTCACTCTCTTTTTTTTTGGGGGGAGGGGTGGGGAGGGAGAAATTTGTTCAGGGTTTGAACCCAGGGATGCTTAACCACTGAACTATATCCCCAACACTTTTTAAGACAAAGTCTCGTTAAGTTGCTTAGGGCCTTGCTAAATTGCAGAGGCTGGCTCCTGCCTCAGCCTCCAGAGTTGCTGGGATCACAGGCATGTACCACCATTCTTTCAAATCCACGCTTAATCCCCACTAACCCAATATATCTGGAAACAAAGTCTTTCCTTGACTATTCACTCCCCAAACCTCCTCCCTTCTCCACCTCCAGATTTCTCCATCAGCTCTCTGTGATCTACACAATAAAGTCTATACTAAATATGGCATTCAAGGCCCCTCAAAATTTGGTGGCAGCCTACCCTCATCTCCAGTCACTTCTTCATTAGAACTGACCTCAACTGCTCACCATTCCTAGCTGTGTGCATCTCAAGGCTGCTCTGCCATGAGGAATGGCCAGCTCTTCCTTGCCCTTTGGCAAATTCCCTGAGAAAGCTAGGCTCTCAGTTCCGTGGTCCTATCTATATAACCTCTTCCTTTAATATGCTCTACAGTTTAACCTTCCTTCCCACTAGAGTGTGAGTTCCTCAAGGGCAGGGGTTGATCTTCCCTATCTCTGTGTCCCCAGGTCTGGCATAAAAGAGATGTTTAATAAATGCCCATAGAGTGAATGAGTAAAGAAACCAGCCAGCTCCTGTTTACATGGTTATATCCGAATGTCCATGATATGTAGTTCCATAAAACTACCAACTTCCCAAAGCTGCCATGTGCAGAGTGGTGGAATCTTCATCCAAGAAGTCCAGAGCAAAGTCTATGAGGCATTTTACAGCTTTAACAGGAAATAGCAATGTCAGCAGTGGTGTCATCTTTGGACACTGAGGACAGGGATTCAGTGCCATGAACGGTCAGTTAAATTGTAATTGGAGTGAACTGTTCTTCTGCAAACCATAATGTTCTTTAGCTGCAGCCAAATGGCATTCAAGAAGGGGAGAAAATTTTTTGAAATGTCAAGGAAATTATTTCCAATTTGGTGCTCATGACCAGAGACTCTAATGATCAGTGGAAATGAGAAGCAAACAAATTAGCACTAATGGAAAATGGCTTTTGGAAAAGAGGGTTTAATTTATAGTCAACTGATCATGGCATGCAGCATGCAGTAAAAGTCAGCTTCACCAGCTTGATCATAAGAACTGGAGCACACATGGAATGCCAGAGAAAAATGTATGGATGCCATCATGCTTATTGGAATCTCTCTGTAAGTGGCAGCCAATTAAAATAGTCATTATTTTACCTTGGAGAGAAAATGGTGTGAAAAATCAAAGCACATGAAATTAAAATTCAGATTAGAAACCTTGGTCCAAATTGGTTGTTTGTGGCCTTTGACCTTGGCAAGGTCTTCTGCAAGGACGACCAACCTACATTGTCTTTAGCCCAGAGTGGACTCCCTGTTTTTAATTTCCTCTCCATCTTCAGAGGTGATTAATAAATCTGGACCCATCCATAAATCATTTCTATAGCAGCCAAATGGTTCTTCTTTATGAAGGGAAACTAAAATCACAAAATCTCTAAAAACCCCAGCTCTCATGCTAAGCCAAAGGTCCTTAGCAACAAGTGAGGGGAGGTATTAAAAATCAAGAGATCAAGCTGGGCACAGTGGTGCATGCTTGTAATCCCAGCTATTCGGGAAGTTGAGACAGGAGGATCACATATTCAAGGCCAGCTTCAGTAACTTAGGGAGGCCCTTAAGCAACCTAGCAAGATCTTGTCTCAAAATAAAAAGTTAGAGCAGGGATGTAGCTTGGTAGTAAAATGCCCCTGGGTTCAATCCCCAGTACAACAAAACAAAAAACAAAACAAAACCAAGAGGTCAATGGGTCTTGTTTTTAAATAAAATTTCCCAAAGGACGCCCCCAGCCCAAATTAAAAAAAAAAAAAGCACATTTGTAAATATAAGAAGCCTCCAAAGCATGGGTTGTGTCTGAATCCTGTCCCCAGATAGCCTCTAAGACAAGAAGGCAGACTCATCTCCTGTTCCTGAAGGTTTCACATGCAGAATGAGGTAGAGGCCTTCTCCTCCAGTTCCCATTTCTGATTCCTCATTCTCAATTTTCATTCATGGACAGACAGATGCAGTCACCACCTCCAGTCCAGCCCCTGATATAGCCCTTCTGTAAATACAGGACCCTCAGCCCAAGTCAGGGCTGCTTTTCTTTCTCAACAGCCCACATTCTCCCTTGCGTGTTTATCTACTTCCTAAATAAACCTGTTTATGTCTTTGGGGAAAAAAGTGACTTAAAGATGGAGATCTACTTTGAGAAATCTATCATTAGACACTTATGTCACTGTGTGGACATCATAGAGCATACTTATGTAAACCTAGCAGGTCTAGTCTCTTGCATGCCGAGGTTATATGATGCAGCCTACTACTCCTAGGCTACAAGTCTACACAGCATGCTACTGTATTGAATACTGTAGGCAACTGCAACTCAATGGCAAGTATCTAAACATGCTTAAATACAGAATAGGCATAGTAAAAAATAATGGCACAGGGACATAGTTCAGTGGTAGAGGGCTTACCTTGGCATGCATGTGGCCCTGGGTTTGATCCCTAATGCTATTTAAAAAAAGATATGAGATTTTAAAAAATGATATACCTGTATAGGGCACTTATCATGAGTGGAGCTTGCAGGACTGGAATTTGCTTTGTGTGAGTCAGGGAGTGAGTGGTGAAGGAACATGAAGGCTTAGGACATTACAGTACTATAAAACTAGGCCACACTAAACTAAACACGTTTTTCTTTCTTTAGTAATAAATTAACCTTAGTATTAGGGTTTGGATAAGTGACCCTCAAAGATCCATGTATTAAAGACTTAGTCTATGTACTCTACTCCTGGTAGCCTGTGCTGCTATTAGGAGATGGGGCTTAATGAAGTTAGGTCTTTGAGGGAGTGATCTTGAAAGGGATATTGGGACACTGGTTCCTTCCTCTCTCTCCTCTCTCTCTGTTTCCCAGCTTCCAATGAGGTAAGCAGCTTTCTATACCACTTGCCCCCACCCCATGTTCTGCTTTGCCACAGGCCCTAAAGCAATGGGGCCTACCAACCATGGACTCAACCTATGGAATAATGAGCCAAAATAAACTTTTAAGTTGATTATCTCAAGTATTTAAAAAAATGTTTTTTTAATTGTTGATGGACCTTTATTTTATTCATTTATTTACATGCAATGCTAAGAATTAAACCCAGTGCCTCACACATGTGAGGCAAGTGCTCTACCACTGAGCCACAAACCCAGCCACTATCTCAGGTATTTTGTGAAGGAAAGTAGACTAACACACTTTGCCTACTCTTTCCTTTATAAACTTTTTAATTTTTAAAAACTTTTAACTCTTATAGTGACACTTAGCTTAAGACACAATATATAGCTGGACATTCTCTCTTTATAGCCTTATCCTATAAGCTTTTCCTACTTAAAAACTTTAAATTTTTTGCTTTTTAAAGTTTGTTGCTGTTGTTAAAAACTAAGACATGAACATACACATTAGCCTTGTCCACACAGGGGCAGGATCAGTATCACTGTATCATTGTCTCTACCTCTACATCTTGTCCCACTGGAAGGCCTTCAGGGCAATAACATGCACAGAGCTGTCACCTCTTATGTTAACAATGCTTTCTTCTGAAATCCCTCCTGAAGGACCTGTCTGAGGCTTTGCTTGAGCAGTCCATGGTGGTTTGCTTGGTTTGTTTTTCTTTTCTTTTCTTTTCCTTTCCCCTCCCTCCCTTCCTTCCTTTTTTTGGTACTGGGGATTGAACTCAAGGGCACTCAACCACTAAGCCACATTCCCAAGCCCCATTTTGTATTTTATTCAGAGACAGGGTCTTCTCACTGACTTGCTTAGCACCTTGCTTTTGCTGAGGCTGGCTTTGAACTCGTGATCCTCCTGCCTCAGCCTCCTGAGCTACTGGGATTACAGGCATGTGCCACTGCACCCAGTGCTTGTTTTTTTTTTTTTTTTTCTTTTTAAATTATAGATTTGCTTGTAAGCAGATGATGCAACATGAACATTTCCTCTTAATTAACGAAAACCTTATGTGTTGGGGTCCATGTTTTCAAATCTTTTTTTTTTTTTTTTTT
>NW_026000082.1:20316480-20323341 GCF_001458135.2 Marmota marmota marmota
GGGACTGAACCCAGGGCTTCACCCATATTAAGCAAGTGCTCTGCTACTGAATAACATCCCCAGACCTTCTCTGTTCTTGTTAACTAGCACACTATATCCAATCATACTCTCACTGGCTGATAAATCTCTATTTCACAGAGGAAAATAGAATAGGAATTCCTTCACTGAGCCGACCAATGTACTCATCTCAACACACATGCTTCCCTTTTGACACACTGCAGGTGTCCTTCCAAATTTTATACCTTTATTTTATTTTATATGTGGTGCTGGGGACTGAACCCAGGGCTTCACCCATATTAAGCAAGTGCTCTGCTACTGAATAACATCCCCAGACCTTCTCTGTTCTTGTTAACTAGCACACTATATCCAATCATACTCTCACTGGCTGATAAATCTCTATTTCACAGAGGAAAATAGAATAGGAATTCCTTCACTGAGCCGACCAATGTACTCATCTCAACACACATGCTTCCCTTTTGACACACTGCAGGTGTCCTTCCAAATTTTATACCTTTATTTTATTTTATATGTGGTGCTGAGAATCGAACTCAGGAGAGCACTCTACTGATAAGCCACAACCCCAGCCCATCCTTCCACGTTTTATTTTTTTTTTTATATTTTAGTTGTTGATAGACCTTTATTTATTTATATGTGGTGCTTAGAATCAAACCTAGTGCTCATACATGCCAGGCAAATGCGCTACTCCTGAGCCCCAGCCCAGCCCATCCTTCCACATTTTAAAGTGAACTTCTCCACCAATCCTTTGGAACCTTTCTTATTCTTTTTTTCAGAATCATTTTCTTGGTTATCTTCTTTCTTCTCTAATTTTATCTTTTTCCTCTTTGCTGAAACTGTGTCAACAGCATCTCACCCATCTGAATAAAAACTCATGTCTCTTAGCAACTGCTTTCTCTGTTTCCTACTCAGCATGGCCAAATTTCTTTTATTTTTATTTTTTGCAGTACTAAGGATTGAACCTAGGGGTGCTTTACCACTGAACTATATCCCCAATCCTTTTTATTTTTTATGTATTATTATGATGATTATTTGGTACCAGGGATTGAACCTACAAGTGCTTTACTGAGCTTCATCCAGTTCCTTTTTGAGACAGGTCTCATTAAATTGCAGAGCCCAGCCTCCAACTTATGATCTTCCTGTCTCAGCCTCCTAAATTGCTGGGATTACAGGCAACTATGCCCCACTAAATGGCCAAATTTTTTGCATTCTAGGTGAGTGCTCTACCACTGGGATACCTCAGCCCAAACTTCTTGAAAAAAATGCTACAAATGCAATCTTCACTTCCTCATTATCCTGTCTACTTCTCAAGTCATTGTTGTTTGACCTCTGTTCTCATCATTCCATAGAAACTGCACTTGCAAAGATCACCAACTTCCCTGTTTCTAAATCCAGTGGATTCTTTCCAACCTTATTTTGCTTGATTCACTACTGGCCTTCGAGATTTTCCTTCCTTGGATTCTGAGACACCAGATTCTATTACTGATATGGTCTGGATGTGAGGTGTCCCCCAGTAGCTCACGTGTGAGACAATGCAAGAAGGTTCAGAGGAGAAATGTTTGGGTTGTGAGAGTCTTAACCCAATCAGTGATTAATCTCCTGACAGGGACTGAGTAGTAACTAAAGTGGTAGGGTATGGGTGGAGGAAATGGGAATTGGGGACATGGCCTTGGGGTATATATTTGCATCTGGCAAGTGGAGACCTCTCTCTCTGCTTCCTGATAGTCATATGAGCTGCTTCCCTCCACCACATTCTTCTGCTATGATGTCTTGCCTTACCTGGAGACTTGAGGGATACAGCCTGTTGTCTATGGAAACCATGAGCTCTCAAATAAACCTCTACAATTGTGGTGGTTGGGTCTTTTAGTCACAGCAGTGAAAAATGCTGACTACAATTATCCTTTATATGTTTACCATTTTGAACACTTCATCTCAATGACCTGTGCAGGTTTATCCTTCTTTGCCAGACCTTCAATCTTGGGTTCTTCTCAGAATTTTGTCCTAGGCCTTCTTCTTTTCTTACTCTACATATGCCCCCTGGGCAAGCTCAACGAATCTACTGTTGTGGCTGCCATGTACAAGGTCCTACCTACCTTTGCATTCCTACTTCCAGTTTATACTTATCTTGTGAATTCCAGTCAGGAATGTTTAGCTGCCTCCTAGATGTTCCACTGGCACCTCAAACTCATAGTGCCCAGAACGAACTCCCTCCTAAAAGCCTTGTTTCCTCTACTTCATGTTTTCCCAGATCAGGGATTCAGAAGTCATCCATCATTTCTCCTACTTCCCCACACTCAAGTATTCACCAAGCCCTGGTCCTTCTGGCTATAAATGTCTAAGGAATCCATCCCCTTCTCTCCATTTCAGCTGCCACTCCATGCTTCATGCCACCATAATCCCCACCATTCAAACAACTCTTAACTGATCTCTTCCTTCTCCCAATCCTCAATCCATTCTCTGCACAGTTCTAAAACACATACTATTCATATGTAAATACACAGCCAGTGTAACTCCACATCATGTACAACCACAAGAATGGGAAGTTAGCTGGGCATGGTGGCACGTGCCTGTAATCCCAGTGCCTCCGGAGGCTAAGGCAGAAGGACCAGGAGTTCAAAGCCAGCCTCACCAAAAGTGAGGCACTAAGCAACTCAGTGAGACCCTGTCTCTAAGTAAAATACAAAATGGGGCTGGGGATGTGGCTCAGTGGTCGAGTGCCCTTGATTTCAATCCCCAGTACCCCAAAAAACAAAACAAAACATGGGAAGCTTTAGTCCATGTAAGTATGTCAAAATACACTCTATTAAAAAATACACTCTATTATCACATATAACTAAAATGAACAAATAAAAAATTTAAAAAATAAATAAAACACACACTGGATCATTACCCCATAGCTTAAAGGCCTACAATGACTCCCTACTGCCCTCATGATAAATCTAAGCCTTTGCACTCTTAGATGTTAAATTCATAGGAAAATTTTTACCATCAACAAGATCTACTTAAAGTTCACACTGATCTTGGCATCAAATCCGGGGCCTGTTCTTCCAAAGTTTCTCTCACATTAATCTCTCTTCTGGCCTGAAGATGTTTCATGGAATTTCTGGCACTCACCTGGCACTTTCCCTTCTTTGAGCTTCTCCAAGGAGGCCTTTTCCCTCTTCATCTCCATGGGTCTTTCAAAACCCAGCTTAAGAACCATCTCCACTATCATAAATGCCCCCTTTCTGGCTCTGAACTTATAAAAATCTGACTCTTCTGTAGTATTTATCCCCTGCATAGAATTAGAGTTGGTTCATATGTGGTTTCTCTCCCTCTCTCGATAAGAATTATATAAATTGGAGCCAGGAGCAGTGGTTCAATCCTGTAATCTTAGCTACTTGGGGGACTGAGGTAGGAGGATCACAAGTTCGAAGCCAGCCCGGGTAATTTGGGGAGACCCTGTCGTAAAACATATAAATTAAAAGGGGAGGTTGATCAGTGATAAAGTGCTTGCTTAGCATGTGCAAGGCCCTGGAGATTCAATCCCAGTACTGCAAACAAAACAAAACAAACAAAAGATTTATGTAAGTTAAAAGCTTGATCCTCATTAGGGCCCAAGGAACCTCAGCCCAGTCTCTGGCACATATTAAGTGTTCAGTAAATGTTTGTTAAATGCGTGGATAAATCCAAGAAAGCTAGTCCCTCAGTGTTCCCCACCAACAGGGCATTTTCTCAAGTCATTAATTTTAAACCGCCTCTCACCCACCCAGCCAGACGGAATTCCCCTCGACCCCACTGGATGGAGAATGGGTTAGCACCCGCCGCCAAGGCGGTTTTGTAGGGTTTTCTACCTCCAGCCCCGGAGCTGTGGCTGGTAGTGGATAGTGGAGGTAGCCAGACGATGAAAATCAAAGGGCACAGTCTTCGCCGAATACTGACAGACGCTATCGAGAGAGGAGAAACCCTGGAGGTTCGCAGACTACGACTCTCCGGCGGCTTCCTACCTACAGGGCGGCGAGAGGTGGGGGGGACTTTTCCTGACCGGCGTCCTGACTGACCAATACCTGGTCCAGATCAAGAGAGCCAGCCAATGGATGAGGGCCAGAGAAAGAGAGGGGTGGGGCATGGTTGCTACAGGGGTGAGGCGCGAGACTCCGAGTGACTCGGGGGTTGCTAGGGAGGGAGGTCACAGAGCGCGGCTCAGGGATTGGGCAGTGTTGGGGGAGGAGGTGGAGACTGGGCGGTGCCCAGGAGGCGCCCCGGCGAGGCGCGGGTGCGCGAGTGAGCGGGCCAGAGGTCCGGCTGTAGGCCCGTGCTGAGGGCCGGCACCTTCATCATGGCCTGGGCTGACCTGGACTACACCATCGAGATCCCGGATCAGCCCTGCTGGAGCCAGAGTATGGATCGAGGGTTGGGTCCTGTCGTGGGGAGGTGACCTAACAAGTCTGAGGGTCGCGAGCGCAGCTGTAGCTCTGCCGGTCTCGCGGCCCCGCCCTCTCGCGTCGCGCCCCCTCGCAGGGTCCTGCAGGTCCTAGACTTTGTGGGGCGCAGAGAGCCCCGCCCTTTTGTGGGCCCCACCCAGAACGCTCCTCCTCCCAGAGCGTCGCCCCTTCCTGCGTCAGCGTCTGCTGAATCGGGGTCTCTTTTTCTGCTTTTGTAATCCGTAGTTCTCCGGCCCATGCCATTTTTGTTCTGGTAGTAGCTGGAGAATGCCTGGGGTAGGGTTCTTTCTGATTCCTTTGTTTGGGATCGGGCTTCCCTCTTCTCGCCTCTCTTCACTTGTGGCTAGGGGCCCTAGTGTTCCCGAAGGAACATTC
Organism: Marmota marmota marmota; assembly: GCF_001458135.2. Lineage (NCBI taxonomy): Eukaryota > Metazoa > Chordata > Mammalia > Rodentia > Sciuridae > Marmota > Marmota marmota. The sequence continues at coordinate 20,321,295 of NW_026000082.1, forward strand.
GTTCCAGGGGTCTCTGGTCCTCGAAGAAGCCAGGAATGCAGAAGGGCTAGTCTTCTCTCTCCACGTTTCTTGACAGTGGTTAATAAACCAGTTTCGTACGTCAGGTAGAACTCTGTTGAAATCCTTGACTCCTCCTTTTTAGTAATTGGATGATTTTTGGTAAGCTACCCACTTCAGTTTATTCCTCGTCAAAATGAAGGTAACTGTAGCAAACACCCCCACTGAGTTGTTGATCACACAACTAGGATTATTTATGTGACGAGCCTGGCATAGGGCCTTGCCTGCAATGAATTTAGAAATTGGCATTTAGGATTGGCATTATCTCCTCCCTCTCCTGTCATAATATTGAAGAAAGATGTGTGGGAGACTTCACAAAATTGTTAGTTTTTAAAACTGTCCTGAGTCCATGGCAGTGTATGTTGGGTAGCCTGTAGAATGGAAGGAAAGTTGTCCCTGCTGGGAATTATGTTAGTGGAGTCTCGGTGTACAGGTCAGCCTGGGCCCAGCCTATCTGGCCTTTATTTCTCCAGCATTGCATTCAGGCCTCCAGTCTCACTGCCAGCAGCTCAAATTCTTATATTGCTACCATAGTGATCTTCCAGATGCAAAGGTTTGAGCTCATCACCGCGTTTCATAAAACCCTTCAGTGGCTCCTTATTGCCCTTGGAATAAATCAAGTCCAGATTCCTTAGTATGGCATTCAAAGTCCTTCATAATTTAGCAGCCCTTGCTTACCTCTTTGATCACTGTCCTTCCGTTGTTTAGTATGAATTTTATGTTCTGGCAACACCAAATGGCTGTGATTCTCCACACATTTCTTGCTTCTCTGCCTTTGCTTCTGCTCTTTCTTCTGTCTGGAATGCCCTTTCCCCTCTGCTGGCCTGCTGTGCCTCCACTTGCATCCAGCTCACCATGTAAGGCTTAGCTCAAATGTTGCCTCCTTCAGGAGAGTCTTCCCAGACTCCTCCTGTAGAATTTTGTTGTTGTTGTTGATCTCTCTTTTTTATTGATGCATACATCCTGTGGCATCTTGTGTTCTTTGGTTAAAGTCTGAGAGGTCAGCTCCTAGACTTCCAAAGGTAACATGGCTCTGACTACCTAGAACTCAATCTGTTGGTTTAGGGCTGTTGAGCTTATAGATGTAAAAATACTTTTGAAAAGTTAAGTCAGTTAATAGTTTTATCCTTCGAAAGCCTTCAGCTGCAAAGGCTCTGGATCTGCCTTCTGCGTGGTGAGGAGGACAGAAATTCTCTTTCTCCCCAGGTGGGCAGCCAGAAAATCTTGGTTCTCATTTATGCTTTACCTCTTACTAGCTCTATGGCTTTGGCAAGCTATTGAACCTCTCTGAGCTTCAGATTCCTCCTTAATAATAAGGGTTATTAGGGCAGTGATTGAATATATGTGCCTGGCATAGTGCAAGTGCTGAGTGCATTTCCTCTCTTAGGCCTTCCCTTATGGCCTCCAGAGACTCAGGCTTAGAATTTTTTCCTGTACCCCTTTGCCAGCATGAGTGCATTCTGTTGCTAGCAGCCCCCCCCCCAAAAAACAAAACAAAACAAAACAAACAAACAAACAAAAAAAAACATCCCGGTCTGTTGGAGGCAACTGGGATTGTTAGAAAGCACTTCCCTTTCTGGAACCACAATAGGCCTTCCTGTCATTTCCATTCTCAATTCAGCATTTGCTGTGTCCTGGCCTTTGGTTTGTTGGTGCCACCTCAGAAATGATTCATAGACAGGCAGCCTTCAGGAAGCTGTGGTTTTGGGGAGGGAATGAAAATTCTTAAGCAGGTGGTTTCAAAATGATATGGTCACTATAGGGCTAGGGATTGTTGTGGTGGTGACAACACAGAGCAAGAAATCCATATTCCTCTTTTCAAGAGTCAGTGTCTCGGGCTGGGGATGTGGCTCAAGTGGTAGCACGCTCGCCTGGCATGCGTGCGGCCCGGGTTCGATCCTCAGCACCACATACAAACAAAGATGTTGTGTCCGCCGATAACTAAAAAATAAAAATATTAAAAATTCAAAAAAAAAAAAAAAAAAAAGAG
>NW_026000082.1:20323366-20324229 GCF_001458135.2 Marmota marmota marmota
CCCTCTTTTTTTTTTTTTTTTTTTAGGGTTGAGGTTGGAACCCAGGCCCTCTCACATGCTAGGCAAATGTTCTACCACTGAGCTACAACCGAGCCCATGCTGCCTTCTTCTTCTTCTTTTTTTTTTTTTTTTAATATTTATTTGTGTTTTTAGTTGTAGTTGGACACAGTACCTTTATTTTATTTTTATATGTGGTGCTGAGGATCGAACCCAAGGACTTGCATGTGCCAGGCGAGCACTCTACCGCTCTACCCCACCCCTAAGCAGCTTTGTTAAAGGCACTTTGTGCTACTTTCATGTTCAATGAACATTTAAAAAAGTTATTTATTCATAGAATTAATAGGGCTGGGGTCCTGGGCTGGAGACAGTGGTCTTGCTCTTAGAGTAAACAGAGGCCTCAAGGAGATCACAGAGAAGGGAGGTGAGGGGCTTTAGATCCCTAGATTTTATTATGAGTCTGCTCTTTTTTAGTCACCGGCCATGGTCAAAGAGCTACTATCTTTTTAACCCTCAGAGGAAGCTTTCACTGGTGCCAGGGAAACTGCTGAGGTCTGGACCACTGTGGGGGTCATTATGGGAGATGGAGCTTGGGGAGACTGACTGACCTGTGGTGAGCAGAGAAAGTATAGAAGGGCTCTGAGGGAGGACTTGGAGTGAAGTGGCTGGAGGGGGACAGGCCCTGGCAGGAGGCTGAGGTGTACTTTGGATAGAGGAAGGTGAGTGGAAACCCTCAAGAGCTGTTAGGTCTAAAAGATCTGGGAGAAGACTCTATCCTCATCTTGTCTTTGCATCCTCAAAGGCTGTTGCAGCCTCCTTCTTCTCCCTCTTCCAGAGGAGTTTCATTTTTTTTTTTTTTTTTTTTT
>NW_026000082.1:20324254-20325872 GCF_001458135.2 Marmota marmota marmota
ATTTTTTTTTTTTTTTTTTTTTAGTCCTAATGCCTTTTCTTTCAACCATTAATAAAAGACCCTTTCCAAGTGCCCACTCTATGCCAGGTGCTATATTAGGCCCTGCATTCGAGGTCCAAGCTGATGCACCCTTTTCAGGCCTTTTTCTCTGACACAATTGACTGTGTCAATTGATATGCTGACCTGCCTTTCATTATTTTATTAATCCTCACAACCATCTTGTGAAGTAGGGGTTCTCTTAATCCCAGTTTACAATGAGGAACAGATGAATGGGGGAGGTGAAGTATTTTGCCCAAAGTAATTCCAGATTTCAGCTTAAGAGCCTTACTCTACATCTTGTGCATGCAGATTTCAGTTGCCATTAGAAAGAGCTGCCTGAGTACAATGCCATTTCTAGGAAACAGTGAGAGGCATGCACAAAGAAAGGGGTGTCCATTCAAGTATTTTTTATTACAGCCCCAGATTGGAAACAACATCATGTCTAATAATAGGAGATTGGTCTCCATAAATTATGAAACATTCTATAGCTGCTCTGCAGCCACTAAAAATAATGGTGTAGAAATATATAAACTGACAGGGAAAGATGTTCACAATATATTGCTAAACGGAAGAAAGCAGATTACAAACAGTATGATTCCAATTTTATTAGGTATTCATTTTCTGCTTTTTCTACAGTGAACATGCATTACTGGTGAAGTAATAATAATTTTGACTTATTGAACTCTTTCTTTGTGCCCGGTACCTTGCTAAGCCCTCCATAGTCATATCTTATTGAATTCTTTGTATTATTGTCCCCATTTCACAGATATGGAAATTAAAACTTAGAGAATTTGCTTAAGGTCTGTTGCATAGTTATCAGATGGCAGAGCCAGAGATTGGAACCCAGGTATAGTTTTGTGTGGTATGTACTCTTAGATGCTACACTACTCTCTTATGCTGTTATTTTGAAAATTAAATGTAAAATAAAGTAATTTGGTTTAAATATAGGAGCAGCAAGACTCTGGAAAATTTTCTGGGGAGTAGAGAAAATTAAGGATCCTTTTATTCTTCTTTTTTGATCCTTTTATTCTTTACATTTAAAAATAACATAGACATAGATTCTTTGTATTTTGCTTCTGGCTTGCAAATAAAAAGCATATATTGTACCACAGACCCTTATGCCTTGTCAGGCCTCTCCTTTGTCGTCCCCACTTGCCCCTGGGACATCCACAATCTAATTCATGCCTTAGTTTTATGACTGGAACTGTTGTACAGTATACTTAGTTATAATTCTTGTATTCTTGGTGTCAGTGTTATTTGTTGAGAAATTCTAGATGACAGGGATCCTGGGAGACTAAATTGTTATGTGGAGTGCTCAAGAAGTGCCAGGGAAGAGATAGGTGTGGTGGTGCACGCCTGTAATCCCAGCAAATTGGGAGGCTGAGGTAGGAAAATCCAAGTTTGAGACCAGCCTTTCCAATTTAGTGAGACCCTTTCTTAAAAATAAAAAAAAATAAAAAGGTCTAGGGATGTGGAGCACCCCTGGGTTCAATAATGAGTATCACCATCAAAAAAAAAAAAAAAAAAAAAAAAAAAAAAAAAAAAAAAAAAAAAAAAAAAAAAAAAAAAAAAAAAAAAA
>NW_026000082.1:20325897-20359313 GCF_001458135.2 Marmota marmota marmota
AAAAAAAAAAAAAAAAAAAAAAAAAAAGAAAGAAAGAAAGAAAAAGAAAAGAAAAAAAAGAAGAAAAGTTCTAGGATAGAAAAGAAAGTTCCCCATTGCCAAGGGGCTTCTGGGTATCCTTGACCTCTTTGGACTTGAACTGCTTTGATTAGACCACCTCCCCTATTGTTGTTTTGAAATAACATTTTAACTCTCATTGCAAAAGTGATACATATTGACTTTAAATCTTTTTTTTTTTTTTTTGGCAGTGCTGGGATCAAACCCAGAACTCCACCACTGAGCTACATTCATAGCCCCAATATTTATTTTAGAAAATGGGCTTAAAATAAAGTCATGAAAAATAATTTTTTTCTGATCTCAGAAATACTTGCTATTTATATTTTCAATGCATAACTTGTGTGTGTATGTTTTTTTTTTAGAGAGAGAGAGAGAATTTTTTAATATTTATTTTTTAGTTTTCAGCGGACACAACATCTTTGTTTGTATGTGGTGCTGAGGATCGAACCTGGGCCACATGCATGCCAGGCGAGTGCGCTACCACTTGAGCCACATCCCCAGCCCCATGAGTGTGTTTTAAAGGGATATTCTGTAGTGATTCTACTTTGCAATTTGCTTTTTCACATAATGTATTACTATTTAAAAATAATAACACAAATATAATTCACATGACACAAAATTTACCCTTTTAACATATGCAGTTTAGACTGTGGATATAACTCAATGGTAGAAGACTTGCCTAGCATGCGTAAAGCCATGGGTTCAATTCCCAGTAACACATACACACACACACACACACACACACACACAAAAGGCATGCTGGTACACACCTGTAATCCCAGTGACTCAGGAGGCTGTGGGAAAAGAATCACAAGTTTGAAGCCAGCCTCAGCAATTTAGTGAGGCCCCAAGCAACTTAGTGAGACCCTGTTTCAAAATACAAATTAAAAAAGGGATGGGGATGTGACTCAGTGGTTAAGCACTTCTGGGTTCAATCCTAGTTCAAAAAAAAAAAAAGTGCAGTCCATTGGCTTTTAGTATATTCTCAGAATTGTGAGACCATCACCACTATCTAATTCCAGAACACTTTCATCACAGAAAAAGAAATCTCATACCCATTAGTAGTCATTCCCCATTCCCTCGTCTAGCTACTTTCTGTCTCTATGAATTTGCCTATTCTGGATTTCCCCCCTCCCTCAGTACTGGGGATTGATCTATCACTGAGCTATACCCCTAACCCTTCTTATTCTCTCTTGCTAAATTGCAGAGGCTGACCTTAAATTTGTGATTCTTCTCCCAGCCTCTGTCATTGGGATTATAGCCATGTGCCACTGTGCCCAGCTCAGCTTGAATATTTTATATAAATGGAACCATATGATATGTGGCCTTTTGTGTCTGACTGCTCTTATTTAACATAATGTTTTCAAGATTCATTCATGTTGGAGCATGGGTAGTATTTGATTCCTTTTTATGACTGAATAGTATTCCATTGAATGGATATATCACATTTTGTTTTATCCATTCACAGTTGATGGAATTGTTTCTACTTTGTGTCTGTTATCAAGTGCTACAATGAAAATTCATGTACAAGTTTTTTTTTTTTTTATTTTTAGTTACACATGACAGTAGAGTGTATTTTGGCAGAATATACATACATAAAGTATAACTTATTCTATTAGGTTCCCAGTCTTGTTGTCATACATGATGTGGAGTTACCCTGGTTGTGTATACAAATACAAAGCTAGGAAAGTTATGACTAATATGTACAAGTTTTTTGTGTGGACATGTTGTTTTCAGTTCTGTTAGGTCCATATCTAGGAGTGGAATTGCTGGGTCATATAGTAACTCTGTTTAATTTTTTATTTAAAAATTATATAAAAACTATTTTCCAAAGTGGCTCTATTTTACATTCCCACCAACAGTTTATGAAAGTTTTTATTTCTCCACATCCTCATTACTTGCTATTATCTGACTTTTTACAGCCATGCTAATGGGCACAAAGTGATACCTCATTGTGGGTTAGACTTTAATTTCTCTAATCTTTTCATGTACTTATTGGCTATTTGTATATCTTCTTTGGAGAAATGTCTATTCAAATCATTTGCTCATTTTAAAGTTGGGTTATTCATTGTTTTGTTGTTAAATTGTAAGAGATTTTTTTTAATATATCCTGGGCACAAGCCCCATATTGTGCATATGATTTGCAAATATTTTCTCCACATTTTTTCACTCTTTAAATGGTGCCCTTTTAAGTGCAAAATCTTAATTTTGTTGAAATCCCAATTTATCTATTTTGTTTGTTGTTCTAGAAACTATTGCCTAATTCCAGATCACAAGTATTTAATCCAGTGCCTTTTCTATGAGACTTATAATTTTAGATCTTCCATTTTTGTCTATGATCTGCTTAACATATTACTGAATATTTCTGTATTATTCAACATTTTTCTTAGAAGTGGAATTACCAAGTCAGAAGTTGCATATTTTTGAGACTTTTGATAATATGTCTTAAAATTGTTGTGACTCTGGCTTCTCCCTATCAGTTGCCTGCCCTTCCTTCCTGTCTCCCCATTGCTCTTGTTCTGGCTTCACATTCTCTCTCTCTATTCTCTTTTTAAATTTCTTTTTTTGTAGTTGTAGATGGACATCATGCCTTTATTTTATTTGTTTATTTTCATATGGTGCTAAGGGTTGAACTCAGTGCCTCACACATGCTAGGCAAGTGCTCTGCCACCAAGCTACAGCCCTGGCCTCCTTCACCATTTCTTGCTAGTAGCTTCCTCCATTTCCTAAGGAACACTGTCAAGGCAGTGTGCTAAGAGGAGTGCGGTGGTGTTGGTGGGTGCTGGGACTGTTCAGAAAAGGAGTAACCTAACCTACCCTGATAACGGGAGAGGGCATTGAGAAGGACTTCTGGAAATGAAAAGCAAGCTGACTTTGTAAGTGGACAGGGCATTCACAAAGTTGTTGTTGTTTTTTTTAATCTTTATTTTATTTATTTATTTTTATGTGGTGTTGAGGATTGAAACCAATGCCTTGCACGTGCTAGGCGAGCGCTCTACTGCTGAGCCACAATCCCAGCCCACATTCGCAAAGTATTACATGAAGCATTTGTATCCTGGGCTGGGAATAAAAGGCATGTGCAAGGTCCTGGAGGTAGTGTCAGTATAATATGGTGGTAAGAGAGTGGATGTTGGCTCTGTCACTTCCTGGCTGTGTGTTCTTGAAGGGAAAAGGACTTACCCTCTCTGTTAGTTTTCTCATCTGCAAAATGGAAATAGTAGCTAACACCTAGGGTGTTGCAAGAAACAGCATATGTTGACATTCTGGCCGAGTGGCCAGTCCCTAAGGGGGAGCAAGTGGATGAGGACAATGTTGGGTCTTTTGCTATATAGGAGGCATCTTTGTGTACAGTTTTGGAGCTGAAGCAGTCTAGACCATCTAGGATAGTGAGTACAAGCTGATCTTTACAGATTCCAGTTTTATTACTTATTAATTATGTAACCTTGAGTGTGTAATTTACCATTTCTGTGTCTCAGGTTTTCATTTGCAAAATGAGAATAACAATTCCTTGTTTCTAGGGTTGTCATGATTAAACAGTTAAATGTTGATGATTAAATGAATTGATAAGTACAAATGCCAAATTCGTAGAATAGCACCTGGTGCATAATATTCTCTGTGTTAGCTCTTTTCACTGAGAGAGTTTTGTGATGATTTTGGCACAAAGTGGACTTGTACTTGATTGCTTGTGCAAAGTCATGGAAAGTCTTTGAATAAAGTAGGAGACCAAGCCAGAGACCAAAGTCTTTAGTCCTTACAGATTAGTTGCCAGAGACCAGGAGAGTCGGTAGCAAGAGGGGGAAAGAGTGATATGACCGTGGGGTGAGCAGGAGAGGAGTAGGGGATGGCATGAAAGGGTGGAGGAGTGGTGGTCTGGGTGTGGCAATAAACAACAATAGCCGGAACAGTTATTTTTATTACTCTGGAAAGGGCAATGGGGAACGAGAATGCCAGCTCTTTCTACTGGGATCCATCCTTCGATTTGCACCCACGTGTTCATTCACTCAGCACTTAACTTCTGAGTTATGGGTCAGCCACCATGCTGACCATTGGAAGCATGGCCATAAAGAATTTCCTGCCTCCATAGAACCTACTGTTTAAGGGCAGAGAGAGACAGACATTAAACAACATTAGTTGTGTAAGTCATTAATTCATACAGATTGGGTCATGCCACTTTCCCCATTTCATAATCTTTTATTTGCTCTCCACTGCTGTGGAGTAGACAACCCTGGCTCCTATGCAGGATCAGGCCCTAGTCCTGTTCTTGGCAGCTTTTACAATTACTGCTACTCCCTCCCCTGAGATTCCAGCGCCCCAGGACTACATACTGTGCCGTAGGTGACCTGTAATATCTCCACAACTCCCTGGCTCTGCTCATGTCCCCTGTCCACCCAACACGTTCCTACTGGGCCTTCAAGGCTACTGCAGCAAATGGGTCTTCCTTTGGGAGACCTTTCCTGGTCACCATCACTCTCCCAGACATGTTTCCAAGGTACATTTTTGGATTTTCTGGGACTATAACACCTCATTTATATAATCAGAAGGGGCAAATGTGGCTCCAGCAGGGAGAAGGTCATGACAAGCCTTTGAGTCGGGAATGGGCATGGAGAGCATATGTCAGGGAGCAGGAGATGTCCCTGGTAGGATGAGCCCCTTGGGGCAATCCCCAGGGCCTGGTTCCACCCCTTTAAGAACATTAGGGAAATCTTTGGATATGGAATAGTCAGAATGTCCAGGATGCCAGTTTCTTGAGGGAGAGAGTCGTTCCTGCCAAGGGTGCCAGGAAAACCTGCACTGGAACAAAGCAAAGTTGCACATCTCAGAATGGGAAGGGGCAGGCCCAGCAGAACCTGCTCAAACCTTCTCTGAATGTTGAATGCCCCTCTCTGCTTATGGGGGTTGGCCCTATCCTCCTTTAGCCACCAGTGAATGTGACCTCCCTTAGCTGCCTTCTCTGTTTTTGAGATAAATCTCAAAGCCCTTTGCTGGTATCTTGGGGGAACTTCTATAGGCTGAGGAAGGGGAGACTATTCTGAGGCGGCTACACAGAGAGGTAAGTGAGCCTCTCAAGGCAGACTCTCAGAAATCTAGTAGTGTGGCCTCAGAGATTCAGCAGTTCCAAACAGTAGCTGTTGATTACTACCCAGGAGACCACCTCAGTCTGAGCTTCATGGCCCCACTTTATGTATCTCCACCAGAAAGGCCAGGGCAGGCGAAGAGCTGTCCTGGCAAAAGACAGGGGAACATCAGGCTGAGAAAGGCAGTGAGAATATTTAGATAGTTAGAGCAGGGCCAAGGCCAATGTTGGTGGCGGCTGGGAGGGTTGGCAGGTGTCAGCAGCGGACTGAGACACTGGCAATTTCTGCTCCAGCCTGAATTGCAATGGGCCCAGGATCCCTGTGGGTGCGGACAGTTAATCTCCGAAGGCCAGAGTCACCACTACTAGAGAGCAGGAACATTGAACTTTTCAATCACATTAATTTCCACAGGAAATTGTTGTCTTCCTTTTGTCCAAAGGTTAGTGATTTATATTTACCATCCTCTTAACTAGCCTTGAAATTTACTGTTGCCAGGTCACCACCAGCATCCATAAATTTCAGGATGGCAGCTGAGCATAGCCAAGTGACTTGGTCCTTGCAAAAGTACATACCCACCCTTTCAGGGGGTGGCTATCTAGCTACAGACAGTCCTTGCACAGATGTCCTTCTGGGGGGTGGGCATTCACTTTGCAAGGAAACGAGGTGAGTTCTGTTAGACAAAGTTGCAGGAGGCCCTTCAGCAGCCATCAGAGACAGCTGGCTCATGCCTGCCAGCACATCACCCAAGGAAGGTCTAGCTATGGGCAGTGGCACAAGAGCTGTTCTAGGAGTTCAGTAGGAGCCAGATGCCTAGCTCTACGCTCCCTGTGACACAGGCAAGACACTTAATCTCATTCTGCTTTTATGTTAGAATATAGGTGTGTGTTTTCCTGGCCGGACAGGGTGGGAGGTTTGCTAAAACTTGGAGTCATTCTGCCTCATGTTCCTGTTTACACTGTCCTATCCATTGCTCCTCTTAAGACCTTTTTTTTTCCATCAGCTCTTGGAATTAGAGCAGAGACTGAGTCTGGCAAACTTTTTTTTTTTTTTTTTTTTTTGATACCAGGGATTGAACTCGGGCACTCAACCATATCCCCAGCCCAATTTTGTATTTTATTAGAAGAAGGGTCTCACTTTTTGCTGAGGCTAGCTTTGAACTTGTGATCCTCCTATCTCAGCCTCCTGAGGCACTGGAATTACAGGTGTGCGCCACTGCATCCAGCTTGGCAAACTTTTTTTAAAAAATTTATTTAATTTTTTTAGTTGTAGATGAACACAGTATCATTATTTTATGTGTATATACATATAAAATAATGTATATATTTTGTGGTGCTGGGGATTGAATCCATGGCCTTATGTGTGCAAAGCAAGCACTGTACCAACTGAGCTATATCCCCAGCCCCTGGCAAACATTTTCTGTGAAGGCCATTAATATTTTAGACTCTGTGAGCCATACACTCTCTGTTATAATTACGTTTTAGTATGAAAGTAGCCATAGAGAGTAAAATAAATTGGATGATATGGCTATATTCCTATTAAAGTTTATATGTGGACACACAAATGTAAATTTTTTAAAAAATATTTTTCAGTCACTGATGGACCTTTATTTTATTCATTTATTCATATGTGGTGCTGAGAATTGAAACTAGGGCCTCACATATGCCAGGCAAACACTCTACCACTGAGCCACCACCCCAGCCCCACACAAATTTAAATTTTATATAATTGTCATATGTCACAAAAATATTATTATTTTGATTTTTTTAACCATTTAAAAATTTAAAAGTCATTTTAGCTTATAGACTGTACAAAGGTGGTGGGCCTGATTGGGCTAATGTTTGCTGATCGCTGGTTGGAAAGGGAAGTTACCTGGAGAAGGTGTTCACTTTCCCCTCCTGGGCTGTCTTTGAATCACTAAAGAAAGGTGCCCTCAAGAGAGCTTTCTAGTGATGCCATGGTTCTTCCTGAGAGATCTGTAGAAAGGCAGTCAGGGCAGGACTGGGGCAGGAGCCTCATGGGAGCCTAGAGCAGAGAGGCTGGTGGGATGCCTGGGCCTGGCACCTGTTGATTTCCTGCCTTCAGCCACAGTGGTGTTAGCTTTGGGTCAGTCAGAACCCCCATCCTACCTCCCGTGTTGACAGTCCACATCTGTGTTTCAGAGAACAACACCAGACAAGGTGGGAAGGAGGCAGGGCCGCGACTGCCTGTGGTGATTCTCTTGGGCTGGGGTGGCTGCAGGGACAAGAACCTTGCCAAGTACAGCGCCATCTACCATGAAAGGGTGAGTACTGCAGGCATGTGGATACTCAGATGTTGGGATCCTGCCACCTCTGGGTACTCTGTGGGGAACTCCGAGCCTCTGGCTGCCTTACCTCTGGGCTGCAGTGAAAGCTGACCCATTCTGTGACAGGCCTAGGAATAGTGTTAAGAACAGCCTGTGAGGAAGATGATGGGGTCATGGGACTTTGGCAGGATTATCCCCCGCTTTGCTGCCAGCTTTGTGTCCTAGTCTAGCTCCTTCAGTCCCCTGACCTGCTTCTCTCCTTGAATCCTGTGGTGGGCGGCCTTAATGTTGTCCACACTGGTGGAATCAGCCCAGGCCTTAACTCCTGTTGACTGGTGTGCCGGGCATAGTTCCTGCTCCCAGGACTTTCTCCTTTTTTGCCCATAGTCACATTCCCAGAGTCACAGGGCCTCTTGGAGGAGTCATGATGCTTCTCAGGATGCACTAAGAGTTGACTGTAGAGGTGGTAACTGGAGAGGGCCCTAGGAGAGCCTGGTTATATTTTTGAAGCCCTTTTTAAAAAAAAAAAAAATTTAGTTGTAGATGGACTCAATACCTTTCTTTTTTATTATTTATTTTATTGATGCTGAGAATCGAACTCAGTGCCCCACACGTCCTAGGCAAGCACTCTACCACTGAGCCACAACCCTGGCCCTGGAAGCCCTTTTATGTCTTTGGTCTCTGACTCTTCTCTGCCCTCCTCAGGGCAGGTCTCCCCAAAGCAACCTTTGGCAGGGGTATTGGTTTAGACAGCTCCAGATGCCAGCTGGAAGGCCCAGGCAAAGGTGTAGGAGTCACCTGGGAGAAAGGCCAGCTGGTGCCCCTTTTCTTGGTCTCCTTCCACTGACCAATGTCTATGCCATGCCTGAGCAGCATGGAAGCCCTGGAACAGGAGAAGGATTGGGGGAGAAAAGTAGTTTTGAGTTTGAAGCCTCCTCTCAGCCAATAAGCCTGGCCCACCTTTTGCAGGCTGCCTCACTCCTCAGGTTTTCTCAGCTCCTGAGCTCCACTCACTGGCTAGGCTTGGTCTAGCTTCTTCATTAGAATAAGATCTTTGAGGGGGACTGGGGTTGTGGCTCAGTGGTAGAGTACTTGCCTAGCATGCATAAGGCACTGGGTTTGATCCTCAGCACCACATAAGAAACTAAATAAACAAAATAAAGATATTGTGTCCACCTACAACTAAAAATATTAAAAAAAAAAAAAGATCCTTGAGGGCAGGCAGAAGAATAGGAGTGATTGAGTGTGCTCAGTACAGAGAATGAAAGTGCAAATGTCTAGAGGTGAGGCTTGGTCAGGGGAGGGTTTTCAAGGTGATTTAAACAGGGGCACAATGTTAGATTTGCCATTCAGAAAGCACCTAACTGCAGAGTAGGGGAAAGATTGGAGGCGCTGGGGCTAGAAGCCAGGAGAAACTTCGGAAAGGGTGCAGTGACCCAGAACAGGATGGTCAGGCCCTTAGGGCTAGTGGTGTAGGTAGAAGGAAGGTGATGGGTGGAAGAGCTTGTCACGAGATAGGAAGGTAGCTCATAAGAGATTAGGAGTGGGCACAGGGATGGAGAGGAGGGGGCATGTTCTGGGTAGAGGGAGGTGTGTTTTTGAGACAGGAACACTAGAAGAGAATCCACAGTTTCTGGGGTAGACGAGATCCCTCAGGAGTGTAGAGAGGGAAAGAAGAGGGCTGGGATAGCCCTAAGGAAACCAGACTTAAAGAAGTAGAAGATGAAGAGAATTCTATGAGGAAAGGAGGAATGGAGCCAGGGGGGAAAGAAAGCCCAGGAGGACATGACAGAATCAACAGAGAAACAGACCATTGTAGGTGAGGGAAGGAAGATGTTATGTGGGCAGAAAGTGTGAGGGAGAAAGTGTGAGGCATGATTCCAGGGCAGGCAGAGGGGCTGAAGGAACAAGGCTGGTGGAGTGGCAGCCTTGGCAAGGAGGGGACTGACTTTATTCCCTGGTAGGAGGAGAACAGGATGGGTGCCGAGAAAAACTTCTCCAATCCCAAACTCCAATATTTAATTTCTTTTTAGAGAGACAGACAAAGGTTTACTATGGAAAGCAGAGGAACATTCAAGGGAGAATGCAGGGCCATCTCCAGAGGGAGACAACCTTCATTATTTAAAAGAAAATAAAAACATCATATTCCACCACCTGGAGATGACCTCGGTTTATACCATAGGGTAGCTCTTTCCAGGTTTTTTCTGGATCTTCTCAAGTGTACCATTTTGAAGCCTGCTTTTTAAAGATCATGCTTTCCACCTTCTCATGTTAATTAATTTTCATCACTTCTAGTTTCCAATCCATGTTCAGATGCCCAAATTGTCCTCAAAGTGTTCTTTACAACTGATTTGCCCAAACCAAGATTCAATCCAGGATTACACATTGTATCTAGTTTTTTTGTTGTTGTTGTTGTTGTTGTTGTGTTCCTTAGGCCTCTATATCCAGACCAGCCCCTTTTTTCATGATTAAAAATGTTCCTTTTTTTTTAAACCAACTGAAGGGACTGGGTTGCAAGGAAATATTTCTAGGAGTGTGTAATCCTCAGGTGCTGCCAGGAGAAAAGTGTGATGAGGATGGGCAGGCCTCTATTAGATTTGACCAAGCCCTAGAGTGTTGGGAGCCTCCAGACCTAGCAGGTCAGGGTGATAGGAGGCAACCTGACTGACCATCCATTTGGCTGTGGGTCATTTAAGAACTGTGTCCACATAATTTTCTCCTGGTTATTGTAATCATCACTGATGATTGTTACAGCTGTTGGTTGAGAGTTTACTGTGTGCCATGTATTGTTTTGGTCACTTAACATACTTTTTTTTTCTCATTTAATTTCCACCATAACCTTAGGAGATGGGTGTTATCCCAATAATAGATGGGGACACAGACACAGAAAGAAGTAAATTGTTCTTTATTCATACTGTTGTTAAGTGCTAGGACCAGGAATTAAATTCAGACCTGTCTGACCCCAGAGCCTGCCCAACTCAGATCCCCATGACAAGGGTGTTTTGTCTCTAGAATAGGTTTAGGAGAGGGATTCGGCCCCAGGCAGGGCCTTTTTCAACAGGCCTAGAAGGGGACCTGTCTGGAGGTTTTGAGGTACACTTGGCTTAGGCAGTGAGGTGTCCAGAAGCCTAAAGGGAGTTTGGGCCCAGATTTTAGAATTTGAGGAATAGTATTTACTGTATTTGGAATTTCAGGGGGAGTCTGAGGAGTGATCCTAGGCTTGGGAACCAGACAGATTTGGGGGTCAGGCTCCTGAAACCAGACAGTATGGATTTTGTTTTCCGGTCCTTGGTGTGGGAAGAGGGAGATGACAGTGACTAGAGATGGATGCCATGAGGGTCTGGCTCAGAAGTGGCCTCTGGTAGTCGAGGCTGGGGGCTTGTAGGCTGTCTTAGGTGTTGTGTCTGGGAGGTAGGGAGAATGGAGAGAAGTCGCTGCAGCAAAATATAGGCAAGCAGTGAGACTTTAAATGTACAAGGTCTGGGGTAGGCTTGCGGTATGAGAAAAGATGTTCTGATCACTTTCAAAACGTGCTCATCTCCAGGCCTCATATACCATCCCAGAGGCGTAGTCACCATGAAGCCATGAATCCAAAAATGGACCTTGAGTATACTTTCCACTCCTGCAAAGTACCTGTGTCTGTGAGTAGTGAGCTAGTGCTTAGGCTGAAGCAGGGCCTAGAGCTTTGCTGGATTCCATGGCTCTATGGAAGTTGGGGTTACTGGGCCTTTTGGATGTATCTTGTGCTCACCACCCCCACTGCATCCCTGGGGATTGATCAGGCTTCTCTTCTCTCCCCAGGGCTGCATCGTGATCCGATACACAGCCCCCTGGCACATGGTCTTCTTCTCAGAGTCCCTGGGCATCCCTTCACTTCGTTTGTTGGCCCAGAAGCTGCTTGAGCTACTCTTTGATTATGAGATTGAGAGGGAGCCCCTGCTCTTCCACGTCTTCAGCAATGCTGGCGTCATGCTTTACCGCTACGTGTTGGAGCTCCTGCAAACCCATCGGCGCTTCTGCCACCTGCGTGTGGTGGGCACCATTTTTGACAGTGGTCCTGGTGATAACAACTTGGTAGGGGCCCTGCGAGCCCTGGCAGTCATCCTAGAACATCAGCATGCTTTGATGCGCCTATTGCTCCTGGTGGCTTTCACCCTGGTGGCAGTCTTGTTCCATATCCTGCTTGCTCCACTCACTGGCCTCTTCCACACCCGCTTCTATGATAAGCTACAGAATGCAGAATCCCACTGGCCTGAGCTCTACCTCTACTCGAAGGCAGATGAGATTGTCCTGGCCAGGGATGTGGAACGCATGGTGGAGGCACGCCTGGCCCACCGGGTCCTGGTACGCTCTGTGGACTTTGTGTCATCTGCACATGTCAGCCACCTACGAGACTACCCTACTTACTACACAAGCCTTTGTGTTGACTTCATGCGCAGTTGTGTCCAGTACTCAGGTCCTACTCCAGAAATAAATGCCTGACCTCTCACAACCTATGTCTGTCCTGGGGGACTTCTAGTGGTCCTAGCGGGCAGGAATGCCTGGGTAGGTTTCTGTGGAACCTTGTAGTTGATTATTCAAACAAGTGCACCAGTCAGGCGGCTGATTCCTGTAGCATTTAGCATGTAAAGGGTTAAAAAAGCAGGGGAGGAGGGGGTTGAGGATGAATCTCAGAGTTGATTTAAAAAAAAAAAGTTGTGGGGCTGGGGAATGGCTCAAGTGGTAGTGTGCTCGCCTAGCATGTGTGAGGCACTGGGATCGATTCTCAACACCACATAAAAATAAAATAAATGTATTGTGTCCACCTAAAACTAAAAAATAAATATTTTTTAAAAATTGTGGTAAGAACCCTTAACATGGGATCTACTCTCTTAACAAAGTTCCAAGTGAATGTAATACACTTATTAATAACACCTATTGTTAACTATAGGTGCAGTGTTATATAGATCTCTAGAACTTAATCACCTTGCACACAGGAAACTTTATACTTGTTGCCAGAGTTGAGTTGATTTTCTGACTGGAAGGTGAGCTTTATTGGGGAGGTGCCAGAGGGTAGGGTCAGACTATGAAGGGGGCCCCTTTGATCTCTGCTCCAGAAGGGCAAAGTCCCACAACATAAAGCATGAATCCCACTTGCCCATTCATTCAGAGAAGCTTCTCTGACCTCATACCCCAGGAGTCTGAGGTAGATGCCAGATTAGCTGAGGATGCAGGGGTTTGTGCTGCCCAGCTCCTCCACATTTTGCTAGGAAGCCACTGCGTCTGGGAAAGTTGTGAGCTGTCTGTAAGGGGCAGCTGGAGTGTGAAGCAGTGAGACAGCAGTGCTACAGTAGGAGCTGTGGCAAGTTAACTCTGGAGTCCTAAAAACCAGAACCAGGGTAAAGGGAGTTTTGGCTGAAATGATACCATCTCCTTGAAAGGAGACTCATTTGATACTCAATGGTATCAAATACTCAAATGATACAAATTTGATACTCAAATGAGTCTCCTTTCAAGGAGATGGTATCATTGCAGCCTGCAAGGTGAAGTGCCTTCAGCTTTACAATTCTGTTCCATCTATCATTCTGAGAGTCACTGCTACACAGTGCTGGCACATAGGTATTCAATAAATATTAGTTGATCGAATGAATTTGTTGTGGTAATCAAGAGGCCTGGGGGTCAGGGATGGGCTTTCAAAGTTTAGCAGGCAGTAAAGCAATGGCTGGAAAACTCTGGGTTGGAGCTGATCCCTGATATTCTTAGGGGTGATGGATTCCCTCTCTCTGGGGCCAAGTTCTGCCTGCAGGACATCAGTCCTCTGGGAGTCCCTACTACTGTTGCTGATTCCTAGGCTGTGTGGCTGCATTCTTAGCCATGGCCAACAGGTGGCAGTGCCGCCTGTGCCATGAGACAGCTCGAAGATCCAACAGCATGGCTGGCTTCAGCAGAATGCCCTTCCCGAGGGTTAATGTGCCTATTAGAGAGCACATGGCCTCTAGGGTGGGGGTAACCAGCTATCATGGACCTACTGAGTCCCAGGTAGAGGAGAGAGGGAATAGAGATAGAAAAGAAGTTAGCCTGACTGGAACCTGTTCTTGCCATTACCCTTACCTCCAGCAGGCCCACTCTTTCAAGCCTGCTTCTTTTATAGACCCTCAGCCATCAGTGGGGCTGCTCCACTTCCCCAGGGACTATATACATTCCCTGTGACCTTGGGCCCCAGGATCTATGTTCAGGATATTTGGAGCCAACAAGCAGGCATGGGGCAGTGAGGCCTTTGCTGGGCTCCAACCAAGGGTGGCCTGTCATCTGCATTTCCTCTGGGTGCAGGAGGAGGCAAGAGCTGCCAAGACCTGATGATTCTCTGTGGGCATTCTAGAGGTGGGTGTCTAATGGGATTTGGGGAGATGGGAGGTAGGCCTGGCTGTAAGAATGTGTCAAGGAGTTTGGAGTCATGGAAAAACTCTGGGCTCTTGAATTTTAACAGAATTTATCAATCTATTTTTTTAATTACGACTATGACTACTTTTTAAAATACCTTCATTTATTTGTTTTTACGTAGTGCTGAGGATCAAACCCAGTGTCTCCCATGTGCCATGCAAGCACTCTACCACAGCCCCTACTCCCAGAATCTATTTTTCTTAAGACATCTTTCTGTTGTGGGCAAGGACTGGTCTGCACTTGCCTGAGAGGCATCCAGGATGCTGGTCTACCTAAGCAGCAGTGGGGAGTTGAGGGAGTGACCAACAAAGTGCTCTGTAGCCAGTGCTAGAGGCCTAGCTCTAGTTCCTTAACTTGAGAGTCCATCTTGGATAGCAGGAGTTTCTACTGTTTAATTTGGGGCTCTAGGCAGTTACCTACACCAGGCTTGTGGGCACTAGGATGAATAGTATAAAAGCCCAGAAGCCCTGAGATTGTGATCCTGGGGGCACCTTTCAGGGGACTAGAAAGGAACAGAAACCTGGGGCTTGGGTTTTTAACCCAAGCCTGCAGTTGCTTCTGCCCTAGGTTGGGGGATAGAGCTTGCATCCCCTCTGTACCCCCAAGCTCTGACCTCTTCTATGATTAATGAGCTGACGATTCTGCATCAATAAGGAATTAACCTAGAGCCCCTACCCATCAATAGCCAGGAGCCCAGATCTCTAGCCCCACCCCCACTCATTCTGGAATGCTCCAGGGCCCCTAAGCAGACCAACACTGTATGGCTCTACACACACCTACATCTAAGTCCTCTCCCCAATACTGCTGCCTAGAATTAACCCCTGAACTGCCTCAGTCCAACCCCTACTATCAACTCCCTATCCCCCATACATATACACAGGCAACAGCTGTTTATATTGGTTTAATCCATGTCAAATGTAGTTTACAAAGGGAAAGGACAAGTACCTTTGTATAGAATATACAGACACAGCATCACACCATGGGGCCCACAGGAGGGGCAAGGAGACAACTTTTCCCTGGGAACAGCATCTCTACTCCCAGGAATGGTTCTTAGCAGAAGGCTGTGCAGCCAGGGGCGCCTTCAGTCAGCCCCGACCTCAGCTTCTGCTTCAGCTCGGGACCTACTTCCTGCCCCACCCTCAACTCCTTATGAAGAGCCCTATGAGCTAAGACTAAGGAGAGGGTCATGTCCCTCAGGGCATGTACCCCATGTCTGGGAGAAGAAATATACACCACTGAACACCGAGCACATGGGAGAGGGAAGGGACGCCACAGGAGAGGGAGAAGCAGGTACCCTAAGAGGTGGTTGGGCCGAGCCCCCAGCCAGACCTGAAGGAGGCACTGCTTCCAGAGTTCTTAAAAAAAAAAAAGAAGAAAATCATACAACCAAAGGTGGGGGCATGGAGGGCAAAGGAGTTGTCCCATTTATACACAACATTGTAAACATACATGGTCTATATTACATGTGCTTCAGTCTGGTGTTTGCATGTCTGTCTGTCCATCTGGGAGCTGTATCTCAGGAGCCTTGCCCCTCTACTCCCCACCCCTACCTCCCTGCTCCACCCTGGGAACAGAGGCCCGGATGGGTATGGTTCTCAGGCTTGGTGGGAGCCAGCAGGCAAGGCCTGGGCCTCAGCCTCCACTCTGGCTCCAGAGTCCTGTGTGTGTGTATGCTTGTGTGCGCGCATGTGAATGTATGTACACGGGGAACCTGTGTGCAAGTATGTACAAGGGGAGAGGGTCACTGTCACAGAGGCTGGGGACAGATGAGGCTGCTCGAGGCAAGGCCTGCTGGGTGGCTAGCTCACAAGTAGATCCTCCGAAGGTCTCCAGGCGCTGTGATGGTGTTGCACTGAGGGCAGAGCTTCTTGGCACCCTGCAGGGGGAAGAGGGCTATAATCAGACACGTGCCACATTTATCCATGTGAGCACTTGGGCCTACAGCCACGTCTCTCTGCACTAGTGTGTGCTGGGATTCTGGTTGTGTCAGCCAGGCTGGGGATGCATGGGCGGCCTCTGAGCAGGCAGGCACGCTCCTGTGTTGGGGGGACGCCAGGATCAAACCGCCTGGCCAGCCCCGCAGCGGGAGCCCCGGTAATGAGAACAAGGCTGGGTCCAGCTGTGGCTGCCGCGGCCCTAACGAGATTACATGCGGCCTTTGATCAGGACACAGAGCCCACGTCCGGGCCTTTTATTGCTGTCTCCGGGCGACATTTTAATGGCTGCTCCTGAGCGAAGAACAGGGCCAGGAGCAGAAGGAGCTTAGTAATGGGAGGGGGAAGGGCTGAGGCCCTGGTCCTGCTTACCCACCACAAGCTTCCTCCTGACCTGGGGTCTCACCAATATGTGTGATGTGGTGGGCCTTCTAGGGGCGTGGGTGGTGGAAAAGAGAATGTAGTGAGCCCATGGAGGGGAGAATTTAATAAACCTGAGGTGGGGGGCAGAGAATACAGTGATTTTGGGGGTGGAGGGTACGGTAGATATGCTGGCCCTGGCTCTGTTCTATGCTCCTGTTCTTCCTTATCCCTCACTGCCCACCTCCCCTAAGCAGGTACAAGCAAAGGCATGAACACCCGGGAAGTGCCCCCCCAAACAGCACCCCACTCCCCAACTTCCACACCACCTCACCAGGGTCCGCAGCCAGCATTCCTCGCAGTGCACATGCCAACACTGGATTGACGTTAGGGGCATTGAATATGAGTCCTAGGGAAAAGGTGGGCAGAGAAGGAATCACTGAGGCAGGAACACCCTTCAAAGAGCCTAGATCATAGTTGCAGTGACCCTTTCCAACACTCCAGAGCACTAAAGCCTGACCAAGGGCACCCCAAATTCCCTCTTACTTACCATGCAGATGAGGCATTTGTATCGGTCCCCCCGAGATAGCTGCCGTTCAAGCTCCCTAACCCGAGCCTTCAGGGCCTCAAATGTGGTCACAGCTGAATCTTCAGTGATTCTATAAAGAAGATGTATAGTTGGGTAGTAGGCTGATATCCCCAATCTGAACCTCCAGCCTGCACCTCCCTTAATCCGGAACCACATGTGTTTCCTAGACATCCCACATGCTCTTTCTCCAATGCCCCATAGCTGCAAACCCCACTTCAAAACTAAACCCACTCTTTGTTCCTCCATCTCCACCTGACGAATTTCCGAACCAGATACCCGAGAACCATTTTCAATCATTCTGAGTCATTTTCAACTTCAAAAATCTCTCACTTCTCTCCTAATACCTCTGGAATCACTCCCTTCCTTCCACCCTTACCATTTCTGGTTGGGCCTCCTGGACTATTCTATCGATAACTCCACTAACCTGAGCAGCAAATAACTTCCCCGCTCTAGTCCTTTATCTCCATACCATCCTTCCAGCACCTAGAACTTACATAGTGAAAGCAAATCTGACCATTTTTACTCCAACATTTCAATGTCTCTCAGACTAAAGCTCTAAAACATTTCTTCTCACTCTGGCCCTATCAGCCTGTACTCCTCATCACCCTGCCTATCCACACAAACTGGGCAGTGTCTCCAAGTATACCACCCTTTCCCAGTCTCTTGGCCTCTTTGCACTTTGTTTCCTCTGGGTCCTCCCAACCCCCTCGCCCAAACTCACCGTTCTGCTTCATCATCATCAGTACCACTACTGGGGAATTTTGGTGCATCCTTTATCCAACTCGACCCCAACAGTCTAACTGCAAAGATCTTTGTGTCCTCCACTAGACTGAGTTCCCTGAGGGCAGGCTGCTCACTTGGCCAGTATTTACTCTGGACATAAGCCCCACTTCTGGCATCTGAGCATGAGTAAACATTTGCAAAATGAAGAGCTAGTCCAACCTCTAGGGAAAGAGAGATGTGGGGCTGGACAGATCCCATATAATCTAGGTCCCTTTGCCATAAGCCTGGCTTCCCTCGAGGGCTCCTTGTTATTTCTTCCTAGGCTCATTTGATACCCTGGTAAGCCTCAGCCTGTTGTCCAAGCCCTGTACCACAAGGTCCCTATGACTTTTCCAAGACTGGTCATACTGCTGAACAGGGAATAGTTAGGACTCTTCAAGGATCCCTCCTGCCCCTCCTAAAACACTAGTGAATACGGCTACTCACAGAGGGAGAAAAATACCTGCTGGAAGAGTAGAAAAACTGTACTGGGGATGGCCTTAGGGAATAAGTATGATGATAATACAAAGAAAATAGCTAAAATTTATTAATCACTTACTAAATGCCAGGGATTATACTGAGGAACTATAATTATTATCCTATTTACACCTCATAAAAACCTTGTGAGAAGGTTCTAATATTCCCATTTCTATACATGAAGAAACTAAAACACTGAAAAATTAAATAGCAACCCATTGTTCACAGAGATTTGGGGAGATGGGATTCCAAGGTGGCAGACTGATCCTGTGGTCAACTGTGTGACTGACTATTACTCTATACTGGTTTATAAGGAGATGGATCTCCAGGCTAAGGGAACAGTAGAAATAAAGACCAAGAGGCCCAAGAGTTCAGTTGGGCTGGAAGGCTCACTTGTAGGTAGGCAAAAGTTGCTAAAGTGACAGAGCACACTTGTCTGGCAACTCAATTCCACAGTCAGAAACTGAACTATCTCATGGGTGATGGGAATTGTGAGGATATTAGAAGAAGGGTGTGATAAAACAGCTAAGGTTCCATAGGCATTTAATAAGAATGGGAAAAGTAGGACTGAACAGGGTAGGGAGGCCACAGGTAGAAACACAGTGAGGTGTGGCGTGAGCATGGACAATATCCTGGGGGTGCCTGTTCTGCCAGCTTGGGCGAGACAATGGTCCAGAAAGCTTGAAGTGGCTTATTACTGTTAGATACAAGTAGTCCTGGGGGATGTAAGAAGGGTAGTGGTAACATTTGATGGGCAACAACAAACTTCAATCTCTGACTGACTTTTTTCTTTTAGGGTGCTAGAAGCAACACAGAATATAACTCCCTAGTGGTCTGTGTTCCTGCACTGGGAGTGCTCTAGATCCACCAGCTCATGGATCCATGATTCTTTAGGCCTTGCTTCTCCAGGGATGCTGGGAAAGGCTGTCTCCAGCATACTGATTCCCACTCAGTCTCCTGGCTCTGGAAAGTCTTCACCCCACCCTCACAAGTACCTGCATAGCTGGCTCTTCCCTGGCATTCTGCCTGATGCCATATGTACCATCTCCATCTCGATTGCTGCTAATAAACTCCTGATAAGGATGGGGAGTTATGCTCCCTTCTCCTCCAAGACCCATGCTAGGAATTTCAAAGATGGGAAACAAATGCCTAAGAACTCCAAGGCCACATCATAGGCCAAGATACAGCTCCAAAGCCCACCTGTCCTAGATTTGCTCAGCACACACCTGGCCTCTAATCTTTGCTCTGGTGAAATACCCAGTCCTCCAGCCCCGGACCCAGCTTGGTTGTGAGCTATTCTTGAACCCCTCCAGGACATGAGGAGGTCAGATTCCCAGAGGAAGCCATAGCATCCTGCCTTTCCCCTTCCCTGGAACATGAAACAGATCTAGGGCAGGATTCCATACTTTGTGGATGAGGAAGACAGAAGTCATGGGGACGGAAGGGCTCCAATCTTGGCTAATCCAGACCTCCTGGTGATCTCTGCACAGGAGCAAGCCAATCCCCAACTCATCCCAAGAGCCCTACCTACTGGAGCCTGTGCTCACACAGGTGGGACTTCCCCCAGCCTTGGGTGGGTAGCACCTTCATGGATGGCCACTGGCTCTGGCCCCCCATCTCCCCCTCAAGCGCCATCCCTGATTAATGATCTTGTCTTTCTGATTTATGAGCAGCCCCTCCAGACGAGGGTGGGTGCCCCTTACAGCCCCGCCCGCCCCGCTCAGCTGGAGTAGGAGAGAATTATTAAATAAACATCCATACGTCATTCCTCCCCCCCAAAGCTGGTTGCGCCGAACCTGTACGGCCCGCTCCGGCGCTGACACGGAGCAGCTGCAGTGATTCATGGGCAGCCGGGCCCTGCGCTGCGGCCCATACATCATGCCAGCAGCACTCGCGGCCCCGGCCGAGATAAACTGATCAACCACAACGGGCTGGAATGAATTTATGACAACACAAAATGGAGGGAAACAAATGGGAGGTGACCCTGGGCCACCGACCCAGCCCTGCACCGGCCTGCAATCCACTCTCCTGGCAGGAGGCAAGATGGAACACTGGTCCTAGAATGAAGAGGCTGCCTTTTAACCCCAGGGAACCTACCCTGCAACTGGAGGGAGTGGGGTGGGTGCAGTGAGATAAGCAACGGCCAATGGCTGCAGCTCTAGGCAGCCCATACTGGACAATACCACCTCCTAGGGCCAGAACTGGTCTTGCTTGGGCTTCTGGAAAGGCAGTGAGATGCCCAGCTGATATCAAATCCTTGTGGCTCCCAGGGATAGAGGCCAGAGAGGCTGCCTGGCCCTAGGTAATGTACTAATGGATCTCTTTTTCCCCTGCTAGAAAATCCTGGCCAAAAATTCCTACCAGAAGTGATGAGACCCAATGCTTCTGCCTAAAACCCACTGCGAGCGCCACCCGGGACAAGAAAAATGAAACCAATTTAGCTCCCGATTAAGAAACAGAAACTGGAGATGAATCAAGTGCGCCGGCTGGGCTGGGCGGCCATACATCACATTCCCGGGCGGAGGCCGGCGCAGCGGGCAGGCAAGCAGGCGGACTGCACCTCCCTCCACCAAGGCTCCCAGGGCTGTGGCCCAGCGATCAATTCACAGAGTCACGCTTAGCACCAGCTGGGCTCCAATGCCGGCCGTGCGCCCAGGGCAGCAGGACTCAGCTACACTTGGGAAGGCCAGAAGCCCTGGCAGCAGCCTTCCTTCCAGCAACCCCCGCCACCCTGCTCCTGCACAGCCGCACTCACTTTTCGATGTCACTGTTCTTGCACGTCTTCTGCATGGCCTCCTGCTTGCTGCTTTCACCATTGCTGGTGGATGGCATCTCTGCAGGGACACAGGGACAACTCATACTTTGGACAGAATGGATAGCACAGGTGAGGGCTTGGGCTTGAGTCAGTCACCACTATCTAGGAATCCCTCTCACACCCATTACTGCTAACCTGGGTCAGGACTTACCATCACTGGCCCATTTAGAGAACTCAGGTGTGATGCGGGTGCTGGGAGGGCCACCACTAGAGAAGAAGAAAAAAGAACACAGTGAGGCCTGAAGGAATACAGACAACCCTGCAGGTGGGTACTGGGTTGAGCCCTGCCTCGGGCTTTCTATCCCACCACCCCATCATGCTACGCCTGTGCCCACACTTGCTTTAGGACTGCGCCCCGGAGTGCCTCTCTCTCCTTGGCTTCACCAGGTTCCTCGCCTGTGCAAGGGATGACGTCAGCCTCCGTGTATCTGGCATGGTCGTCAAGGACAATGGATCCTAGTTTTGTTGTAAGCCACGAGGGCAAAATGCTCAGGATTCCCAGCAGCCAAAGTTGAGCCTCTGACCCTGGAGGTGGTGTGGGCAAGTACCAGAGGTACTAGCTACTTTTCCTATTCCCAATGGCCTTCTGTGCCAGCCCCACCTTGCCCATAGAGACCCAAGGATACTGTGGCTTCCCATACTCCAGAGTGTCATCCCCATCCACATCCAAGTCAGCATCACTGTCCGGGTTCTCTTTGCCGCTGCACATGACGAAGCCAGAGCCTGTGGGAAGCAGGGTATGAGGAGGACCATGGACCAAAAAGACTAGGCCAAGTGTGCTTTATATGCTGCCTCTAAGTAGGAATCAGGTAGGAGGGCGAGATGAGGCACAAATAGAAACTTGGGCTTGGGATATATCAAATCAGATACTTAAGTGCTCCTGACTGATATTTCAGTCCTTTTACAATGCATATCTCTTTCTCTCTGTGGTCTCTGTTCATAAATTGGCCCATTCATATGCTATGTCAAGTCCTCAGGCAACACCCTGCCCTAGGCTTGCTATCCATCTGCCTTCCAGTTCCAGGAAGAGCAAAAAGAAAGTAGGGAAATCCAAGTGCAAAAGGTCGGCCCAGCCCCAACCAGGACCTGGGCTTCCTTATGTCCCACTGTCCAGTCTGACAAGTCCATCAAAGAGAACAGGCTGATTAAGGCCAATCAGAGCCATAGAGCGGGACCCCCAGCCAACATCCTGATTTTGGCCGCTAGGTCCTTGCCAGCAAAAACTCCAGGCAGCTGTTCAAATATTTGGTGTCTGAAGCGCCTGACATTAATTATTCATCTCTACCTCACGCAGCCCAGATTCCTGGAGAAGTGTAGTTATAAAGGGATTAGGAATGGACAGACAAGGGAGAACAGGCATGCACACCTGCCTCTCAAAGCAGTCTATGAAGGCAACCAGACTCGGCTGGGGCAGGCCAAGGGCCAGGCTGAACCCCAAGCAGCTGACCACTTGAGGTTCATTTGACAAAGCCACAGGGAGACTCTTGGCTAATGGGGAAGGGTGAGTTAATGAGACCATACCAAGCCAGCTCACCTGCTGGATGGTGTCTGACTCCCAGAACCACCCTTCTTGAAAGCCCACGGTCAGGGACCATAGAGCTGCCCCCCAGCCATTGCCCTACTTCTCTATGGGTCTCAGACCATAGCTACTAGCCAGCATGGCAGCTCTGCCAGGGATGGGGGGGGGGGGCGGCTCTGTGGTTAGTAGGATCTGTAAATAAATCTTTAAAGAAGCAAGGAAGCATTTAGAACTCTGCCCAAATGTCTTGTCCATTCTTAGGTGCCTACACTCTCATCAGAGAAATAGGTAATAGTCCTGTAATAGGTCCTTAAGCCTCTTGTGTATTCCTTCATCCTGCCTACCTTTTAGTTTTAATCCTTTGTTTTCCTTATCCAAAACCATGTATGACTCAGTCAAGTTCAGACTCTTCAATTAAATCTGTGAAGATCTATATGCATCTATTTCTCTACACTCACTCTTTTTTCATTTCACTCCAGAAGCCCTGTGCACATGGACATGGAGCCTGCTTGCTGTGTTCCAGCCATACATTGAGACCTTTGTTTATGCTATTTACTCCATCTGGAATGTTCTCCTTCTACCAAGCCCTGAAAAGCACTTTCTTCCTGATCCTCCTCCAGTCTGTTCTCAAAGATTCTTTCTATTCATCCCAGAGGTAAGCAGCACCAGAGAAAGAAAGAAAGAGGCTGGGCATTCCCTAGGCTCCACCCTCACTGACAGTCCTCATTTGCCCTCGACCTGGAGGCCCTGACACACTTGAACAGCAGGCAGGTCAGCAGCAGGGCCATTAAGCTGAGAAAACACCAAGTTACAGCTCTGTCTCCTGTTCAGGGCCAGGTGTCCTGACAAGCAATTCCCGCCTTGTGGGTGAGTGGCACCTCTATAAACCCTCTGACAGTTTGGGAGACAAACTCCGCCATCAATCAGAATGTAGCTATCAGGTTCACTTATAGCCTGTGCCCCCCGAGTCCTGCCAACCCCCCTCTTCCAAGTACACGCAGCTCAGCAGCCAGCCTCACATCCTCTGCTCAGTCTCTCCCTGCCTTGTGGGTGGGCAAAAAAGCAGAGAACCCTGGCACTACTCCCAAGCCCACTATGGCTCCCTTGGCAAATCAGGAAAGACAGGGTGCCATACCTGTCAGAAGTCCCAGCATATAAAGCAGTCCTGTGGCTTGAAGTCCTTTTCTCTGTAGTATAACTGCCTGCCCTGCTTAGACCAGGACCCATCCTCCATGGGAACAGAGATACTGTGGTCTCCCAAATCCTATATGCTTTATGCTTCATGTCTGGGTACTTCCTATCCTATGTAACTATAACTTTCTTCCTACGGGTCTACAAAACAAATACCTACTCGGCTGGCAAGTCTGACTTAGCTCAACCTTCTATCATTGACTGGTAGTGCCTACAAAGAGTAGTTGCAGAAGGAAGGACTTTCCACCTCTAATATTCTTTCAATCTTTATGGAGCACATCCTGTCTGGCTCAGTGTGGAGAATACACAAGATATGGCTCCCCAACCTCCAGGTACTCAGTGGGGGATGTGACTTGCTCAAGTACTTATACACCTTACACGAATGTGTCCCTTCCTTGCTGTCCACCCAAACTACTGCGTTACTCACCTTTATTACATTGTATTGTCATTCTCCCTCCTCAGACCAAAAAGTGCAAGGGTCTCAAGTGTGACTCACTGCTGTGATCTCTGCATTGTCCAGCAGGGCTGGCTAGGCCCAGAGCAGGTGCCATATAACATACCAGAGCAGTACTGGCAACACTGCTCTATGAGGCACTGGGGCCCTGTGCCAGAAGTAAGGCTGGGCCTAGAAAAACCTTATGACACAGCCTTCCCTATTCTACTGCAGCTCCCAGCCAGGTGGCAACCTTCTGTTCCTCTGACCAGTGAGACAGGAGGGAAAGTGTGACATCTTATTTGCCAAGGAAAAGGCCTCTCTGCCTTTGGTCTGAGTAGTCTTCTCTGACCCTTACCCCATGCCCCAGCTGAGACAGATGTTGGGAACCTCTCCCTACCCCCACAGGTGTTCAGAACAGGCTGCCACTGCCAATTTCACTCTGGTGTTGCCCTAGCCTGCTCCAACCTCCTTCCCAGCACATTAAACTTTATTTTCTTAATGAAATGTCACTTGCTGACTTCTGGCAGAATCATAATAAAAAGAAACGGCCATAAAGCCGTTTTATGCAGACAGCACCCCCGCCAGTTTACCCCCTCCTGCTTAGAGAGGAAGGCTCCACGGTCGTTTTATGTTCTCAGCTGCTGGAATATCCCAAGCCAGTACTCAGAGGCAAGATGGCACAGATAGCTCCTTTCCAAGTCTCTGGCTCCTCTTCCCTGAAGCTCAGGGAATACTAGGCAAGCTGCCACCTTTTTTTTTTTTTTTTTTTAGTACCAGGGATTGAACCCAGGAATGCTCAACACCACTGAGCCACATCCCCAGCCCTTTTCATATTTTATTTTGAGACAGGGTCTCGCTAAGTTGCTGAGGCTGGCTTTGAACTTGTGATCCTCCTGCCTCAGCTTCCTGAGCTGCTGGCATGAGGCATGTGCCACTGGCGCAAGTTGCTCCTTCTGGTGCTGCTTTCCAGGGAAGGAACTTGGTCCCTAGGACTTCTAAGATGACTCAGAGTATCCCTCAGTCACTAGGAGGGGCCCCTTACTAGGGTTCTACCCCACCTGAAAGCAGCAAAAAAAGGCTAGAAAGCAAACTAAGTCTGATGGTGAGCAATGCCCAGTAGAGTGGGAGCCAGGCTTGCCCGGTCCTGGGCAGCTGGGCAGTACAAAAACCCCTCTTCCCAGTGAACACTCAGCAATACAGAGGGAGAGGGTTAAGTGCAAACTGATATATAAGTCTAAATTTTATAAAAACAACCCTTTTCCCATAAACTCATTTCTTCCTGGGTCATTGAGAAGGGAGAGAAAAAAAAAAAATCAGTGTTAATTTAATCAATTGATCAAATGATCGATTGAGAAACTGGAGATGCCTGTTTACTGGGGGTAGTTATGTCCTGAAACCTGAAACCACAAAAAAGGAGCCATCGATTTCCTCACCTGCTACTCTCAACCAAACCAGAACCCAGAGAGAAAGAAGTCTGGGGGTCCTCTAGAGCCTAATATTCACCTAAGGGGAGGGCAGGGACAGCGCTTCCGGGGAGTTTTACACTGGAATTAGTTACAGATGCAGTTACGGTGTCTTGTGTAAACGCCATCGATTGGGGAGCTGACAGTCTGGGGAGCTGCGATGCGGGACAATCAATCGGCCTGCAGTGTCACCTGCCACCTCGCTGAACAGTTGACAATGCAATTATCCAGTGTGGAGGCAGGGAGTTGGCGTGTGTCAAACGCACTTAGCCACTTTCCGGGCCTCCTCGATAACGCGTTTCACTGCCTCACGTCAGGAAAGACGCTCAGAGACAGACGCCGTTTAAAACCATTGATACTTGCTCCTTCTGCCTGGATTCCCTCTGTCCCAGCTTAACAATTGTGTTCCAAAAGGCGATTAAATCCCATCCATAGCCACAGGGGACAGAAAGTGCCTTGCTCCTTGCCACCTCTCCTAACCCCTCCCAACAGGCGACAGTCATAACTAAAGGTAGTGGGGAGTTAGAAGCCTCTCTGCATTTCCAGCCAGCCTCCAGTTGTGTGCTGTTCCAACACCTGCCAGTGACTACACCAAGCAGAACAGCTGTAGTTGGAGACATTTTTAGTATTCAAGACCCATTTGCCTGTGCCCTTGGATTCACAACACCTCTCAGCCCTTTGTCCCATATCTGATGCTGAAGTTTTAGTAACAAATGGTTGAAAGAACTGCACCAAAGCTACCTTGCCTGTAGTTCTCTCTCTGATTTCTCATTCCAGGTTGCTTGAAACCAGTCTAAATCTAAGACAGGAACCCAAGAAAAATGTAAGCTATAACCAGAATCTGGCAGGGCAGAAACGATGCATATCAAAATGTTTTATTCCCTCTCCCTACTCCACCTGTTTGATTCAAATGAGCTTCCTGCTCAATGCTTTCACCTAGGGCTCAATGACACAGCTGGAGACACCTTCCATTTCTTGTGTAGCCTCCTGGGAAATTCCTCCATCCCAACACTCTTATTTGAAACCAATCATTCCCATGTCCTTTATTTTGCCTGTCTCTTCCAGATGTGAGGGACTATAGGTTCCCCAAATCCAAACAGGTGAACTCACTGGCAACTCACTCACTATCACCATAGGTCTCTTCTCTAGGACCTAATAGTAGCTGGAGTTAGGAAACAAGAAGAAAGGTGTACCATGACTAATCTGTCACATACCTCTTTTGACTAAGGGTAAGGGCAGGTTTGTCTGTGGGACTATATAATTAGCTTATTTTCTACGGTTTGCATCTCTGGCATAGAAGGCCCCTGTTTTGCACAGGTTTTGTAGGGTACCCCAGAAAAGCATCTTTTTCTAACTACTTATCTCTTATAGGAGAAGCATTGGGCTTTGTGTGTGGCTCTCTATAAAAACAGCACCAGCAGGTTTGAAAACCTCAGGCTCTAAGACAGCAAGCAGCAGCTGAGCAGTCTGAGGACCTCCTCTAGAACTGCAAAGGTTAGAGTATTTCCTAGATACCAAAAATTTCTTCTGACTTACTCTCTTGAAGTTTTTACCTATTTTCTTGGGTCTTTTAAACATCTGTTTCCAGCTGGGCCTATCTTGATGCTCTTCTATTCTGTCTGGTCCTTCATTCTCTCCTAAAATACCAATTTCAAGCACTCCCAGGCCTCAAACATCTGGGCCTTCCCCTTAGAAACCCAAGGGGTCCCATCCTGAAGACCATTCCCTCTAGAAAGCATTTCCTCCAAAACTCTTGCTTGACTGCTGCCTCCCACAGATGATTTCACTCAAGGTAACTGATCTGACCCATCAGCCCAATTACTGGTGGGCCTGGTGGGAAGGTTTGCTGAGAATGACGAGGAGGCCCTAGTCTGGGAGGAGGGATAGGGGATGATCGGATACGGAAACTTATCTGCAATTCTTCAATTCTTTCATATCTAACAAGGACAGCAATCTCTGTTCTGTCAGCACGCACAGCACAGCTTAAATGGGCCTCGCTGCTCGCCTGCTCATCCTGCCTCTGCCTCCCTCTCTCTGAAGTCGGCTGGGCAGCTTCTTCAGCTGGCGTTATCACTCCCTCTAACCGGTCTTGGCAGGCAATCTAATTCCTCCTGAAAAGGTCACCGCCATTTTAACTGCCTTTCAATCACATTAAGCACGCGCTGCCCGGCTTGCGGCCCAGCCCGCCCGGCGGGCGATCAATGTGCTGCACTGACACCAGCCCGCCTGGCGGGGCCACACCCAACCCCCCAAGAATTGGGCCTATTGGTTCTGGCCAGGAAGGGCAGGCTGACAGATGGCCAGCTTTTGCAGACAGGGTTCAGGAGCAGAGGCAGTCAGATCAGCCAGGGCCTCCCTTTGATAGCTCCCCCCACTGAGGAGGCCCAGCCTCCTCCGCTCTGCTCTCTCTGCCTCATGGCCCCCGTTGATCTCGCTGTAAAACAGCCTTTCAAGTCGGCCTGTCTTTTGACTGCACTAAGCTGTTTAAGAGGCAGCAGCAGCTTCTATCAGGAAAGCTGGAGCAATTCTCTGCAGATAAAGGCACCTCCGGCCGTTCCCTCTTCAAGTCTCACTCTCATCCTCGCTCTCCAAATCGCTCAAAGAAAAGCCCCCTTTGAACTCTCCTCAGGAATTCTTGAAAGAAACAACCTCGCAGTGTAAACACTTAGGGAAAACTGATACCCACCCAGGGCCTGAGAGCCCCTCACACTGCTTGGCAAGTATGTCCCAGCACCGGGGAAAGACTTCACAGAAACAGCAAGCCCTGTGCAGCTTTACCCCCCGCAAACTATGAGTGCCCAGGAGCCATCAGGTCCAGTTTTGTGCCAAGAAACCTAAGAAGCTGCCACAGCAATGGAAGATATGAATAGTTACAGCTGCCAACAAAGCTAACCCAGAGCATTCTGGAACTGACTCTGTACAGACTGCCACCACACACCTGTCTGCACAATTTCTGGGCTCATGGGCTCTGCTATACATTTTTTTCAGGGCCTGAGACACACCAGAGATCCAGCATAAGACCAGAATGCAATGGCAACTACTGCAAACAGCTCAAGCTCAGGGAAATAGTTTGGTCTAACCCTCCTGATTTATGTTTTGGCTTGTCTCAGACACGTGGATAATGTAAGAGAAGCCCACAGGCATAATGTCCCATCTGGGCTCTCAGCCTCTTCACACAGCCAGTCTATGATGCATGGCACTGGAGGTTTCTTAGCATGAGCCCAGGTAGCATGGCCCCAAGGAGGCAAGACCTTCTTCCCAGATGCTGTGAGATTCCCTATGGACCATATGCAGTAGTACTCCCAAGGATGTTTCCAGAAAATGGGAAGCAGACGGGAAGCAGACTGGCTCCTTTATGATCACAAGCTGCAATGCCAGCTGTGCTTGTGCACAGAAAGAGAGAAGAGCTGGAGGCCAGGAGGCAGGCAGCTCCCTTTTTCCCCTGCCCAAGATGGGAGTTTGACAAGGACAATGACTTTGGCCACCCCACCAATTCTGCTGTCTGAACTGATATTCAGGGGTCCTACAAGTCATGTCCCTCCAAGTAGTTAGGAGGACATGGAGATGGGTAGGGCCCTGCAGACTCCTCTGCAGCAACTGGGGAGAGCCCAAGGGAAACAGGGAGCAGCTGGGCCCAGGCCCCTCTTGCTTCAGGGCAGAGGGCGCCCAGGGAGAAGGGATAGGATCAGAGTTAAAATTAGATTCACCAATGAAGCTCATGGGAGGTCAAATTTTGCCATAACTCACTCTCTCCTCTGTAACAGATTTCCCTGACACAGGGCTGAGGAGGAGGAGGAAAATCCAATGTGTTTGCCTGGAAGCCCTCAGGGCCCCCAGTGCTGGAGGTGTACAGCAGGTTGCTGGATTCTCATTTATCAGCCTTAAGAGGGATGGAGTGATAAATGCATAACCGTCCCTTTAATATTTTATGCAGGTGCTAACGCGGCTTGGCTGTCACCTTCAATGCATCACCCGAGGCTGAGAGCCCCCCTCGTCACTCCTAGCTTGCAGTCTCACAATTCCATTTCCCCACCCAAATACATCCATTTTAATATGCACATCACAGGCAAGCAGCACGGTCACAAAGGAGCCCCGCCAGAAGCAGTTCCCACGTGGTGGAATGGATGACCAGCCACCAGCCCTGGCCTTGCAATTCCCAACAGATGGATACCCAGCAGAGGCCTGTCTACCAGTGTCAATGCCTGTGTCAGCTGCTTGTACCTCGGAAGCCACCTTCCAGGAGAGTGGTGGCCCGTATCCGCTTCTGCCCACACCACTCATACTCCTCAAAGCGGTTGCTGTTTTCATGCTCGATGTCCACGGCATCATCCTCAGCCATGCAGGAGCCTTCCCTCTGTGAAGAGCAGAGCAGGATCATGCAGGGTCCAAGCCATCCCCACCTGCTCCCCAGGGCTTGCAAGGAAGGCACAGCCCAAGCCCCTGCTTATATACCATATAGGCCCCAGCTCTAGGGCTCCTCTGAAGTAAAACCAATTTAGAGGTCAAAGACCTGGACCTCGTCCCAATAACTTTCCATGGGAGCCCAAGTGGGGAGTGAGAAAGAGTGAAAGCAAAGGGAAAGAGCAAATGAAAGGGAAAAGCTGCTAAGATCACATGAAGACCCCAAGAGCCCACAGATTTGGGGGCAGTCAGCAGCTAGTGTCAAGGGAAGGGAGGGGAGAATGAAGGTGGGTGGTGACGGTCCCTCTACCTTAGAAAGGCAATGCTCCACATGCCTACTCATCTCCTGTTCCGATCCTGCCAGGGGGCGGTTGCACAGGGGACATACCTGCCCTTCATCTTGCTTCCTCCGTTTCATTTTCCCAATCCGAGCTGCATGGAGAAATCAGAAACAGGGCACAGAATAAGCAATCACTATAACTAGAGTCCCAGTGGAGCTAACACATTCTGACCTGCTGTCAGCCATTAGCCCTTTTGTTCAGTGCCTGATCTGGCCCTCATTTTACAATGCTTCCTCCTGCTCCTTTGGGGAAGAGAACTTGCCAAGAGCACCAGGGAGGAGATGGGTGCTAGGCCAGGAAGTGTCCACTCTTTGGCTATAGTTGGCTCAAGCTCAACGGATACCTTTCTATCTGCTATCTTCAATGAGTCCAATGGGCAAAGACACTCCAATTATTGCTAGATATCTCTTCAGAAGGTTAAGACCATAGGCTCTTTGGTGTCAGGAAATACAACTTTAGAGAACATTTCTTGGTTAGAACTCAAGGTCACCCCAGGGGCCAGATTTGGCATACTGTTTTCTCATCAATTAAATTACCCTTTTATTCCAGGGCTAAGAGCCCTGAAGTACAATCCCTGGAGTCCTACCTAGAATTATCCTAGGAGGAATTGGAATTTCTCTGATATCCACTGGTCCATTTTATAGGAAAGGAAACTGAGGCCCAGTTATAAATAAAGAGTATCTGGGTCAGACCATGGATGGCCAGGTCAGGGTACCCAAGATACCTTGAAATGGAAACCCTTGATGTGCCTACCCCAAACCTGTTCCATCATTTCTAATCAGTACAGAGGGGCTAGCAGGCCCCAGAGACAGAGGACCGCCTGCCATGCTATCCCGCAGGGGGCTCAGTTCCAAATTGCACACTGCAAGCCCACAGCACTGCTAATTAATGCTGAGAGATGCAATCATTTCTAATTAGCTCACTAATCCCTCTCTGCAGTCCTCCTGTCACTGAAGCAGGGAGGGGTCAAAACAAGGGACTCTGTTCTCTCTAGTCCCTCCTAGGATACAATAGAAGGATCAGAGATGACCACTATAATACCAGACACTGAAAGGAGAGAAGGAGAGGTGCCTGCCAAGGAGAGGAAGATTCTCCACTGCAAAACCAGGAAGAACAACTTACATACTATTTTGCTTTCTTTTTTTTTTTTTTGTAGTACAAGGCATTAAATCAGATGCACTACCACTGAGCTACATCCCCAGCCCTTTTTATTATTTTGAGACAGGTCTCACTAAGTTGTTAGAGTTGGTTTCAAACTTGTGATCCTCCTGCCTCAGTCTCCCGAGCTGCTTGGATTACAAACATGTACCATCATACCAGGCCAGGAAGAACTTTCTTATGTATGCTGACTCTGATGGGAAGCTTATGAATGCAATAAAGGAAGGAACACAGATGACAGTTATGTTGTAAATCAGAACTTCTACTCTTAAGTCAGGCTCAATGTCAGGCACCTTCACAATGAGGCTCATCTACATCTATAATGAAGCTAAGGTTGTCTTCCCCAAAGCGCTTAGTGATCAATGTGCTTGCCCAAGAGGCTGACATGTGGCAAAGGTAACATAAGAAACCAGGCCTGACTCGGTGGTTGGAATGCTCTCCTGCCCCAATGGTTCCCCATACTTAGCAATATCAACAAAATTGATCCCAGAGAGTGTGCTAGGCTCCAACTCCTGCCCGTTGAAGGTTTAAGGAGAAAGCTTCTTCAACTGCAGAGCAGTCCGACCCTAGATAAAGACCCAAACCAAAGGGAAAACCACTGACCCACCAAACTGAGCATGGAGTTTGAGAAACCTTGGTCTATAGCCCAGCCCATCTCAATTACCTGTGTTTCCACTATAGAGATGTGACTATGTTCTGGGGCTCCTGGGACTTTGTGGACAAAGATCCAGATCACATTGCTTTGGCTTACTTAACTAGAATCTCAAATTCAGGCAACCTTGACATTCCATGGCTGGGATGGAGAAGGGATGTAATACATCAGAAAGGCATTGAGCAAAGGCCCCCTGAGAATTCTAGAAGTCTAGCCTGAAGCAGTGTGCCAACACGAAAGGTCCTCACCATACAATGACTGAATAAAGAAATGAATCTCAGAACCACCAAAGAGGGCATGATACTGGATGCTCTCCTTGTCCAGGACACCCTAGGAGAGCAGATGATCCCTTATAGTCTCAGAAAGCTATGACAATGTACTGGGCTTCTTTTTAAAATCCTCAGGTAAGCAAGGCAGACTTGGTTTTCCCCTGCTATTCATCTTCTAAGACCTGAACTAACTTACCACAGTGTGGTACAGAGTCTTGTTCTCTACATGAGGCTACCTCTGAGTTAGAGGAGCCAAAGTATTTGCCAAGGAGTAACATGGTATGGTAGAAGCTCAGACTTTGGAGATAAACAAACTTCAGTTCCATAGTGGCTCAGTTACATCCCAGCCTGTGTGATTTTAAACAAATCACTTTCATGTCTCAGAGCCTCAGCTTCCTTATTTACCAAACGTGTGTAACATTTTCCTCTCAGAAGTGTTTTAAGAATGGTGCTTAACATGGTGCTAGCCCATAATGAATGCTCTCCCTTTTTCAGACAAGCAGAGCCTGGCAATAGCAAACAAGTGATAAGAGCTGGGGATCTTGAACGTCCATGGCCTCACTCACTTACTCCAGAGACCCTAAGCAGTAGCCAACCCACATATACACCACACCCCAGTCAGCACAAAAAGCGAGGATCATTCAATTGTGTTCGCAAACAAGAATGCTCCAGAGATTTGAATCCAAAAGGGGGGCCGCCAGGTAGTGCATACATGGCCTGCTTTCAGAGAAGGCCTCTAAGAGCTGTCGAGCCCACGCTGATCACTTTTGTGAAATGTGGGCCGACTGATAACTCAAAGAGCCCTGGGATGAGTTAGTTCCTGTTGCCGTGGGAACTCCAGATCTCACTGCATTGTCAAGTCTCAGCAGAGAGGCTGTATTCACACTACTGGGCACTGATTAAAAACTGGAAGAAAAACATTCTCAGCGCCCTGCCGGCTTGTATAGTGAGGTCCCAGCAGTTTGCAAATTCAAAGCTGAGCTCCCGAGTGGAATTATGTAGCTTGTTCCTCATTCTCCGGCACTTATTGCCCCCCAGGGTTCTTCAGGGCCTTTAGAGAGAAATGGGCAAGAGCTGGGAACCATAACCTCCATTAGACGGACGGGGAAACTGAGGGCGGCAGCGGTGGTTTGGAAATACTCATGCGCTGTGACTGTGAAGTGAGTGGGCCCCAAAGTGGAAGAGACCCAAGCAAGACAGGAGCAGCGGGCAG
>NW_026000082.1:20359338-20538506 GCF_001458135.2 Marmota marmota marmota
GCACCTCAGCTCCCAGCAGCGGCGGCGGCCATGTTGGCCATGATCACGTGACCCTCCGCCGTCGCGCGCTGGGGGTGAAAGTTCACAATGGGGGGGCGGCCGGACTGGGACCAGGAAATAGCCGCTCAGAACTCTGGTAGCCACTAGCTGGGGCCGCCCGCGGGGTCCCTCCCACTGCCCCTAGAGCCTGCCAGCCCCAGCTTTAGTACCTGCAAGGTCCTTGCCCCCGTCCCACGGCCCCTCCCAGTGCGGGGGTTCCTTCCTCCCCAGAGCCCGGCCCCGACTTGCTCCTCCCGCACGGCCTCCCTAGGGCATCTGCTCTAAAGAGGCGCGTTGCTGCGGAGGAGGCGTTGGAATTGATCGTCCGCTGGCCATCCCATCGCAAGCTCCCAACATTTTCCTACTTAGCCCAGTGCATCCCGTTCCTGCTAGTAGAAGATTCCCCATATTTCACTGTTGCTGGACATCCCCTGAAGCTCCTCAAGAGGACCTCATTGCCAACACTGAGCTCAGCATCCCCCAAACAGGCACTTGCTTCCTGGGTTCTCAGTTCATAAGGGAATGCTACCATCACTCAGGTG
This sequence comes from Marmota marmota marmota, assembly GCF_001458135.2. Lineage (NCBI taxonomy): Eukaryota > Metazoa > Chordata > Mammalia > Rodentia > Sciuridae > Marmota > Marmota marmota. Next base: position 20,359,920 of record NW_026000082.1, read on the forward strand.
TGCCCACAGTTAATTTGAGAGTCGCTCTTGCCCCCACCTTCTTCACCCCTCAATAATTCCTGTAGAATCCATCCTGAGAATCTCCCTTTAAAGATTTCTTGAATTTTCTCATCTCCACCTCCTGTGTTATCTCCTACTCATCCTTCCAGGCCTAATCGAAAAAGCTTTCCCTCCCTCCCTTCCATCTCTGTATCCTCATTATAGTTAGTACAAGTTTTTATCAGTGAGCTGACGACTCCAGGTTGAGGCCATGTATGAGTCATTTGGGTGAACCCAGAGCCCAGCATGGTGCTTGGCATAGGCAAGACATCCCTGAGAGTTTCTTTAATGGCTGTACCTACTTTGGTTGTCACTGCTCTAGTACATAATCTTATTAGCTTTCTCAATTTGCACCTGTCACTCAGCTCATCTTTTAGTCTCCAGTTTGTCTTCTTGCAACCCCTCCTCCACACAATTCACTCAGTATGATCTCTCTTTTGTTCAAAATTAACCCTATTTCCCCTTCTTTAAATCCTTCAGTAGATTTCCACTTAGAAGATCTACACAGTGACACAGGCCTGCCCTGCTCTACCCTATCTCTAGACATTTCTTCCATACCTACTCCCTCCTTTTACCCTCCAGACACTGTAGCTTTTTGAGCATCCATGCTCTGCACTCAGGGATAGATACTCCATGCCCCATGCCCCCCAGTTCCCTTCTTTAACTTGTTAAGGACTAGCAAGCCTTCATTTTTCCTTCCAAGTCATTCTTCCTCCCCATCTCCTAGAGTCTTGAGTTTGTTGCCTCCTCTGAGTTTTCAATAGTTCCCTGGCTTCCCTCTGATCACATGTATTTTTACTGTTTGGTGAGGCATCTCTATTCAGTCACCCAGCATAAGGTCTAGCATGAAGGAAATACCAGTAAAGGAGAAGGACCTTGTGAGGGAAGCCTTAAGCCCAGTACAGGGTTGGGAAACTTCTATAGTTTGGATCTGGAATGCCCCCCCAGAGGCCCAGGTGTTAGTCTTGGTGTTATTGGGAGGTGGTAGAATCTTTAGAAATTGAGGCCTAGTGGGAGATCCTCCATCACTGGGGGTGTGCCCTGAAGGGGATTTGGGGACTCCAGTCTATCTTTTTTTCTTTTTTCTTTGGCTTTTTGGGCATGAAGTGAACTGGTGAACTCCTCCTTCTCCCATACTCCTCCTCCTTCTCCCATACTCCTCCTCCTTCTCCACCCCCTGCCCTTTTGTGTGTGTGTGTGTGTGTGTGTGTGTGTGTTGCTGGGGATTTAAACCAGAGGCGATCTACCACTAAGCTACATCCCCAGTTCTTATTATTTATGTTATTATTTTGTTTTTTATTTTGAGACAGGGTCATGCTACTGACCTTGAACTTAAAGCCCTCTTGCCTTATCCTCCCAAGTAGCTGGGATTGTAGGCATGCCCTACCATAAATAAATTATGTTTGTCATAATTTGTATGTTCTCAGAAAAGGCACTTCCATTCTCTACACCTGTTTCCTTAATAATAAATTGGGGGCAATGAGTCCTAGTTTATGTGGTTGCCAGGAGGGTTAAGGGGGGTAATAGTTAAGAGGGTTAGGCACCTAGCAGGAGCTAAGTAAATGGGAATCCAAATTGGAAACCAGTACCCCCTGCTTTTAAGGACTAGTTCAACAATTTTTTAAAACTTTATTTTTGGTACTGGGGATCTAGGGATGCTGAACTACATCCTCCATCCTTTTTTATTTTGAATTTTGAGACAGGATCTTGCTACATTGCTGAGGCTGGCCTTGAACCTGCATGCCTCCTGGCTCAGCCTCTGGAGTCACTGGGATTACAGGCATGCACCACCATACCTGGCTCACTTTAACAATTTTTAAAATCTAGCAAAACTGTAACTACTACTTGCCAGGCATTGTATAAAGAGTAGGGGATGCCTAGCTAGTTCCTGGGTTACTTTCTCCTTCATTTCCTACCAGTTCCCCTTTCCAACAGCACATCCAGGGAGTAGTTAGTATTCAGTTAGCATTGTACTTTCTAAAAATAAATAAATAAATAAATAAAAGAACGACTTACAGGTCCTTGGACATATCATTCTGTGTTGTACTTCTCTGTCTTTCCTACATAGTACTGCATACCCTGCATAGTACTGAATACCCTTTCTTCCTTGTTCATCAAGTGAAATTTGCTGTTTTTCCTTCCTTTCACTGTGCTATTTTAAAAATTTATTTATACCCATGTCATAGCACTGGGCCATAATTATCTATTTGCAAGTCTAACCCCTTGAAGGCAAGGACACTGGGCTGAATATGAGTGGTACTAGATAAACCTTTGAGTAAAGGAAGGATAAGACAAGGTCTTTGCCTTGGAGGAACTCCAAGTGGAGTGAAGAGTCAGATTCATGATAGATTAAAAGTGGCCACAGTCCTTTGTAGCTTTTCCTCTTGAGAGCTGGATTTCCTCATCCCTTGATTAAGGGCTAGCTTTGTGACTTGCCTAATAGAAACTGGTGGAAATCATGTTGTGTGAGTTCCAGATCTAGCTTTGGACTTGCAACTTTGGCCTTTACCCTCTTGGTGGGACATTTCCAGGAGACTGCTAAGAAGCCAAGAGGCTACCCGGAAGAGGACCAGGGCACTCCAATTTCCCAGACATGTCATGGGACCATTTTGGACCTTCTAGCCCAGCCAGTCCTTAGCTGAATGAGCTGCATAAGTGAGGAAATGCCCAGTAAACCCACAGAACATAAGAAATAATAAGTGGCCAATGGGTTTTGGGATAGTGAGGTGTCAATAGATGACTGAAACATACCTAAACAGTTGATCACAATATAGGGTGACAGGGGCAATAACAAGGATACAGGGGTCATGAGAAAAGACCACCAAGTCTTTTGGAGATGGTATTTGGGCAGGATGTTGAAGGATAATTAGAAATTTGATATGGTGGGGTAAAATAGCACTGTTAGAAGAAGCAGCTGTGTAAAGATAAGGAGGCAAAAAAGGAAAGGCACAGGGCGGGTGGGTAGCATTGAGTCAATGAACATAGGCCATGGAACTCATGGAGGGGAGTAGCAGAAATGGAAGCTGGAAATACAGGTTGAATTTAAATCACGGAAGGTCTTGTTATGCAGAGGATCTTGAACTTTATCTTATAGGAAGTCACTTAATTTGATTTGTCCTTTAAGAGGTAAACTTAGAGTATAGACAGGGTCTTGGGTTTTAACCTGAGAAGCATCTAGATAGGCTCTAGAGGTTTCCTCACTTCCTGAGTTAGTTGCATGTACAATGCTGTATATGAATGTGTGTGGTCATATATGTATTTTTTTAGGCAAGAAACTTTTCTGGTATTCTGTCGAGAATAAAAGAAACACCAACATTTTGGGGGTAGAACAGGGTGTGTGTGTCAAGGAATTGAGGTGATTTTTGCCTGATGGCTATTCTTTTCCTAGTTCAGCAGATGGTGAGACTGATGCTATGAGAGAAGTAGGGCCTCTAAAAGCAGGGCTTTGCTTAGCCTTTGCAGTGAAACTCTCCAGGACAGAGCCTCGTCTTCCTCTCAGACAAGGATGCCCAAGAGGTCATTTCTCTACCTCACATCAGGGTTTTCTGGATCAGGGCAACATCTCCTTGGGGGCTGACTGGGCTGCTGCTCTCAAATCAGGATTCATGAGGGTGGGGCTTCCTCTCCAGCACTGGCACTTTGGGCTACTCAGTTCAAGCTCTACACAAAGGCATTTATTGGAGGAGGTGCCAGTGGAGGCTGGTGTCAAGCCCACACTTGGCACTCCACTCTCCAAGCTCTGCACCCTGATTCCAGGCTGTGTCAGCTGGGAGGACAGAGTGCCTGAGAGGACATGTTTCTCTAGTTCCCACCAAGGTTTGGTGTGAGCCAGCAGGGACCCTGGCTCTCCACTGCAGCTTATCACTCCCTACTGTTTTGCTCTCCACCAGAGCAGGGCTGTGTTTCCCAGTTCATATTGGGGATCCCTCAGATGCTCTCCTGCCATTTAGATAAATTTCCTGGAGCAGGCCTTGTTTTCTTCTTTCTGACAAGGGTGCCCAAAGGCAGGGCTCTACCTCTTAGGTAAAAACTTCTGAGGGAAGTTCTTTCGCCTTCCTACACAAAGAAGTGCCATCTATAACTAAGCTGTTATCCTTAGGCTTCCTTCGTTTTTTGCTCTGATCTTTTAGGACTGTGTGATGACTCCCTTCCTGTTTGCCCACAGTCAATATCTACCTGTTTCTCTATACCGGCCTGATACCAAGTTTTGGCAGGATTGACTGTTGATTTGCTGAAGAGATCCTGCGTGTGTTCCCCACCCCCACTCCCCCAGCAGGGATTGAACCACTGAACCCAAATCCCCAGCCCTTTTTATTTTTATTATTACTTTTTATTTTGAGACAGCATCTTGCTAAATTACTTAGGGCCTCACTAAGTTAGTGCGGCTGGTCTTAAATTTGTGATCCTCCTTCCTCAGCCTCCGGAGTTGTTTGGATTATAGGTGTGTGCCTCCATGCCTGCCTACACATCTTTCTTTCGAAGACTAAAATCTTCAGTGATTCTAGCCTATGTCTCTGGCTTTCTTATAAAGCAAAACTCCCTAGGATACTTCCTGGTGGATAGGACACTTGAGAGGTACTCTGAGCCCAGCAGACCCCAGGGGACCTTGGCATCTTTCCTTAAGAACCATCCATCTTTAAGATACATCCATCAGTGGCACCTAGGCCTTCTGAGTTTACTTAGACACAAGAGGGAACCAGACACAGTTCAGTCCTCTTCTCTGACCTCCCTAGGAGGGGAAAAGCTAGCAACAAGCCTGGTCTTGAAGCTCTCATCTAGATGAGCTTATCTCTCATGGCCACCTGCTACTCCCTCCTCACCTGGTATCTGTCTGAGTGGTGCAGATCATCAGTGGCAGATGAATGTGGTGATGCTGTTGGAGATTCTCCTTCCCTCTTGATGGAAGCAGACAACAGGAGGGACTGGAAGAAGAAAAAGGACAAGTGGCCTCAGACCAAATGGGACCTGTAGTCAGTCCCCTGGAGTTACCAGTCCTGTAGAGCTTTTGGGAGTGAAGCAGGAAGAAGTAGGGCAGAGGGACAGAAGACCACCTTTGAGATTCTGAAGACATATGGGCAGGCGCAGGAGTATGGTTATGGGAGAGAATGGTTGATTTTAGGTCTAGGTATAGACTCCCCCCGACCCCAGAGCATCCAAACCTCCATCCCTGCTGCAGTTAATCTTTGCCTCAGGGAGCTGACACTCTCAGTCCACTCTCTGTGGGCTGAACAGTGGGCAGAACCTGCTTTATTCTCCCTTAGAGAGCAGACACTCTGAAACCCCCATGAAAGGTTGGGGGTAAAACCACATATCTACCACCCTGCCTGCCCCTAATACAGGCTGATGGCAGCCCTCTGTGGAGACAGTAAATTAAATAGTATGTATGAGTTTCCTGCGTGCAGCTAGGGATGTACGCTGGGTCCATTTATCCCTGTGCTGTGGCGATGACCCCAGCAAAAACCCCAGCAAAACTAATCCCCCCATGTCAATCCTGCACGGCCTCTTCTACATACGCCTGCAGTTTAGATTAATAAACTGTCTACTTTAAATTGTTTGCGAGCACCACAATTCTAAATACCACATGGCACATTCAGCCTGAGAGCCAGCTCTTGCCAAGGCCTTGTTCAGCTGCAAACTGGGGGCCCAGAGGCCTAAAAGCAATCCATACTTCCTCCCCCCACCTTCTCCAGCCTGCACAGCTCTGAGAAGGAAGCATACAATTCCCTAGGAGTCCTCCCCAGCCTAGAAAGCCATGCCAAATCGCCAGTGACAGCCCAAAGAAAGCAATTTGGGAAAGATGGAGCAACCATTTATCCTTCATCTCCAACTGAGCCTTAGGATGTGACCCACATGCCGTGGCCATGTTGCACATCCTCAGGCAAGGGCTCTGGGAAGGGAAGGGGCAGCTGCTGATCTGGCAGGGATCCCTGACTCGCCCACGGCTCAGAGAGGAGGCTGCAGAGAGCCTGGAGTGGGATTCCCTGCAACTGGCAGCTCCTTTTTCACCCACCCAAGCCCAAAAAGAGGCCTGTGGGCAACTCAGCCCCAGATCAGAAAGAAGGTGATGTCAGGCAATGTCCTTCTCCTCTGGTCCCAACGCTGAGGAGGGTGAACAATGTGGGTCCCCCACCATGAAAAACTCATGCTTGTGTGCACTTTCTCTCTCTCCCTCCCTTCCTTCCTCTCTCTTTTTCTCTGGGTTAGAAGCCCTGAGAGGCCTCAGCATTACACCTGGGGCAAGCAGAATAAAAAAAGGTCACTGGTGCTTTTTAAACATGGACCAAAAAGCAGTAAAATGTGTTTTGAAAAAAAAATCTCGGCATTAAATCATGACTTTTTGCCTGGCTCTTCGCCTCATTAAAAGTGGCCTTTTGGAAGGTAAAATTATCATTGTAAGCGATAAGATCTTTAAGAAAATAATTCACGGCTTCTTCACCCTTTAATATGATAGCCGCCACCGGCTAATTTTTTTCTTAATGGCAACGAGGCCATCAATCTTGTCTAAGGCCTCCTCGCCCTCTCCTCCTCCTCCCTCCCGCCTTCTCCCTATCTTCTTAGTCTCTTGCTTCAACCTTCTGCCTCCTACCTCTTTCCCCCATGACCTGCTTCCCTAAAGCTGAGGTCAAGGCCAAGGATAGGTCAGGAACTGTTCAGCTGTGAGGATTAAGCGTATATCTGGAAGTGGGTGAGCAAGTGTCTCTTGTCTCATCTGGTGGCCACTCTTCCTGTGTATGTGGTTGTGGGAATGTGCCCAAGTTTAAGACTTCCTGTGTGTGTATTCTGACCAGGCTTTGTGTATGGGTCTGCATATGTGGGAGGTAGGAATGGATGCAGATTTTCAGGATTTGGCCTTAGAATATTTGGCCTTTCTGGTGTCCAAGTTCCCAAACCTGCCAGCCATGCTCAGATGTCAGATGTCACTGGTGTATCGGCCAATGTGCAAGTTTTGTCATGACCTTCCTTAACCACACCATTCAATGCTGCAGGCTGGGCTGAGCTTGGCCAGTGTGGCTCCCTACCTCTGTGAGTTGCAGTTGCCTGGCTTTCCCACCTTTCTCTTTGGGGCTGGCAGGCCTTTGCCTCCTTGGCCAGGGCTTGCACCAGTCCAAAGCTGGGCTCAGTTCTCTGCTTCTCCTCTTCCAGCTGACTGCAGCTGAGAGACTTCTAAAATGAAGGTGCCAAGTTCACCTTTATCCTTTGTAAAGGCCTGCAGAATAGTGAGGCCAACCCTGCAGAAGTGAAACCTATCACTTTGGCTCTTTTTCCCAAAACGACCCTCTCAGAGGTCACCAATGACTTTAAGTCTTCCAAATACAGTGGGTCCCTCACCAGCCTTTCCCTTTTGCATTGCTGAGCACCCATACATTCCAAAACATTTTTTTCCTTAAGATCTCGGGATACTATGTTATCCTGTGGTCCTCCTAACACACTAACTGTCCCTCCTCTGTCTCCTTCCCAGCCTTCTGGACCTCACCTTGACTGGAAGTGCAGGATTCCTGAGATTCCCTGAGCTTCAACACCCACGCCTCACTCCCTATAATATGCACTAAGAGGGGGTTATTTTGAAAACTTATAAGAAGGGCAACCATATGCCGGGGGTGGAGCAGGGGATACTTATCGGTAAGGGCTTAGTGTTCCTCTCGAGGTCCTCATCCCTTCCAAATCATCATCTTTGGAGAAGAAGTACCATCTTCTTCTGTAGGGAGTTCTCAGCATAAATTATGTTATTATACTAAGTTTCTCTGGCCCCTCCTTTGAGACAGATACTCGCCCTTCATGTTTCCTTTCTCCATCTGATGCTTTCAAGGTTCTCTTCCATAATGTGTGTTTAGAGGGGCAGACTGTCTCCTTCGATCACCAACATCCTCTCTGGTTCCTTATTGCATTGCACATACACCCAATGGTCTGGCTTCTAAGGCCTTGCACTGTCTTTAACTCAGTTTCTATATTTTTCTTCACCTGCTACAGCTCATCTTCCTCCTTTTAGTCTCCCAGCCTTAGTGTTTGGGTTGCCCATATCCCCAAGCCACTCTTAACTCTGATCCCTCTCCTTCCTCCTAGGAGGAAGTCAGATGAGCATATCCTCACTCACACAAAGACACCCCCATCCCCACCCCACACACACAGTAGCTCTAGGCCTTAGGTTGATGTTCAAACCCAGGAGACATTGGGTATCCAGGAGGAGCTCCTTTCTCTCAGGAAGAACCAGATCTGGGTAGAATTAGGTCAGGATGGACAGGAGGAAAACATAATTGACCACCTACCTTGGGGGTGCCTGGAGCCATGGCATCCTTCAGAAGGGAATTCTTGCTGCCAAGAAAGAAGAAAACAGGGTTGATCGTTATACCTGCTGCCCAGGGTATGTAAAGCTAAAGTACCAAGAAGAACCTAAGAGAGATGGTATAGCCAGCCTTACCCAGCCAGCTTAGCCAAGTACCACCCAACCTATTCTACACAGTGGCCTGGCCTACCTTATCAGCCTTTATCCGGGGCCAAAGGCCATGCTGATCACTGGTAGAGAGTTACACATACAAGGCATGGGAGACTCCTCAGTGGATCTGAGGAAAGGAACTTATACCTGACTCCTGGGATTAGCCCTAAAAATTCTGCCTGCCTAGGAGGCTTCCTTTCTTTCCCCACGCCCTGTCCCCAGCCTGTTCTTATCTCCTATGGGATTGGGGTGATGAAGCTGACATGGCTCTTGTCAATTCTCCCTCCAACACGCTGCAAACTGTGTTAGGCCAGGAATGATCTCCCCCTGATTCAATTTGTCAGCCCCAGGCCCTCCGGCATCGGGCGCGGCAGGCGGGCGGGAGCTGGGCCCTGAAATATGGTGGGCAGCTCAGAGCAGGCGGGGGCCGGGGCGGGAGGTGATGGATGGGCTGTGGGAGAGGCGAGGACTGTGTTTAATAACAAAATTGGTATGCAAGGCCACATCCCGCGCTAAGCATGAGTGATCCAGAGCCACAAAGTATTACAAATCCCCGCTAAACAGATGCTGACAATGGAACAAGACGTATCAAATCAGATCCACTTCAGAAACATTAATATCCCTGTTCCTGTCCCTCCCTGCCTGCTGCCCCCGCTACGCTCACCACATCTGTGCTCACACATTTGCTTGAGTGCACACACACACACACAAATACATGTATACAGAGGTGCTGGCCAATACATGTACGAAGGCAGATGCAGCCCATTTTTATAGGGTCTCCACATAGACACACATACATGTGGAGCACATCCATGGAAACATCCAGAAGGCACAAAAGATATACACACATCCAATGCAGAATATGTGAGATGTATATGAATATACTAAGTCTGTTTACCTAGGGAATACCAACAAGAGCTTGGCTAGTATGCACAAGGCCCTGGGTTCAATCCCCAATACCCCAGGATGGCTTAAAGAACCCCAAAAAACAAAAAACAAAATAAAACAAAAAAACATAGGAAACACCAACAGATGTGCTTAGACATCCACAGGGTCAGACTTAGACACACCCAATGTGCAAGTAAAACACAAGCAGATTTGGATAAAGTAGTGACCTCAATGATGGGGAGGGCTGTTTGCCAGTACAGGGAGTATTTCTCTGTGTGTGTGTGTGTGTGTATGTGTGTGTATTGCAGTGCTGGGCATAAAATCTAGGGTCTTACATATGCCAGGCAAATGCTCTACTATTGAATTAAACCCCCAGTCCCTGGAGATAGTTTTGATTGTTGAAACTTGGGCGGGGAGAGGGGGATTACTACTGGCATCTAGTGGGTAGAAGAAGCTAAACATCCTACAGTATCATGGACAGCTCCTCACGATACAGACTTATCTGACCCAAAATGTCAATAGTGCTGAGGTTGGGACACACATATCCACAGACTATAATGCTGCCAATAGGCACATATACATATGCAGTTACACCTAGAGAGTGCATACAACACAGGGCTGCAGGGTCATAATTCCAGAGATGTGGCCATAAAGACAAATTCAATGCGAGGAAAATCTGCTCATGCACACAGGTCCACATAAACATGCACAGGTAAGACATCCACAGGCACTGACACAAACCAAGATGCACAGTCATCTCCAGAGGTACACACATATGGGCATACATACAAACACACATATACCACAGTGCAGAGGCCCTTGGCTCAGCAATAGGGTAAAACCAAGGTCTGAGTGTAAGAAAGAGCTATCTACCAGTCAGATCACACAGAGGGGGCATCGTAGACTAAGAAGGACAGACAGAAAAGGTCCCATTCAATTACCTTTCATTCCCGTCCATTTTAGGCCTTGATCTAGGCATTGGAGATACAGAGGGGAAACTGAGCTACTCTCAAGGAGCAACTTGTTGGTGAGTTCATGACTTTTATCATTACTATACTCTTCAATTCACTCAGTAAGCAAGTACTAATATCACCTTTCTGCCTACATAGTGAGGCATCTAATGTATACAGTGTGTTTACTAGGCCCTATCCCCAACTGGGATATAAGTAGTATCTAGTTGGATCAAGTAAGAACAGAAAAGGAAAGAATGAACAATTATTGTACACCCACTATATATCATAGTTACAGGCTTCCCTGCACCTCCACAGACACTGGGGATTGAACCCAGGAGTGCTTTACCCCAGAGCTACATCACTCCTTTTTTGAGACAAGGCCTCACTAAGTTACTCAGACTGGCCTCAAACTTGTGGTCTTCCTACTTCAGTCTCCTGAGTTGCTGGATTTCAGGTGTGCAACACTGTGCCTGCCTAAGACACAGGCTTTGAATGTCTTATCTCACTGAATCTTCACAAAAACTTTACAAAGTTGACTAATGAGTTATGTGACAACTTTGTGTTCACAGTCTGTGGAGGGTTTGGGATTTGAATTTGTATCTGACCAAATCTGAAGTGTTGGTTTTTATTTTATTTATTTTTTGAGACAGGAAAGGAGGAGTCTTGTTACATTGCCGAGGCTGGCCCTGAGTTCCTGGGCTCCTGAGATCCTGCTGCCTCAGCCTTCCAAGTAGCTGGGACTACAGCCTCCATGCTCACACAAAGTGTTAATTTATATATATTTAGTTGTTGATGGACCTATATTATTATTTTTAAATTTGTTCACTTATATGCGGTGCTGAGAATCAAACCCAATGTCTCACACATGCTAGGCAAGTGCTCTACCACTGAGCTACAACCCTGGCCCAGAGTGCTTATTTTTATATATATATTTAGTTGTAGTTGGACTCAATACCTTTATTTTATTTATTCATTTATTTTTATGTGGTGCTGAGGACTGAACGTAGTGCCTCTTGTGTGCTAGGTGGGCGCTCTACTGCTGAACCACGACCCCAGCCCCCAGAGTGCTCATTTTTAATTGCCCACATCATCTTTCTAAGGATATGCAGGGCTCAGGCTTATTTGCAGAACTCTGAGTTTTTTTCTCCTCTGCTTGCTGTGTCGCTTTGGGGATGGTCTTACTGACCCTGGGCTTCACTTTGCTGATAAATAGATTTGGGCCATTCAGGGTCAGGATGTCCAGCCTCTTACTTGGTCAAGTTCATGTTCTGGATCTTTTCCTAGCAATGCTCTTTCCTTTCCTTGCATGGAGCTCATACCAGCTCCTATTCTTTCCCTTGCCCTGAGCAAGGGCCCCTCCCTACCTTTCCTCCATCAACCCCATCACCTCCAAGTTTGTTTGGTCTCCCAGAGACTGAGGAGTCTGGTGAGGGGCCTGTCTTGGAAAGAGAGGTCTGTGCTCTGGGAGCTGTTGGCAGCCCAGCTCCCGCCCAGTCCATCAGCTCTGCCTTCTGTCCCTCCCTGTTTCCACAGCCCACCCTCAACGATTTCCTCCCTTGCTCAGCCACTCGCTGCCTAGTGATCCATGGGTTTTAAATTATAACTGGGACCCAGGAAATGCGTTCCTAAGTACAATATTCATGGGCTGGGCTGACACTTTTAATTAAGGTGATTTACACTGAATTATCCTTGGAAATAAAGAAATGGTGCACTGCCCGGGAATAAACCATCATCACCAGCCGCCTTTGTAAGTTACACTTCGTTTTAATCTATTTGGGGAATTGTTTATCTAGTTCATTACCCAACCAAACACCGAGGCCGGCCTTAAATAAGGCTTAAGTGGGGGTGAGGGCACTGCCACCTCTATAGCCCGCCTCTCCTCCAGAGTCACCCAGCCTCCATTGGCTTATTTCAGTTCTCTTAGAGCTCTGCCCAAAGAGGTAGTTCTCCAGCCCAGAGGCCAGCTCTCATAGTGACTCTAGAAGCCTCCGAGAGAAGATCTCTGAGCTCAGGCCCCAAGAAGCCAACCTGCACCTTCAGCTTTGTGCAATCTTGTCATGACTAAGGCTGTTTCTTTCCTCTGGGTGGAAACTCCTGCCTGAGGGCCACAGAGAGGTCTGGGACCTGTTCGTCCATCTTCAGCTCCCATCTATGTTCCCGCTTGTCTCTGTACACATGCAGTTCCTACCCTATCACCACCCCAGAGGTGTCTTAAGCTCAGCTTGCCCAGAACCCTGCCTGTTGCTTCCTCCTCTCTTCAGTCACTTGTTTCTCTGCTACCACCACCCTCTCAATCATCCAGGTCAGAAAGTTTTCTCCAATTAAGTACTCCAGTTAAGTCTTCTGACTTCTTCGTCCTCCAGGTGCCTCACCATCCCTTCTCCTGCATCCCCACCGCTACTGCCATTGTCCTAGGGCAGGCTCATCAAGCATCCTCTGCACCTGGCCCAACCTCCTCATTTGCCTCCCTGCTTCTGCCCCCAGTCCATACATGCCACTGGCTTCCAGAGCATTTCTTCTGCAGCCCATCTTGCTTTGAGAGAGCTTCCTCCTGGCTCACAAATATTCTCATTACTGCTACTACGTTTAGGACTCCTTCCAGCATGGAATCTGTCCTCAACCGAACGTTGTCCTTGTTCTATCTGCTAAATCCTGGGGTCTAAAGGAGCCCTTGTGCAGGACTGAGGAAAGACGGGTGAGGAGGGTGTGTGAGCATTGTCTCTGATCTCAGATGTAAAAATGTTTTGAAAAGTCTATGTGCTGTGCCAAAGGAAGTTCTGACTACTTTTTCTGGGAGGTTCTGGCTGGCCATGTACCCGTGGGAATGGGCATCTTTGGGAAGGTGGTTCTTTCAAGGTTGTGTGAGCACATTTATGTATGTGGGAATGAGATTTATGCGCACACCTATGTGTTGTGCCTGTGTTTGTGAAGGGTAAGTTCCCTGATTTTCCTGTGGGCCCCTGGGTGTGACCAAAATAGCATCTGGTTGCCAAAGAGGCCTGCTTTGTGCTGTTGGGTTGACAGAACTGATGGCAGAACAGCCCCACCTGGAGAGCCACTCAAGCAGAGCCACGTGGGAGAGAGGCACTCACCCAGGTTGATGCAGGGCACCCTGGCAGCAGCATCCAAAGATTCAGGAGTGGGCCAGCCTAAGGAAAGTTCCCAGAGCCAAAGAAGACAAGGCAGGGTGAGACAGGGAAAGGGTCAGTTGGAAAGCAGAAGGCAAGGGCTATCAGGGGTAAGAAGAGAGAGGAGCAGCTGGGAGAGGGAACAAGGGGAAAAACAAGAGAGAATTGGAGAGCTGGGGAGGAGGCCTTGGTCACAGGCTGTAGATGGCGTATGCCCGCGGTTGGGCTCTGCCCTCTTATGGGACTCAGTTTCTCCATCTGTGAAATGGCCACTCTAAGGTCCCTCTCTGTCCAGATGTCGATGTTGGGAGAAGAAAGGTGGGCACATGTGTCAGAGGCCTTGGTGTCTCATCTTTTCGCAGCCTCTTTTGCTCTCCTTCTGTCCTCTGGAGAGCTGGCAGGGGCGGGGCAAGGACAGCCAAGGCTGGGGCTCCCTCCGCGCCACCCGCCCCGCCCAGTGCACGCACGTGGCCCGTCAGCCCGGAGGGAGCTGACACGCTCCTTGGGAATTTATCACGCACCCAATTACAATGTTAATTGGCAAGTTCCTGAAATCAATTAATTCGCAAATTTTTTCCAATTAAAAATCCAGATAAATCACGAGGGCGGCGGCGGGCCGGTCCAGCCTGCAGTCCAGTGGGCGCAGCGGCCGCAGGGAGGGGAGCGCGGGCGAGGAGAGGGGAGGGGGCGGCGGGCGCGGCTGCCCTTGAACGCCTTTGCCGGCCGGTCCGACTGTCAGCACGCCGGGCGCGGCGGGGCCGAGACAGATAAAACCATCGACCCGTCGCCGCCAGCGCTTCGGCTTTATCGATCCGACGGGAATTTCACTTGCTGTGCAGATCCCGCTGTCCGGCTGTCAGACACCCGCTGGTGGGGAGGGGGGGCGTGCCGGGGGCACAGGGCGGCGTGGGCGAAGGGGGTGCTGGGCAGGACCCGGACGTGAGGGGACTGATGCTGGGGACATCAGCAAGACACAGCCAGAGGGGCAGGAAGCAGATGCGGGGTGGGGAAAGGTACAGGGGTTTAGGGTGTGCAGAAAGGGGATGCTCCTGGGAAGACGTGGGGGATGAGGGATTGTGCAAGGTCCTGGATGGAAGTCGAACTAGGAAGGCTTTGGGCATTAAGGGATGGCCTGGGCAGTACAGGTGTGTGTGTGTGGTGGGGGGATCCCAATGAGGAGGCAGAAAGAGAGTTCCCATTCTCCAGACCCTTGGGTACACTGCCTTTACCAGACTCTGCAGGTCCCTCCATCTCTGCCTCTGTTTTCAGTTTCCTGAGACATCCTTCATTGAGAGCAAATTACACAGAACTCTTCCTGGACAGCGAGGTATGGCACTCAGCAGCAGGATGTTTCTTTCACTTTCTACCCCTGGCAGGTCAGTCTTGGTTGTGTAAGTGTTTGGGGGAGGTGGCATTAAAAGCACAGGCACCGGAGTCAGATTTCTTGAGTTGGAATTCTATCTTTACCACTTATTAACTGTGAAGTCACTTAACCTTTCTGTTTCCTCATCTGTAAAATGGGTAATAATTAGAGTTATGTACCACATAATGATGTTTTGGTCAATGACCCACTGCATGTGTGGCAGTGATCACATATTATATCACCTTGTGATATTGTAGCCATCTCAGTCCTGTAAGTGCATTTTATGATGTTTGCATGACAAAAATGACATTTCTTAGAACACATCCCCATCATTAAGTAATATACAACTGTACCACTTACCCCAAAGTGTTGCTGTGAAGATTAAATAAATTAAGGCAATGTAAAGTAGTTGGCACATAGTGAATGTTCAATAAGGATTATTATTATTAGTAGTAGTCTTCTTTGGGGGTTTTAAAGTATGCCCACAAACTCTTTTGATACTCCTCCTTTCAAGAAGCAGAGCTTATAGAGCTTAATTTTCCTCCCTTGAGGGACTGGGCTTGGTGACCTGCTTCTATTGAATAGAATAGCATATAGGGGAAGCGATAATGTGTGAATTCCTAGACTATGAAAGGCATTGTGGCTTCCCTTGGATCACATGTTTGTGGGAATTCAACTGCCATGTCAGAGGGAAACTCAAGCATCCCTCAGAGAGACCTACATGTCAAGGAACTGAGGTGTCCTGCCAACAACCATGTGAGTCCGCCATGTTAGAAACAGA
Organism: Marmota marmota marmota; assembly: GCF_001458135.2. Lineage (NCBI taxonomy): Eukaryota > Metazoa > Chordata > Mammalia > Rodentia > Sciuridae > Marmota > Marmota marmota. The sequence goes on from NW_026000082.1 coordinate 20,375,503, forward strand.
TCCTACCATCCCAGTCAGATTTTCAGATGACCACAGCCTTGATTAACATCTTGAGACTGTAGCCTCATGAGACGCCTCATGAAACCAGTAGCCACAACTACCCACAACCACTCAGCTAAGCTGCACTAGAATTGATGACCTACAGAAACTGAGATTATAAATGTTTTAAGCCACTAGATTTGGGGATAATTTGTAACATAGAAATTGACAACTACTACTTCTTCCTTCAGTGTTCTTTCCTCAGAGCTGGGCACAGTGGCACATGCTTGTAATCCTAGCTACTAGGGAGACTCAGGCAAGAGGATTACAAGTTTGAGGCCAGCAAGGGTAACTTAGTGGGAGCTTGTCTCAATATAAAAAGGGCTGGGGATGTACTTCAGTGGTAGAACACCTCTGGATTCAATCCCTTGTACCTACACACACACACACACACACACACACACATACACACACACAGCCTCCTCCTTCAAGAAGCCTCCTTTACTTTGTGCTGGGTTCGGTGCCTCCATGATACCCCCACAGCTCCAGCTTTTCCCATATAGCAACTTCTTTGCCTTGGGGTTTGTAGTGCCTGACTCTGTATTCTCATATTCTGAGCTTCCCAGGACAGGGACCATTTTGGATCTTTTGCACCCTGCATGGGAGGTTAGGTGGGAGAGTAGAAGGAAAGCAGATCATTCAGGTTTGATGACTTGAACTAAACAAAAAGCAGTGGGATAGGGAGAACCCCCTGTTCTCTTCTACGATATGACCTTGCCACTCCTCCCATCAAAAGGGGCACTTTTCCTTTTTCCTTGCATCTGGGTGGGCTAATACTGCCTTCATCAATAGAGTACAGTGGAAGTGACATTAAATGACTTCTGAGGCTAGGTTATAAAAGGTGATTTAGCTTCCATCTCATTGGCTGGGACATTTGCTTTTGGAGTCCTAAAAATCTACCTATCCCAAGGTTATTAAGCTGAGAAAGGCCAGGCCACATGGGAAAGTCATGTGCAGGTGCTTTGGTCCCAGCCCCATTTGAGGTCCCAGCTGATAGCCAGCATCAACCTCCAGATGATCCCAGCTCCCAGCCACTGAATCTTTCCCTAGACCTCTGGAGCAGACGCTATCCCCTCTGTGCCCTGTCTGAATTCCTGACCCCACAGATTACACAAGCATAATGGAATAGCTGCTTTATATTGTTAAGATTTGAGATAAGTTTTTGTACCTCTCCTCTGGTCCCCTCAGGGTCCAGCTCCTCCTCAGCGTCCTTGAGGAGGTTCAGCCTCCTGTCTATGGGGTGGGAACATACCTGAGCACATTCTCAAGATTGTTACCTCCCAGTCCTTGAGATTGATGGAGATGGTACTGCTCACTCTCCTGGAAGGCAGAACCAGGCTGAACTTCTGATGGGGCTTCCAGGTCTCATACCAGCTTCTTTATTCTGCCCTGAAGCCTTACATGGCAATAGTAAGCCTGGGGCAGTAACTATGGCAGTACTAGGCCTAGGGCAGTGACTCACTCCTTTCCAACTCCTCTTCTTATCTTTGAGGCTGGGGCCCAAGGGGTCACTCTCCAGTACCATTCAGCTGGAGGATCTGAGGATTGAAAGCTGAGTGGTGGAGAATGACAGCAGGATCCTGGCTTCTCCATAGAGGCTGGGGTGTGGCCAGGTGGCTACTCCTGAAACCTGGTGGCTGGAGCTTCAGTGAAATCCTCCAGTGTGCAGGCTCCCCACAGGGGACTTACCTGGTGGGCAGCTGGGCCAGCTGCTCCAGTTCTTGTTCCATATGTTCTTGTAACTCGCTGGGCCTCAGCAGGACCTGGCAGATGGGGCAGATCGGGGCCTGGCTGTCAAACAATGCTGCTGCTTTCTTCTTACCTGGCAGGCGAAGGATAGACACGCATTAGCTGTTCCAGTCCCTATAGGAAAACTTAGCCATATTGGCTACCACCCCCTAGGGCTTCTTCTTCTTTTTAAAATATTTTGTATTAGTTATTGATGGACCTTTGCTTATTTATTTGCTTATATGTGGTGCTAAGAATCGAACCCAGTGCCTCACACGTGCTAGACAAGCGCTGTACCACCGAGCCACAACCCCAGCTCCTACTAGGGCTTCTTGATCTAGAAGAGTGGTGAGTCGGAGGGTCTGAGAGCCCACAAACATCACTCATTTTTGAGCTCCAGATGCTGTGGCCATAAATGGTGCCTCCTCAGCTAGCTGCCCCTCTTGGAAGTCTATTGGGACACAATGCTCTGTGCAATCAAACTTGATCACTCCATTTCACACATGTTTAATCATACCATCACCCAGAATATCTATCTAGATGTTCCCTGACTTTCTCCTTTCCTCATTGATTTCACAGTTATCAGATCTGGAGAAGAAAGACAAGAGGGAGAAAGGAGAATGGTTTCTGCAGTCATTCAACAACTATTCCCTCATACTCACTCCAAAATAGACATGTGCAGAACAGTGTCATCCTAGAATGGAATCAGATCTAGTCCCTGCCCTTGAGGACCTTGCAGTCAAGTGGGAAAGACCAACAGAGTCTAGGTGATTTCCAGAGCAGCATTCTCTCATTTTTTTTACTTTTCCTCAAGATTCTGTCCTTAACTTCTGCTCTCCTCATTCTGCGTGCTGAATGCTATAGTTTATTCTATAGCTATAATTCCTACCCATGTCCTATTGACTGCAGATTCTGTATTTCTACCCCAGATCCCTCCAGACCCCTATATCCAAATATATAATGAACATCAATGCCTGAATGTTCCAGAAATATCTGAAACTCAACAATTCAAATTGAGTTCTTCAACTTCTTCATTCCTTGCAAACTTACTCCTCCTTTAGCAGAGCCCATCACTGTAAATGATACCTTTATTAATCTACTCACCCAAGCCAGTAATAGCCTCACCATCCACTCCTTCTCTTGCCTTTCCACCTCTTGCACACTTAACTACCAAGTCCTGACCAGTCTACTTTAATATTCCTGGAATCTATAGTCTTCCCATTCAGGTCTCACTATTTCTTCCTTGGACAACTTCATTGGCCTCTGTAGGTCTCACTGATTCTGAGTTTTCGTCTCCAAAATATCCTTTAAGTTGTGTATATCCCCAATGAGTATATTGGGAGCCACCTGGGAGCCTGAACTCTATTCCTGCTTGGTTACTAACGATATCCAGAATAAACTAAGCTAGGAAAGAGCCCTCTGTTTGCTTAGTTTACCCCTCTTGGGATGTCTAAACCCATCCAGTGTTTTCTCAGCCTCTGCTTACAAGCATGAGGATTGAGGAGCTAGAAACATCTCTAGCTATCCATGGATAGCTGTAGGAAGGACTTTTTTTTTTTTTTTTTTTTCCTTTTAACATTGGGGAAGACACTCAGAGCCTTGTACATGCCAGGCAAGTACTCTACCACTGAGCTACCTCCCCAGCCCTTTATTTTGAGACAGGGTCTTGATAATTTGCCCAGGTTGGCCTGGAATTTGTGATTTGCTTGCCTTAGCCTCTCAAGTAGCTGGGATTACAGGCACATATCACCTTGCCCAGTTTTAAAAGGATTTCTTTAGCTTGACCCCAGTTCTTCCTCCTTGCTGCTTCTTCCTATTGGTACCTGGAGAGGTTCAAAATCAGTTTGGGAAGATAAAAACCATGCCAGTGATGACCAAGATGGTCACCTGGGTAGGGTTGGCAGGTTAAATACAGGATGCCCAGTGAAATTTGACTTTATATAAGCAACAAATGATTTTGTAGTATGAGGATGTCCCAAATATTGCATGGGACATATTTATACTAAAAACCATTTCTTGTTTTTCTAAAATCAAATTTACCTCTAGATTTCTTTCCTATATTTTTATTTGCTAAATCTAGCAATCTTATACTTGAGTATAATTTCAGACTGAGTGCAAGAACCTACCTCCCTTTGACGCACTCTGAGCAGGATTAAAACTTCTCTGGAGGCCCAGGGCTCAAAGGAAGGAGCAATTCATTCTGAGTGTGTTTTGGGGAGTGGAAACAGAGAGAAGGCTTAACTAAAGAAATGAAATTTAAGTTGCAGCTTAGAAGTATACCAGGCAGGGAATGGGAGCAAATGAATGAATAAATTAGTAAGTTGTAATTTCCTTGTAGACAGGAACCATTTCATATCCATTTGTATACTTACAGACAATTTATAGCAGGCTGTGCATAAACTAGATGTTCAGTGATGAAGCAAAAGAAAGGAAGAGGAAGGGAAGGAATAACCATCAGAGTGTCCTAGAAGTCAGATAATGTTTGCAGAGCTAGGATGTTAGCTGTGGAGGCTTTATGTATGTCAGGGTGGTATAGGTGTGGCCCAGCCTGCATGGCTAGGTCTCTGAGGAGGGGAACAGATCCTACTGTCCTGTGCTTTGGTGGCTGGGCCTCAAGTGTTCAGGGGACAGCTGGAGTGCAGCTCTGAGTAAAGGAAGTAGGTGTGGCCCCGTTGAGAGGTGGGAAATGAGGATTCTAGTCTCAGTTCTGTTCCTTGTTTCATTCAGTCAGAGACTCTCAGAGATGAGTGAAGCCCTAGGAATTCTCTCAGCTATTATCTTTATTCTACAGATGGGGAAATTGAGGCTTAGAACTGGACAGGGACTGCTGAACTTGGCTTTTGATTCCATGGCTTCATTTATGTATTAATTCAGCAAATGTTTATAAAATAACCATTTTATGTCAGGCATTGGGGAGACTGGAGTTCAGAGATAAGTAAAACACATTCTTAGCCTCTAGGAGATCACCTATTAGTGGGAAAGCAGGAACGATGAGGGATGCTGTGGAAGGGCAGGTGGCCAGAGGGAGGGTTGGTAGGAATGAAGGCAAAGGTGATGCTTAAGGGGTGGCATGAAGGATAAGTAAGGGAAAGTTGACCAGGTTGTTGGAATAGCTCATTGCAGCAGGGTCTGAGGTTTAAAAGGAGAAATGGTGAGAGAGAAGGATGGTAAAAGGAGGATCCAGGATATATGGTCTGAGCTGAGGTGGAAACTTCAGGGGTTCAGGCCCTTTTTTCCTAGATACCAAGTTTGACTCTTAGGGCTTCCTGGGGCTCAGATTCCTCTTCCCATATTTGGAGGCCAGGCATCAGCATTCCCAAATACCTGTTCTCATTTCATTTGCTTTGCTATCACTAGACAGTCTGCTTTTCTGAGCTTGGCCTCAGTTTTCCTGTGGGGACAATGGGCCTTCTTGGCTTCCAGCTTCAGGAATAATACTGACAGGGATCAGCGGAAGAATCCTATAGTCTGTGCCCTCCATCCCACCTCCATTTTCTCAGGGGTTAGAGTGGCAGGTGTCAGCATGGCCACGGCCCCCTGCTTCCCCTCCCCCGCTGTGTTCCCTATAATTTTATATTGAGACCTGTGGTCATGACGTGGATTTTACTGCATTAACGACATGGCCTGCCCAGGTTTAATGACAAAATCCATACTCTGGCCCTGGGCCTGCTCCTCGTTTGCATAATTCCCAGAATACAGCTCCCTGAAGCTTTTGACCTGGGCCATTACAGTGGCCATAAAATGGGCCATAAAACCGCTGGGGATGGCCAAGAGGAGGGGGCTGTGGTCTTGCTGGGGTGGGAATGAAGCCCTCAACCCTCTACTCTTCATAGGCTTGGGTGGAGGCATCCTCTGGTTCTTCCTTTCCACAGTTCCCAGAATCTGGAAGTCCATCTCAGGCCAAAGATACCCCCAGAAATCCTTAGTCCAGCTACCCATCCTGTACAGAAATCCCTTCTCCAACTCTGTTGTCAGCATCACAGGTAGCCGCCAGAGCCTACAGGAGGCAGACTGTCAGCAAGCATCCTCTCCTTGAACATTCCTGGTGCTGCCCTTGACAATTCCCCCAACTGTTGGGCAAGGCCTTTTGCCACAGGTGGGTCTAGTTCACATAAGCCTAGGTTGAATCTTGTCTCTCTCCAGGAGGCCTAGTTCCCTGGAGAGGTCAGGAGCCAGGCTGAGCCGCATAGTAGGGAGCCGCGGAGGGGATGGGGACAGGGACTGGGTCGGGCTGTCAGTGCTAAAGATGATGAATGGGGGAGGTGAGGCGGGAGGCCCAGTGTTATCGGCGGTGGATGGCGGGCGCGGGCGCTCGCCGCTCCTGCTAATCCCCGGGCGCTGCCTCAGCCCTTGCACTGATAACGAGGAAATGGGACTGACAACAATTTTTAGCTGAGAGATTCTTCACCAAAATGCCAGGCGGCCGGAGGTCTGACAGCGCCTGATTGAGTGTGTGAGTGTGTGGGGGGAACGCCCGCAGCCCCCTCCCCTCCCATGCAAAGATGGATCGCTCATTCCGCCTCCCGTCCACATTCATTACCGCGCCTCCCTCCCACCACCCCTGCCGCTGTAGGGCCTGCCACCTCCACTTCCCTGCCTGCCTGCCTAGGTATCTCCAAAGCAAGAGGAGGGCGGGAGGAGTCTGACCCTGTCCTCAGCCTTACACAGGGCACTGTCTCAGAGAGCAGGGAGGGAGCCTGGCCAGGGTGTCAGGACAGTCAGGTCCTGGTTGATGGCTCCCTAGTCAGAGTGACCTCCAGGGGAGGCTTGGGGAGCTGCTAGACTTCCTATCCCACCAGGTCCCAATAAGGCTCCAACAGGAATCGGCTGTCTGTAAAAGGTGAAGGGGGACTGACTGAGTAGAGAGAAGAAGACAAGCCAGGGCAGCCCTCTAGCAGCCTGGGCCAGGCTCCAGTCTATCCATCTGTCCAAGTTTTGCAACAAGGCCTCAGGTATGTGGGGGTCTAGATTAGCCCTCTGCTGCCCCCCTCTGTTGGGAATTGCTGACCATTGGGAACAGGTAAGTGGGCCCCACACATGCTGCTCCTTCCCTGCCATCTTCTTCAGTGAGTACTGGACACCTGGAGGGTGAAGGTCTCATTCAAAGAAAAGCCTTCTCCTCCTAGATCAATAACCCACATCCGGCCTTGCAGCTCCCCACCATGTGATTGCCTCTCTGGCTTGGCCTTTTGCTTTTGTCCCACTTCTGTTGCCTGGTGGTTCTATTCTTATGTCTCTGCTTGTCTAAGCAGTAATTTCCATCTCTACTATCTCTTCTCTGCAGGCCACAAAGGGCATGACTTGACTGCCTGGTGTCTGACTAGGGATGGGGACCATTAAAATGAGGGTGAAGGTGATCCTAATGTTAGATGGCAATGGAGGCTAGGACTTTTAAGAGTATGCATATAGGTAGGTATATGTGCATCTTTGTGTGTATACATGTGTAGGTCCTGCCCTTCCCCTCCCCACCTCTAGTAGAAGGACTTTCATTTTTTAGTGACAAGTCAAAACAGAAATTCAAGCAGAATTCATCAGAGTTTCACTAGAACAGATTTGTGGTTTATGCCTGCATCTGTCCCATCCTGACACCTGGCTGTGTCCTGTATCCAGCCTTCTTCCTGGTTATACTCAGGCTATAGATATATCTATATATAGATATATGGTAGATATATCTACCATTCAATATATTCTCTGGTCCTGGCTCCCTGGCCTCTGTGGAATTCCTTCTCGTATGCACTCATACCCATGAATCTGTTTATTGGTTTGTGTGTCCATGTATCCATCTGTACATTCACCCATCTATTTATATGTTTTTTGTTAAATAAAAATAATACTACTAAGTATCATTATATATTAAGCTATAGTTTGGTACTGCACATACTTTATCTCATTTAAATCTCATGGCAGTCCTGTGAAGTAGGAATTATTATCTCACTAATAAGGAAATGGGGCTCAGAATAATGCAATGACAGTAACAAAGGGAACTGCAGAGATTTAAATCTACGTCTGTCTGATCCAAACCTGAGCAATACCCAACTACCTTCCTACCTATGGACCCATTCACCTAGCTCATGATTCAGTACTTTTCTATAGGTGTCTGCTCATACCCACTATGGGCCTGCTCTAGTACAGATATCAGATAATAATAAAAAACAAGATAACTACAGTAACTGTCTTCAGAGAATTTGGGACCTAACTATGGATAGAGACAGTAAATGATTGTCCCGAAAGTGGTCTTAAGAAAAGGAAAATGCATGGAGCTAATGAGAGCATATCATCTGGTCTGAGAGGTGAGGGAAGTTATATTTAAGCAAAGGCCTGAAGGATGAGTTGGAACCAGTCATGCACTACACTAGGAAAAGTAATGTTCTAGATAGAAATCAGCATGTTTGAAGGTATAGAGGAGGGAGATTCCAAGTAAGGAGTTTGGCTGGAGCAGAGTGAGTGACATATGATGATAGTGAGGCCACAACTTGAAGATTTTTTTTTTCTTTTTTTGTGGTGTTGGGGATTGAACCCAGGGCCTTGCACATGCTAGACAAGTACTCTATCACTGAGTTACATCCCCAGACCTCTGGAGGACTTTTTATTTACATTAATGATTTTGGTTATTACTATTTTTTAATGTATAACCAGAAGCCTTTGTGAGAGTTTTAACAGGGGATTAATATATCAGACTTACATTTTATTTTTATTTTTTAAATACTTTTATTAATGCATTATAGTTATACAAAATAGCTGGGTTCATTATGACGCAATCATACATGTATAGGATTTAATTTGCTCCCTTTCAGTCCCCAGTGCCTCCTTTTCCCCCTTTCCTGTTCCTTCCCCTTGTTGCCCTTCCTCTATTCAACTGGTCAGACTTGTATTTTAAAAGGATTATTCTAATTGCAAAGTAGCTGATTGTCTAAGAGGCAAAAGCAAACACAGTAGGGTATTTCATTCACTCAGGTGAGAAATGATGGTGGGGAATTGCAGAAGCAGGTGGATTGGATATTGGGGGTTAAAGGACAGAAAGTGGTTAAGGATGGCTGGGCACGGTGATACACAGCTTTAGTGCCAGAGATTCAAGAGGCTGAAGTAGGAGGATTGCAAGTTTGAGGCCAACCTTAGCAACTTAGTGAGACCGTGTCTTAAAATGAAAAATAAAAAAGGCTGGAGATGCATGCAGCTTAGTGATAGAGCTCCCCTGGTCTTAATCCCCAGCACCAGAAAAGAAAAGAAAAAAGAAAAGTTAAGGATGATTCTAAGATTTCTGACTAGAGGGACTACTAGGTGGTAGACCATTAACTGACTTATGAAACAAGAGAAGAAGCTGCAGGGTTAGTAAGGAAGAAAATGAGTTCAGTTTGGGGTCTGTTTAGTTTGAGGAACTATTAAGACATCTATGTGAAAATGCTGAGGTATGACTATGTGAGACAGAGCCAGATTATAGACTTGGGAGACACTTACATACATATAAGAACTAAAGTTTACCACTGTATCCTTTGTGACTAGAACAAGGTCTGACATATGGTAAATACTCAAGAAATATTTATTGAATGAGTAAATGAGTGAAGTTAAGAGAAGGTGAGATCAACTAGGGAAAGAGTATAGAGTAAGAAGAATCTGGAGCAGAACCTTGATTAACAGATGAAGGAAGTTTAAGTCACCAAGGACTAAGAAGGAACAGTCAAGGGGCAGATGATTACAAGGAAAGAGTGATGTCATTGAAGCCAAGAAAGGAAGAGTTTCAAGGAGGCAGGGTTGGGGGGGGTAATTGTCACCAAGAGTCAAATGCTGCTAAGAGGTCAACAACATCAGACATGAAAAGTGTTCCGTCCACTCATCCTATCCATAGTACAACCCTTCTACCCTTCACTTCATCCATCCATCATCTATCCAAACCACCTAATTACTCATCCATTCTTCCCTCTTACTCATTCCCTTCCTTCTCCTTTTCTATCTAGAAAACCATGATTGGTGCCTCTGTTGAATATGGGGCAGGAAGAGTTAACATGCTGACAGACGGCATTTTTTACCTTCAGTCAATATGAACAAGGCCCCAAGACTATGATTCCAAACATCTGGATTTCATCAATATGTGATCTGTCATCGTATATTGGCATTCCCCAGTCCCCGCGCTAGAGCAATGCGGCTGGTTTTATTAATACGTCAAATACATTATCCGTGTAATACACTTGTCTGGCTGGGGCCTCCCGCTGGGGCGGGGCGGCGGATTTGAATGTATGATGAATCAGTTTGCATTACATGTTCGTAAGTCATCATTTGTCAGGATTAATAGGCATCCCTGGTCGAGGAGGTGGGGGTAGGGCAGGCAGGAGAGAGATGTGTATTTAGCTGTGGCCCATACTTATCTGCTGGTGCCCAGGCACACCCTGAAAGCAGCTGTGCTCCCTCTTGCCCACACCCCAGGATGGCAGCTGGCATTCAAGGGACAGAGGTGACATTTTCATCAGTTCTCGAGGTCAACAATATCAGGCATGAAAAGTGTCCCATCCATTCGTTGTATCCATAGTACAAACAAATATTGCCAAACAACCAGAAAGGATAGACAGGGGCCCTTGTCACAAGCTGGCTAACTCTTAGTCATCCTTCAGGACTCAACCTAGAATTCCTTCTTCTAGCAAGCCTTCCTTGACTCCCCTTGACTTGGCACATAAGTGTTATTATTGCCTATGTGTATCTATTATCTTCTTTAAGATAGTAAATTTCTTCTTTTTTTCTTTTTTAAATATTTATTTTTTAGTTTTCGGCGGACACAACATCTTTGTTTGTATGTGGTGCTGAGGATCGAACCCGGACCGCACGCATGCCAGGCAAGCGCGATACCGCTTGAGCCACATCCCCAGCTCAAGATAGTAAATTTCTTGAGGGCAAAAAATTAACTTGATCATAGCTGTAGCCTTGGCAACTAGCAGGGGACATAGCTCAAAGTAAGAGAAAAGTAATAGGAATAACATAAATCAATAAATATTCCTTGAGTTAATGAATAAACAATTGTTGACTTACTGAAACCCCAACAATGCCAACATTGCTTTGCTGACCAGGGGCTTTCTCTGATTCCTTGCCCCCACCCTGACTCTGGCCTAATCTGGTTGCATAGACCCCTTCACACAGCATCAGGTTCTTTATATGTGACATGCATATCCAGATCCCATACACAGGAGTGACAGTTCATGCCCATAAGCCCTTGCCATTTTCCTTCTCCCTCCTCTCTGCCTACAGAAACTCAGATTGGTGCTGCCCATTCCACATGGCTTCCTCTCAGCTTCAGGTACAAGAGTCTGGCTGGTGCTCTGACTTCTATTTGGATGGATGCTTTTTTTTTTTTTTTTTGTCTTTGGCAATGGGGGGGGCCAGACATAGTTCTTGGGTGGCCATTGGCAAACATCTGCAGGTCAGCCTCTGGGCAGGTTTAGACTCAGACTTAGGCTCAAGCTGAGGCCAAAGGTGCTGGACCAAAGCACAATCAAGCTCACTGAATCCTGGTCATGGAACCTAAATCCTTGGCTCCATGAGCCTTTGCTGCAGCCAAGTGCACCAGCCAACTGGTTCAGAGGCTGGAGGGGCTTCGGGACACAGTTGTTTCACACCCCTGACCTTGGCTCTCCTAAACATAACTACAGCTTCTTTTCTCTTGTGGAGCTACAATTTGTTCCCCTCCTCCTAGAGCTAATAACTTCCAGACAGTTCCTGGGCTGGGCGGGCCAGTGTTGGGTGGGGTAGGTGGGGCCTCCCAGCGTTTCCTGGGATTAGGCTTTACAAACTGCAATAAAGGGCTCCCTTCAGGAAAATATCCACATATGGACATGCACGGTTGTCATCCCAAATGTCTAGACGCACAGGTACTCATGAAAGAGTGGGCGGTTTTTCACATCTACACGTTCACACCTGAGCTCCTATGCATATACTAATGTGAGGCCTGAGTATGTACCTACATATTCTCCCCAGCATGCTACCCACTTCCCTCTCCCCATCCCTTCCTCGCCATGGAGCCAAAAGGCTAAGACTGTACTGTTTAAAGTAAAGTAACTTCAAGTGTGCTTTACCCCCTGCTGGCTCTGACTATGGGCTTATAAAAATGAAGTGGGAACCTCCACAGCTGTGGGCAATAAATCCTGAATGGCCGAGGAGGGCAGGGTTACCTGCTTTCTAGGCAGATGGGTGGAGCCCGGGCACTGACAAGTGCCTGTGGGACTGGACTGGCAGTGGGCCAGCTGTGGAGCCTCAGGCACTGCCTGCTGGCCCAGCCCAGCTGCCTCCCACAGACCTGTGCAGTCAAAAGAGCCAGAACTCTAGGGAAGGAGCAAGGACTGAGAGCGCAGTAGAGGGAGGTAGAGGAAGAGAAGGGCCGGGGTGGGGAGTGTGAGCAAGACAGCCACGTGCTGCTAAGGCTGAGGGGAGCCCTCGCATCTGGAGATCAATTAGCATCAATTACTGACTTCATTTAATTGTCGTCCAAGATGAATTTGTCATTTTTAGCTGGGAATTAATGGGAGACCTTCACCTCTCCCTGGCAGCAGCAGCAGAGCCAACAACGGTCACCTCAGCCTCCTAGGAGCTCTGCATCCTGCTTGGGGCAGGGGCAGGAAGCTAGTGGGGCTTCTGCTCCCTGGGCAAGCTCTGGCCTGGCCCTCTGGAGCCCAGGGCCAAGGTGGAGGCCGTGGGTCCTGGGTAGCAGTCCTTTACTGCCTCTGGCTTCAGTCAGAAATTAATTTGCTGGGCTGAGCATGTTTACCTTTTCCCAGCAAAGGCGAGACGGTAAACAGCGGCCCGGCGGCTGAAATTGAATTGATAACTGCATCAACGTGCCAGATAACGCCTAAAATAATACGCCGATAAGGAAATTCGATTTGATTTGCTGCTGCGCATCAGATTGGCCCCATCTGTAGCTGCCTGTAATCATTTTCAATTGCGTTGGGAAACCTTATTTGTCCTTAAATATTTCTGTCATTTTTCATTGCTGGCGACAGATCCTTGGGCAGGTGGCAGGGGTGCGCTGCCTCTGTGGGCGCGGGGCGGCGGCCCGAGGAGGAGGGGTGGTGCAGACTCTGAGGGAAGGAGGCAGGGAGCAGGCAGCCGGGCGGTGACAGCTGTTCCTCCAATCAATCACGCTGTCGACAGGGAGGGACGACTGGCTGGCAGAAATTGAGTTTGCCTCACAGGGGACGATTGAGCAAATTAATAGCCCATTAGCCAAGCAGTGACCTGAGAAATGAAGGTGCAGGGGTTCCTGCTCACTCAGGCCGGCTGGGGTGGGGCAGGGCAGGGGAAGGGTCCAGGGAGGGACAACTGGGGAGGGAGTGTGGGAGGAGGAGGGATGGATGGATGTATTAGATGGGGAATGTGCATATGGGGTGGAGTGGGGAGTAGCAGGAGAGACATCAAGTCAGGGAAGGAAGGCTAGAGATGTAGACAGTCCCCAGAGTGATGTTGTTGACATGAGGATTGGAGGTGGCTCCAGCTGATGTCTCTCTACCACCTTCCCATGGGTACCAGGCCAGTAACCTCCTCTTCATCCTCAGTTCTGGAGACTCCCTTTACTTCCTCTCTTCATATTCCTTGAACCCTGACTTATCCCTGGAGATACCACTTCTTTACTGTCCTTGGAGTTTTCTCCCAACTCCATGCTCTTCATGCCAGGAAGTGAGGCCAGTATCTTGCAGTCTGTTGCTTCTCTACTCAGTGGGCTCTTGGAGGTCTCCACCCTGAATTCCATCTCTGTTTTCCACCATTCTCTGCATTCCACAAGGACTTTGACACTCACCTTTCTCAGCCGAGTCCTGTCATTTCCCTGACCTCAGCTCCTCTTATTTTCTCCTGCACTCTCCTTATTCCTGGAGGATCTTGTCAACAACCTAACTTGCTCTGTGGTAGAACTCCCTCTCTCCCCCAGCCCTCTCCCAGCTTTGTACTCTGTGCCCATTATATTTGTTCTTCCCTCTACCTGCCTCTCAACTCCCAAGCCTCCATTTACTCATGGACGCCAGACTGGACCCCACAGCACATCATTCCAACACCCTCTCATCAACACACTCAACCTTTTTTCTTCCTTTGGCTTTGCCATGCTCCAGCTATTCTTTTTGTCTCAGACACACAGGCGGCTAAGCGCAGCTGGGGAAAATCACAAAATCACGCAGATATATGCCAAGAAAAATTCACAGTTTCCAATCTCAGCACTACTAAGCAATCCCTTTACATGTTCTTAGTCGCCTCTGACTTTCCTTTCCCACTGAGACAATTCAACAATATTTCACCATCTTGGGGCACCTCCCCACCTTCTGTCCCCCTCTCTTTCTAGGTGGCCCTGCTTCTTATTTCACTCAGAAATGGTGAATCCTTAGGCATGAGTTCCCTCATCTCTCCTCAGCTCACCTCCTTCTCACTCCAGTCTCCGTGAAAGAGGTATTTGTATTTCTGTTTTAACCTACTTGCTTCTCCTGGGCTTAGAGTACCATTCCTGCCTGTGTTCCCTGGGGAAAATGTTGGTTCCCCCTCTCTGTTGCATTCTCCCCTTTCTGCTTCTTGCTTCCCTCCATGAGTGCATAAACTCTGAGTCTCTCCCATAGCTCAGCCGTGTCAGCAAGCTTTCCATCCCTTCTGTAACAAACATCTTTTCCTTCTCATCTAAGATGCTCCAAAGACTCTTTCTTGCTCTTCATGCTCTTTTATCTCCTAGCCTCTCCTTAACTCACTGCAGACTGATTTCCATCTCCACCATTCTATGGAAACTGCTCCCAATCAGGTCCTTGACGATCATCACTTGCTAACTATAATGGATACTCCAGTTAATCCATTATCTATTAATTCCATATATATGTGTTGCATGTCACTCATGTGTTAAGCACTATACCAGGCTCTAGGGAGATAACCAAATCTACATCCTAGTGGTGCTTCCAGTCTAGTGAGGGAACTGCAATAAAATACTTATACAAACAATTGTAAAATAGCAGTTGTGTTAAACAGTGCTAAAGAGGCCCATAATATGGAGATTTGCCCTGGTCAGGAAAATCCAGACAGACTTCCCCGAAGAAGAGACACAGGCTGAACTGATGGGTGGGTAGGAATTGAAGAGATGAGGAGGAAGGGAAGCCATAATACTGATCTCATGCTTACTCTATGACAAGCACTGCACTATTTATCTGCATTTTATAAATGTGGAAACAGGCATAGAGAAGTCCTATAACTTGCCCATGGTTATGCAGTGAGAGGATGTGTTGGACTTTCAACCCAGATAACCTAACATTAGCCTTTATGCTGTCAGCCACTCTGCTACTTCATGGTCACTATTATCCTTGCCATCCTTCACATCTCTGCACACTCTATGTGTGATGTCTACTCAGGCTTCATTCCCTCAGTTCTTACCTCCAGTGCTGACCCACATATGACACCTTGAGAAGATTCTCCACTTGAATGTCCCATGGGTTTTTCAAGCTCAACCTGTCTGAAATGGGACTTACCTTGCCCTCTCCTTGCTTTTCTGTTTTAGTGAGTGGCACCATCATCCACAGCCTTCCCTAAATCAACAATCTTGGCTCGTAACTCTTTACTCAGGCCCCTAAGTTCAGTAAATCATCTTAGCTGTTTTTACCTCCTAGGTACCCATGGGAACTACTTTTCTCCATCACCCTGGTTCATCATCACCTTCAATCTTTACTGTTAAGTCTGCTAGCACATCTCTCTCCCTTCTAATCTATTTCCATCTCTACAGATAAAAAGTGCTTCCTAAAACACAAATCAGATCCTATCATTCAGCAACTAAGACCCTTCCCTGGCCCTGGAAGCCCAAAGTGTAAATCTTTATCTCCCAAGCCCTTCTTCAGTCTCACATGCCCTTCAGGAATACTGTGTGCTCTGGCTGGAGAAGACCTAGATTCTCAGTGCCAATAATGCCCATGACATCTGTCTCCCATGGGTAACTTGTAACTACTCTTATTTATTCTTTAAGTCTATCATCAGACAATGCTTCCTCTTTGAAGCCTTCCCTGATAGTTATTATTCTCTGTTCTATAGGTCTGTACCTCTGTTATTACATACATATAATACTGCAATTATGTATCCACTTTCCTGCTCTGAGCTCCTTGAGGGCAGGGAAATTACCTGATTCACCCTGGGATCTGGCAGAGAACTGGGTGTTGTGTCAGTAACTGTTGAGTGATTCAGTGACCACGTGTTAATGGGACAAGGACTTGAAAGGCCTATAGGAGAATGTCTGGAAAGAGAGTGGGAGATTGGGGAGTGAGAATGTCGGGGTGAGAGAGGCAGGAATAGGTGACAGAAGGCAATGGAGAGAATGCTGAAAATCCCTTTTGCTTAAATGAAGACTTGCTCATGGTCAGTAAGAGTGAGATGTGCCAAGAGTTTCAAAAGATGGAAGCTCTCAAAAGAGAGAAGCTCCTTAATGGTTCCTCCCTGAAATAGCAAGCGTTCATTGACCTGGTGGAAAATGGGTGAGCAGTGACCACAGGAACATAGCCAGATAGTAAATTCCATGCTAAAAATATGGACAAACAGATGTATGCATCAAGACAGGCAGATGCCCACATGCTCTTAGAGGGGCCCTGGAAACCTCCCCCTTCAGAGAGACATCTTCAGGCCTCCACCCTGGCCCACCACCCCACCCAGAACCCCTGGGCTGCGCGCGCTCTCTCAGCAATTTCCCTACCCAAGAAAGCTCTAAGGGTTTCAATTACCGGCGCGTGGGATTTAGTGCCCTGGGCTTCTCTGACTGGAGGAGATTTATTTGAAGGTTTAGTGTCGTGGAGAATTCACATCTTCACTCCCAGGAGCCCAGCTTCCGTCCCGAGCCCCTAAATCAGGAACCAAGATGGGCTATTGTCACTTACCGCATTAGCCTCGTTAGTGGACCAGGAGGGGTGATTAATAGCAATGCACACACAGCCATCCTGCTCCTGCTGCTCCTGCTGCTGCTCCTGACCTGGGGAGGGGGTGGGGAGCGGCTGAGCCTGCTCCAGGATGACTGAGGACTCTGAGCTCAGCCCCCTCCCTAGTATCCTCTCCCCAGTTTCAGGCAGGGAAGTCCACTCAGCCCTTTGAGATTAGGGGGACAATTTAAAGGTTAGCAAGTCCAACTAGAGAGTGCACAGTGGAGGCCTCTGGGGCCTGCCTGACTCCTGGGGGAGGGGCAAGAAACAGGGGTGCAGGACTGAGGATATAGCTCAGTTGGTAGANAAAAAAAAAAAAAAAAAAAAAAGAAGAAGAAGAAGCAGAAGAAAACAAAACAAAAAACCACAGGAGTGCAGAAGGGCTGGTTTTGAGTGAGGCCCAGAGTGCACACCTGTGTGTGGTGGTGTGGGATGAAGTGTGGAAGGGAGAGGGTGGTCTGTGTTGGAGGTGGAGAGGTATGTTTCCATCATGTCCCAAACACTCTTTGAGCACTCTGGGCTGGTGATATTCTAAGAACTACAGGTACAGCACTGAGGGAGACAGACCAGGGCCCTGGAGAGGGCAGGTGTGTATGTGAGGGAGAGGGACACATCAGGATGTAAGAGAGAAGGAAGTGTGTTTCAGAGGGAGGTGGGTGTGTGAGTGTGAAAGGGAGAGGTGACTGAGTGTGAGTGGGAGGGAGGCAGGCTGGTGCAGGGGAGCCTGTGAGAGATGATTATATGGGGGAGGGGGGCGAGAACAAGGCTGTGTATGATAGGGATGCATTGTGTGTGAAGTGAGAGACATGTGGTGGGGGCAGGGCACACCACCAGGGAGGTGTGATGGAGGTTCCTGTGTGTATGAGGGGGTACAGTAGGAGAGAGAGGTGCGTTTGTGTGAGGAAAAGGGAGGGAGAGGAAAAGAGAGAGCGAGGGGTATGTGAGAGAGAGAAAAGAGAGGTGAGAAAGGGAGGAAAAGGGAAGGATATGTGTGTGAGAGAGACAGAGGTGTGTGTGAGGGAAAGAAAAACGTGTGTAAGAGAGAGAAGTGTGTGTGTGTGTGTGTGTGTGTGTATGAGAGAGAGAGAGAGAGAGAGAGAGAGAGAGAAGTACGTTGAGACTGGGAAGGGTATATGAGGCATGCCCCCCCATTCTCCTCTCCCTACCCATTAGGGTTAACCTGGGTTTGAATTTCAGTTCTGGCTATTTCATTCATTTATTTATCTATTCATTCAACAAATTGTTATTGAGCATCTAGTAGCTTTTATCTTCCCATACCTCATTTTTCTTAGCTATAGAATGAAGATAATAATAATATTGCCTAACAGGGTAGTTGTGATATCTCAATGATGTAATTTATGTAAAATGTCTTACAAAAAAGCACAGGATTCAGAGCTAGATGCACCCTGGTATTGTATTACTAGATGTGGGTCTAAAAATGGTAGCTACACAGCAAGGGCCCCTTGGTTAACCCTGTTTCTCTTTCAGTTTCATATTATCTCTCTCTCTCTCTCTCTCTCTCTCTCTCTCTCCTCTCTCTCTCTCTCCCCCCCTTCCTCCCTCCCTCCCTCCCTCTCTCAATCACCATTGAGCCATAGTATTAATTATTAGAACCAATTGACTGTTTAGACTCTGATGTTTTAACTAATCACCACTAATGGCAGGCACTGGTGGGCAATCACATTCATTTAGTTCTCAGGCAAACCCTTCTCACTGCTGAGAGCAGACTAGGGGGAGAGCATCCAGAAATAAATGGGATCCAGAATGATGCATGGTAGTGGGGGTGCAGATCACTACTGCACAGAAAGAAGCCTTTTTCTCCTCACTGGTAGCCCTGGGCAAACCAGGTCCCTTGGGAGTCCATCAGCTGAGCCTTGCCCTGGAAGTGGATTGGCTTCCTTCCCTATCTTTTTACTACTCTTTGGATTCAGTCTTCACTTTTGACTTATAATTCAGTCATGAGAGTCTCTATCAACCACTGACCTATATCAGAAATATCCTACCTCCTACCCTCTCCTCTTCCCTGAGGTGCTTTTTAATGGTCCCTCCTAAAAATCCACTTCCAGGAAGAGGCATTTAGACATAGGTCCAAACCATACCCCCAAGGGGCCTCAGCCTGATGCTGGTTGGGATGGGAAGCCAGCTGTTCATCTGGCTGAGGGTAAGTGAAGAGAGCAGACAAACATGTTCCCAGTGTTACTGAGTCTGGAGGAAAGGCCAGGGCTTGGGATGTGTCCCGAGCATTGTGCACTTGTGAAACACCTCCTTATTTCTCCTGCCTTTTTCCCACGGAGGCCTCAGGCTCCAGTCTGCACATCCCTGCTCCACACTGCGCCTGCTCTTCCTGTGCCTGCTCCAGTCCAAATGGGGAAGCCAGATCCCCAGAACTCAGGAATGTCTGCTTCAGTTCAGGTTGCAGGCCAGGCAGGGCTGGACCATAGGGCCCAGATGTCCTAGAGGAAGTGGTCTAGGTGCCCATGGCCAGTAGGTGTCACTGTGGCTCCAGCACTGGGAGGGGGTGTTAGGCAGGGGCCCTGGAGCAGGCCAAGGTACTGGGTGTCTCTTGGCTTCCTGCCAAGAAAGCCTTCACAGGGTTCCTCAAACTTTACGTGTACACGGAACACATGGGGGTTCACATTTAGGTATGGATTCTAAGTCAGCCATTCTGGAGTGGATCCCAAGACTGCGTTTCTTCCAAGCTCCTAGGTGATACCCATGCTATCCTTTGAGTAGCAAGTTCCTAATGAAGCAGCTCTCCAGTGCAGGACACCAACTCCACTTTCTTTCAAAATCAACCCTCACCCTCTTTTCTATTTCTTTCAATAAAGTTCAAAATTAGAGGTCAAGGGTTATTATGACAGATCCCCTCTTTTGGAGACAGACTTAGCTAGACCACATGAAGCATGTAGTTTCTAGAGAAGCTCTGAACCAAAATATAAACCCAGTTCCCTGAGCCTACCCAGCTCTGCCTCCTAGCCCAAGTCCTAAAATTAAATCTAAACCCCAATCCAATTCTAGTTCCCCAAATTTGCCTCAGTTCCCAAAGAGCCATCCATCGCATCAGTCCAAGACCAAAAGCCCCCTTGGCCTCTCTGATAATTCTTGGTCCTCTGCCATGCTTTCCTTTGGATGCCAGTTTGGGCCAGGATGGTGAGGCAGATGCACAGATCTGGGCACAGATGCCTGGACAAAGTTCCTCCTGGACTCAGCTCCGAGGGCAGCAGAGGAAAAGAACAAGTGGGCAGCCTCATGGAGAACAGGCATGTTCCAGGCCTCTAAGGTCCTTCACTGTTGTGAACAGAGAGCCTTGTCCTTGCCAATCCTATGCTGTTCTGCTCTGTCCTAAGGGCTCCATTTCCCAGGACTTGGGGAAGGCAGAGAGGAAGTGTATCCATCAGCCCAGCCCTGACTGCAGGTTAAGAGGGAGGAGGTATGGCTCTGTGGGGAGTTGGTAGGCAAGACACTCTCCAGGGCTTTTCTTTCTGAGGGACCATCTTCCTTCCTATTCCTGCCTACTGTCTGGCTCTTCTGGGCAGGCAGCAAAGAAAGAGATTCCTGCAGGGGCAATAGGTTTATATGATTTGGTCTGTGAGAGTTTACCTTTTCCAAGTCTGACAGTCTGTGATTTTTAAGTAGGAATGCAATTTTAGTAACAACAACAAATAAAATAAAATAAAATTTCAATGCTGGGGATCCAACCCGGGCCTCACACACACTAAGCATGCCACTCTACTACTGAGTCACACCCCAGCCCAGGAATGCAATTTATATTAAGAAGCAATTTGCCCTTGCCCTGGAGGGTAGTTCACTGTGACCCACTCCTCAGGTGTGGAGTGTCGGAGTCAGGGAAGAGCCATCTCTCACACTGTGAGGCACCACATAATTAAAAATACCTCTGCATGTACCAAACACTGCTGCCTTTCAGAAGCATGCACCTCCCGCCCATTTATAAACACCTCTATAGGGAAAACTACCTCTGCATTTATAAAGTAACTCCACACTTACAAAATGTCTCTACAACTTTACACTTTCTCATCAACCATTGAAATAAAAAGATCCTTTTGAATACCTTGGAAAACTTGTTTGACTTCCCTGTACCTCATCTATAAAATGGAAAGAATAAGTGTACCTGCTTTACAAGATTATGTATAAAGTCACTGGAATAGTGTTGGCACATATAAGCCCTTTATTTTAGTGTTTGCTATTATTATTACTACTACTCCTACTCCTACTCCTACTACTCCTACTACTACTACTACTACTACTGCTGCTGCTGCCCTGGGATATTTAGCACTTTAGGCAGGGAAAGTTTCTTGAGATAGTGAAAAGTGAAAACCATTGCCAAAGCTATGTTTCAACTTAAGAATAAAACTTTGAGTGAACTTTTTCTTGTGCTGTGTCTCTCTACTACAGTGAAAACACCTCATCAGGAAGGAAAGGCCAACTGTGCAGGAGGGTCAGTCTAATCTTCCTCTGCCTTCTGCTGGGTCTAGGTCATGGGAGGAGGAAGGGAAGGGAGCCTTACCTTCCTATTGAATCCAAGCAAGTGCCAGGTCCCCATGGGCTGGCCTCAGCTTCCATGACCAAGAGAGAGTTGGAGAGAAACTATGGCAGCGCTGAGTCCAAGTCCTCACCAAATATGTTCTCCTCCTCCTTCCAGCTTGTATCTTCTTAAGTCTCTCCACATTGGCATTCCCTACTACTACTGGTCTCTGCTGCTCCCTGTCCCTGCATCTACACTGGTATCTCAGTCACAGGCAGAATCCCAGGGCTGGGATGGGGCTGAAGCAGGAAACAGGAGTGAGGCAAGGAGGCTGGGAGGGTGGAACACGGGTTTTAGAGTCAGACAGACCTGGTGTTGAAACCAGCTTCGGCATTGCTAGCCATGGATGTCTGGGTCAGTGTCGTCCTCTACCCCAGTCTTCTTTTCTTGTAGACACTGAGGACAGCACTGGCCTCCCTGTCACTTTAATAAATGAATGAGATGGGTGTGTGTCACCTGAAGTAGAGGGACTTGCATTGAGTGGGTCTTAGTGTGTCTTTGTATGTGCATGGTGGGGGCGGGGTGGTCATGGAGCTGCTATGAGCCTGGAAGTGTAAGAGGTCAGGGCTGACAACCTGGGGTCCTGGGGGCTTTGCCCATGGCTCTCAAGATCCTCCTCCCATGGAGTCCTGGCCCTTCCCCAGTCATAGTCGTCAGTGATCAACAGGACAACACAGGCCTGTGTCATGAGGAGGCAGCTGCGTAGGGGGTTGGGCTGGAGTTTGTTGTAAAGAGGGCTTGAGACAGAGGGGCAGCTAGGAAGCCTGGCCAGGCACAGCCTGTTACCAGCTGCGCAATGAACCTCGCAGTCAGCAGCAGCTCCCCTGGCTGTGAAGTCCCAGCTCAGGCTCCCTTGCTCTCTAGTTCTTAGCTGTCATCACAGAGCAGGACTGTGAGAAGGAACCATGACTCAGGTTGGGGCTGCTCACAGGAAGGACTGCCCTCCTCCCTCTGCCTCTGTCTGTTGTTCTGTCTGCTCTCTCCTTTCATTTTTATCATAACTTGTTTTAAACTTAGAAATGGAACACCCTCAAAGTTTGGGAGCCAATTCTCTGGTGGTGTGGAGGAATGAGAGCCAGGCTCAGAAGCCAGGCTGGGCCCAATTAGATACCACTGCGAGGCTGATGAGAGAAGAATGAGGCCAGGGCTCAGGGAGAGGGCTTCCTGGAGGAGGCAGTGGCAGAAGTCCAGAGGGTAGGGTGGCAAGAAAAGCAAGGGTTGGGGCTGGGGATATGGCTCAGTTGGTAGATTGCTTGCCTTGCATTCACAAGGCCCTGGGTTCAATCCCCAGCACCACAAAAAAAAAAAAAAAAGTAAAAAAAGCAAAGGTGGAGCAATAACCAAGATAAAGGCTGAGAGGTGGCGAGTGGGGCCAGTGAGGTTGGAGTCAGGGAATGTAGGAGTGAGGAGTCCCTGACATAAGGGTCATTGGGCCTCCCGTAGGCCTTTGTTCTGCAGGCATTTTAGAGCTGGTGGGACATATGGACCATGTTATTGAACCCCCTCAGTATTTAGAGAGAGGGAATTAAGGCTTGTGACTGGAATTGTCCTTTTCAGAAGACATGCCCTGGCCCTGTCTCTAACCTTACCTAATAAGCCAGGCACTGGCCCAGCATGAAGCAGTTCAACACTTGGCGCAGGTACCGAGGTTGTCATGCCCGTTTGACTCAGAAGTCAAGTGAGATTCCCTAAGTCCCACCACCAGCACATACGCATCTGGGACTGGAAAGGGCCTGAGTCCTTTAGCAAGTCCTGAGGGGCATTTGGTGTGGACTGTTGCTGAGCTGGACAGCCTCGGCCCTTACTGCTTCTCAGCCTGCTCACCACTGTTCTGGTCCCATTGATTTCTTTCAGTTTCTCTAATGGGCCATTTTCTCTCACTGTTGGATTCCTAAACACACTGTTTCCTCAGCCTGGACAACTCTTTCGAGCTCAGCTTCCAGGTTTACTCTTGCAGAAGCAGTTTGTCTGAGCCTTTCAGGTCCACCACATGCCCTCTAACCCCGGGCCTTCTCTGATTATAATTACATATTTACTTGCTCTTTCTTTAGCAGGGCTGGGCACAGCCAGTGATGTCATGTGAATGAGTGAATGGAGGGACGAAGGAATGCCCTCCTATCTACACCTTTCTAGGCACCAGCTCTGGTGTCAGTGGTCTTGGAAGGGGGCAGTAGACAAAGCAGACAATCAAGTTTAGATAAAGACCCGGACTAAATCAGGAAGTATTCAAGGCCCCTGTTGGGCTTTGAGAGTTTGGAAGAAGAATGAGGTTTCTAAAGGCCAGGAAAGCACTTCCCTTGGAGACAGGAAATGCTGTTTCATGGAGAGTGGAAGATTATAAATTTGGGAGCAGGGGTACACAGTAATGGCAAAGATGGACCAAGAAAGGAACTCAGTCCCTAAATAGACTCTTCTTGCACAGCAGGGCCTGGGCCTATAGGCTCCCTGTGGGCAACTGCCTGGTTCTGTGAGGAACATACCTATTCCAGCACCCCCACTGTCCCAGACCCAGAGTTACACACATAAGCCCCAGTGTGAGTGCTTCTGTTCTCATAGCTGGATTTGCCTTGAATTCATGACCTTTACCCATTTCTCCTACAATATTTTTCATTCTAGTTTGCACCAGGTCCCAGAGCCTTCTTGCTTCTCCTATGTAGCCTTAACTTAAACTAGTTTATGATGTGCATCCCTTTCCCTCCCTTGTGCTCCTCCAGACCAAGAGAACCCTGCATACAGTGTGCTGGTCTTAGAATTATCTTATTTCCAGTGAGATGTTCCCTAGGTAGTCCCCAGCTTAGATGCTTATATATTAAATTTAACTTGAGAGAGAGAGAGAGAGAGAGAGAGAGAGAGAGAGAGACAGAGAGAGACAGAGAGAAGACACAAGAATATCGGTTTTGCCTTCCCGAAGTCCGAGTTTTTACATGTAACATGAAGACAATGATTCTCGGCCTTGGACTCTTGTGATGTGAAAGGTAAGATTGATGCTACTGCATCTTTAAAAGGTGGATATTCTTGTTATTCTTATTTTACAGAAAAGGACACTGGGATTTGAAGAAGCTTGGGTATTTGCCTAAGGTCACATAGCATGGAAGTGGGATTCAAAGGAATGCTCTCTGAACTGTACCACTGTGCAGCTCCCTGGGGGAAGTGAAGTTGTGGGAAGGTGTAAACCTGCCCTGGGGATAGATAAGGCTTCTTCTCTGACTAAATGGGTTTAGAGCTCAACCTGAGCTATACAGTGGAGTGGTGCAAGTCAGGAAGAACTGTGGGAGAGATGTGCTCCAAAGCCAGGGGGCTCCTTAGGGAGAAGACACAACCTCGTCCTGGGAAGTTGGGTAAGTTCTGGGGAGGAGGCAGGCCTCCAGGATTGGTCAGACAGCGCAAGCGCTGGTACAGAAGTGCTTGCTGGGGACCACAGGGCCTGAAGGTAGGAGAGCCATGGGAGACTGACAGCAGGAAGGAGTTCACCCAGCCCCAATAGTGAGTGGTCCCATCCTGGTCACCCAGGTGGGGGTGGGGTTGGCCACCTGCCTCACACCTGGGCTTGGGCCCTGCTTATAGGCAGCCCTGGCTCTAGCCACCTCTGCCCCCTGGCCCAGCAGCAGGCCCAGCTGGCTCACCTTCTCAATCAATACTGTGCTCTTAATGGGCCCAGCCACCAGCACCAACCAGGGGCATTAAATGTTAATTATATCTATTTGGATTTGAAAAATTTTATTACTCAAGTTAATTATGGCTGGAGTCATAAAAAGGTTTCAGAGTGAAAGGGCTGCCTTATTGGGGCCACTTTCCCCAAGACAGATTGGAAAAGCAAGAAGAAATAAAAGCACTGGGCTTGGAGGTGGCCGCTCCACATCCACCAGGCTGTGGGCTCTAGGCTCAGGGCCCATCCTTCAAGAGAAAGGCCTGAAGCACACAGCTCACCCACTGGTTGTGCTGGTGCCCTGGAGCACGGAGGGGCCTGTCAAGGCAGGGCCATAATCTCCAGGAGATGGGGATGGCAGGTTACACCCCAGGCTCCTCTCCAAGTGGTGGGAATCCTGGGGCCTCCTCCCACCCAGCTCCACCCAGCCCTGCCTGATTGCTTCCTGCCAGCCCCACTTATGATTCATGGGCCTGACCTTGGGCTATAAAGTGCTCACTCTAGCGGGCATAGAGGCAGGATTTACAGCTCCGGGGGTCAGCTGTAGGCAATGACACACACAATAGCTGACTCACAGGGTGCCCCATCCCCAGCTCACACATAACTCTCTTGCACACACAGGTACAGACACACACACACATCTTGATAGACATAAGTGTACATTCATGCCCAGGAGCCATCCTCACACACCCAGTAATGAGTGTTCCATTTGTGGGACAAGTGCTGTGGATAAGGGGCTTTACAAGCATTTGTCTAATCCTTCACATAATCCTAAGGGCATTCTAAGTTAGTGTTACTTATTTTATAGAAGAGGAAGCGAACCAAGGCTAAGGCATTTTAAGTTGTTTGAACACATGCACCCTTCAGGATGACCAGCTCTGCAGAGAACCCTGATGCCCCAGCTGCTGGCTAAGGAAGGTTCCAGAGGCAGATCCCACACACACGGAGAGAAGGGGTAATAAAAGGAGAGGAATACCTTAAACCAGAAATCAGATTAGAATTTCTGATATCTGTGCAAATCAGAAGTAACTAGAAGTGTGGGGGGGTAGGATCTGCCTATTTTGTTAAGCGATCAACTACCCATCCAAGGAAAGGTATTTGACCAGGTGTAGAGATTGGAGGGGGAAAACAGTTCAGATTTGCATCTCCCAAATTGAGCTACCAAATAAACTTTTTATTGTCATTGTTGATATTTTTATTCTGTTACTGAGAATAACAGGCAAGTCCTCTCTTCAGTTCAGACACAGAATAGTTCCTTCCATTCTCAGTTTTCAGAATTTCTGCCTTTTCACCTAATCTAGTGCCTACTGTCTCCTAGGGCCAGTTCCCTTGCTCCCTGGCAGGGACCTCATACTTGTTATTATTGCTCTCTTTCTTCCGTCTTCCAAGTTAAGTGTAAATTCTTTCTCTTTCCCCCCCCCCCTTTTTTTTGGTGCTGGGGATTGAACCCAGGGCCTTGTGCATGCTAGATGAGTGCTCTACCACTGAGCTACACCCCCTAACCTTGCTACTTCATGAACCCTTTATTGTCGCGACCCCTCGCCAGCAAGGGAAAACACGACACAGGATTCTTCTTTCAGCAGTTTATTCAGGCCTTGATTCAAGTATCATCTTCTAGCGACCCGCCGCGGAGCACCCAAGCACAGCCTAATAAAGCCTCCCGCATACCAATCCCAAGCTGCCACGTGGACCTTTCTCATAGGGTGGGAAGGGATTGCGTGCCAACTCTCCATAAAAGGAGTTGTTTATCACAGGCCACAGTGGAAGCCGGCGCCATCTTCTAATGGCGGCCACGGTCTAATTAGAACGGCTCACCACACTTTACCCTACTTTTCTTCTGTCCTTTAATCTGCCTCCTGGAACAAGAGCCTGAGCTTGTTGTCTCATCTCCTGAGTTTCTGGAGATGTCCAGAAAATCAGACACCAAATGTCCCTTTGGTGTCATTCTCATAGTGTCATCCTCAGCAGCTCATGAAACCTGTGGAAACTGTGGCCTCCCTTACCACAGTGTCTGTGCTTCTCACTGGTGCTCCTGCATTTCCGTTTCACACCACGGTCTGCCCTCGCTCCTTTGCTCCTCCTCGGCTGTCCTGAAGTCAGCACTATCTCCGTGTCCCAGTTCCTCTGACTCAAGGTCCACTCCTGAGCTCTTTGCTTTCAGAGAATTTATTTTCTTCCCTCTTTAGATATCAACTTTCCACAACTCTTCCCATGACTCCGAAACCTTCTTCCAACTGGGCTTCTCTCCAGCACTCGCATCCTGATTTGTCCTCTGCCCAAAGGCCATAACCATTTGGATGTTTTATTGTTTCCCAAATGAAACAAGCTGAAATCAGATATAATTATCTTCTCTTCAAAATAGCTTTCTTTTCTCCACCTCACTTCTATCCATGAGATAACTATTGTTCTTGATGCCTAGCTACCCCAAACACAGAGCCACTGATTAAATTAATATGTTGAGCAAACACATTCCAGGTGATTACCACTGGGAAAGCCCAAAGAGTCCAAGACAGTGGGGTGGAGGTGAGAGGCAGAAAGAACAGGGAGTTATCATAATGCCACTAGAGGGCGACAGTTTGGAGTAGGTAGATTGCTGTGTGATATTAGGCAGAGCACTTACTAGGCACCATGTACTGACTTAAAGACTTGGCCTTGATGATTTACTTCAACATCTCAGCAATCTAAACAATACTATGATTATCCCATTTAACAGACAAACATGGTGAGGCTCTTGCTCAAGGTCACAGAACTTAGTAAGCAGCAGAGTCAAGGTGAGCACTTAGGTGGGCCAGCATAGTCTGAGCTTATGAACTTTTGCTCATAACAGTTCAGCTTATGAAATGTCTCAGTTCTCTTCTGTTTTTCTTACTATTGTCACCAGCATCTAGGAACCCCTGAACATCCGTTGAGCAGAACACAGATAAATGACTAAAAATGCTGTTGCTGGATTTGGTACTTTGCAGCAGTTGTTGACCTTGGCAAAAGTAGGTCAAGGGAGAGGTGGGGATGTAGGTAAAGCTGCAGTGGCTTAAGGAGGGAGGGAGGGAGGGGTGTGGGCAGGTGTCAAATGTGGACAGCCTATCCTAGAATGTGAAGGGAGGAGAGAGAGGCTTGTGTTTGCTGGGAGGGCACCAGGTCTGGAGGATGACTGTAGGGGTCTTGTGTGTCCGATAGGGAAGAGAGCTGGAGCTCCAGGAGAGAGGATCACTGCTAGAGCCAGGCCTCAGACAGGACAGGAGGAAATGGATCCCAAGCCAAGGAGAGGGACAGTTCCTGGCCTCTGTTGAAGAGAGACGGGTCACACAGACAATGATAGCCTTCCTAGGATAAACCTCAGGGGCTGGGGGAGCAAGAAGGAAGGGTGATGCCATCTTGAGACCATTTTTGACAGGAGAGCCAGGTGAGCTGGAGGGCAGGCCTTAGAGCCCCTCTCCTCTGCCTCTCCCCAGCATGCCCAGCTCCAGCTGCAGAGACAGAAGCTCAGCCGCTGGTTTGGAAATGCTACTTCTGGCTGTGCCAACACAAGCCAGGGGGAGAAATTCTCAGGCTACGTATACCTGGGCCCCAAGCCCTAGTCCTGCCTGTAATGCTACTAGGGGACAGCCAGCTGGGATTTCCCCAGCATCCTGACAAGCTTTGGGAGAGCCAACCTCTGTTTCCAGAGCTGGGGCCAGCTAGGCTTTCCTTGAGTGAAGCAATAAAAGGGGAAAATCAACATCCCAATGATGTTGTTTATGGTGCTAAGTAAGCTGTACAGCTTAATCCCTACGAGGTTAATGAATTTACGACTTGCTTTGGAATTTGACAAGGGCTGTAAAAGAGGAATGAACCACTCTCAGTTCCTTCCCTGGCGGTTGCTCCAGTTGGACAAGCCTGCTTAGGCTACCCTGGTGAAGGAGGGGAGATTTAAGTGGTGGATTCATGGCCAGTTGTCTGGGTTCTGCATTGATTGGACCAAAAAGAAGGACAACCCAGGGGCCAAAGGACTCTTCTGGCTAGATCAGAGTGAATAACCCTGGATTGGTGGACCTGGAGCTTCTGACTTCAGGACCTCTGGAACTTTTGTTTTTGTGTCTTGGGCAAGTGACTTAACCTCTCTGGGCCTCTGGCTTCTCATCTGCAAGGTGATGCTCTCTACTTCCTAGAGGAGTGGTGTGAGAGATGTGAGATGACATGTAGAGAAATTAGCATCAGGTTTTATACATAGTAAGTCCTCGATAAGTGTTAGTGATGATAATTATCATTTCATTTGGTCTTAAATCATAATTTGCTGTTTGCTTGTCTATGTCGCCCACCATTTATCCATCCATTCAGAAATCCAATAAATCTTTATTGAGAAATTAGAGTGCATGCCAGCCCCCTTGTCAGACGCTATTTGGAGTGAGGCACGCACTTACAACACATTAAAAATAAAGGGAGATGAGTGCTGGGAAGGAGGGACGGACAAGTTACCCTGAAAGCACACAGAAAGGAGTGGCCACGCTGCCTCTTTAATCTAGACCATTTTTGAATAATGACTTGTACTGATAGAGCACCTGCAGGTCACAGAAGACTTTTATGTGCACTGCTCCTAGCAATGACCACATTTGCTAGATCAAAAATTAGAATCCAGGGGCTGGGGTAGTAGTTCAGTGGTAGAGCACTTGCCTAGCATGTATGAAGCATTGGGTTCAATTCTCAGCACCATATATAAAGAAATAAAGTAAAGATCCATTGACAACTAAAAAAATTAATTAAAAAATATATATATTTTTAAATTAGAACCCAGCATGACCACCTCATGGTATGATAATAGGTCAGAACATTTGGAACTGGCTCAGTAAATTTGGGACATTTCTAAGTTCTGTAAACAGGGCAGAGTTTTCTAACAGTGCTCTCTGAACAGTTAAGAAAATGAAGTTCAAGTCATGGGAGAACTAGGCTTATCTCATTTATCACTTTGCAAGATGCCAAGGGCAAGGACCAGGCTGCTTACTTCAGATACACAGTGCCTGGTGCAGAGATCCTCATGGAGATTAGGGACTCAACAAGTGTTTCTCAAACAAATAAATGAATCTTTGTATAAATGTATATATCTGCTCTTGGGAGCAACATGCCACAAGAGACATCAATACTCATCATTTTCTCTTCTTTCCTTCCTATCCTCTCTTGAAAGTGCTCTTGTCAGGCTTGCCAATGGCTCCTATTTTTGCCAGTTCCAAAGGGTCAGTCTCAGAAATCCTCATCTTTTGCTACTGGCAGCAACTTTAGCACAATGTGTGGTTCTCTCCTTTGAAGCCTTATTTTAACCTGGTTTCTGCTTCTGACACATCACACTCTCCTGCTTCTGCTTATTCTTATTATTTATTTACTTAAATTATTTATTTATGTATTTTTTTGGTACAGGGGATTGACCCCAAGAGCACTCAATCACCGAGCCAGCCCTTTTTTTTTTTTAGAGACAGGGTCTAAGTTGCTTATGGTCTCAATAAGTTGCTGAGGCTGGCTTTGAACTCATGATCCTCCTGTCTCAGCCTCCCAAGTGGCTAGGATTACAGGCATGCACCACTGCGCTCAGCGCTCCTGCCTCTTTTGGTCTCACTGGATACTTCTTCTCCTTGCTAGAGACCCCTCCTTTTCCCATTGCAAGAACAGACAAGTAAGACAGGTTGTGAGTGTGTGAGTAGATGGGCACCATAGCTCAGGAACTAGGCTGTACACATGGGCTTCTTGCTTCTGAGGCTTTGTCTTAGGGTGTGTGTCTTCCCTGTTCCCCTCATCTGAGTGAACCTACTACCTTCCTTGTCTCCAGCTCTAGTTATTTATTTATTTTTTTGTGTGGGGGGGAATCCTAGAGATTGAATACATGAACATTCTACCTCTGAGCTGCTACATCCCCAACCCTCTTTATATTATTTTATTTTGAGACAGGATCTTGCTAAATTGTCCAGGCTGACCTTGAACTTGTGATCCTCCTGCCTCAGTCTCCTGAGTTGCTGAGATTACAAGTGTGCACCACCATGCCTGGCCTCATGTCTAATCTTTCCAAAGTCTTTCCTTGCACTCTGACTATCCTCATTCTTGTTTTCTGAAACCAGAGTTCTTTTGTGACCTATTGGTGACTCCCATCTAACAAGCCAAGAGCACAAGGATCTGTAGAAGCCACTCCTATTTAGCTGTTAAGGAGGTAACTTCCCAAGCTGGTAAGGCTGGGCTTTTCACAGAGATGCCAATGCCAGCACAGGCCGACAAGTAAAATGTAGAAGGCATGGATGTTGGTGTTGGATGGCCCATCCCTTGGTCATACCACCATCAACATTGACAGATAATGCCTATTCCCAGGGGCCTGGGTGGAGGACACACCCACTTCATACCTAGAGATGAAATCCAAGCACATAAAGAACATAAGAGAGGAGCCAGAAGACCAGACATGGGTCCTAGCTTTGAAAGAAGAATGAACAGAATATAAGGAGAATGCAGGTTCTAGTCAGGTCCCTAAAGGCAGCCCAGGATCCTGCCACAATGGCCTCCCAGGCCTCTGTCTTCCCCATGTCCTTGATTTTCTCATAGAATCCACCCTGGTCATTCAATTCTCACTTCAAAGTCCCAGGTCTCCTATCCTCTGCCCAAAGGATGATACTCAGGAAACAGACTGAGGCTCTGTTTCTATCTTTCTTCTTCCTGTACCCCAGACCTCAAAATCATGACTGCCTGGTCAGGGGCTTCATTTTCTCTGGATATCATCCTTCCTTATTCCCCAGGCATGTTAGAGAAGGAGCTTGGCCAAAGTAAAGGCTCCCTGGTCATCACTCGAGGGAGGCCCTTTGCTCTCCAGGGAGGGTCCCTGTGGGCTCCACCTGTCCAGCTGCCCCCACTATAGGGGACAGGCAGCTGGGACCCGTCCTGCAGGCGTAGAGGCTGAAACAGGCTAATGAATCCTGATGGGAGAAGTGACCTTTTCCAAATGCCACATGTCATTGGATTTTATATCACACAAGGACAATGTGCCATGGGTATTAAAATCGTTTTTCCAATAGTTATATATGTGTGTGAGTGTGGTGCACAGTCCGAATGATGAGAGGAAAATCCTAATGAAGTTGTCATCAAATGAACCTTCGTGCTTCAGCACCAGACAGGTACTCACTCCTTCTGGATATTTCCTCCCTCACCCGGGGCTCATCCCTAGACTTCAGCTTGCCTTTCTCCCACAAAGTTCCCCTAGCCCAGACCCTGGCCTTGACTCCATATCCTGCCCTAGGAAGGTCCACCTAACCTCAAGGGAAAAGTAAGACCTGGAGAAGGCCACCCAGCAACACAGGCCCCAGATATGCAGGTCTTCTCTCCTCAGTCTCCTGGGGAGGCTAGAGGACACTTTGGGAAGGAAGGACACAATCAGATAGAGCAGGCCAAGTCACAGGTGTGATGCTCAGAGACTTCCAGAGTTCTGAAGGCTGGGAGAGGCTGGCCTTGGAGCCCCAAACCCCAAACTACCCTGTTGAAAGTCTGGAAAGGTCTCGTGATTCGGCCCATCTCCACAATCTTCCAGGAAAGTGGTCTGACAAGTGTCTGCCTAAACTGCCCCATGGCCAGGAGGCTCCAGACATTCCTGGGCATTTCTGCTCAGGAGAGATTTGGCTATTTAGAAAACTCGCACACAGCTTCAGCTGTCTATTTCTCTGGAAGTTCCACCCCCTGGTCTGTGTTTAATCCCTTGGGCTCAAACAGAAAAGGTGTTCTCTCAATCCCACACAATAGCCTTTTGGGAATATGAAATCAGAGTGGTCCCTAGAGTCTCCTTTTCTCTTTGTTGACTATTTCTTTTCTTTTTTTTTTAAATTTTTTAGTTGTAGTTGGACACAATATCCTTATTTATTTTTATGTGGTACTGAGGATCGAACCCAGTGCCTCACATGTGCGAGGCAGGGGCTCTACCACTGAGCTACAGCCCCAGCCCCTTTGTTGACTATTTCTAGTCCATTCAGTGATTCCTAGTATGACCTGGTTTTTAAGTATCCTGACCCCCAGGGATCCAGTTCTGTTCCACTGAGATTATGCCCATTTTCCGTTGTTGTGGTAGAAAAAAGGAGAAAAAAACACAGCCTTCTTCAGTCAAAAGCCTAAGGGTTCAGAATCCTAGCTGTGTAAAGAATTTAAATAATTTACTTCACCTTTTTGAGATTTATTTTCTTTATCTCAACACTAAATGAAGGAACAATTTTCTCCTTGGAATAACTTCAGATGTGATCCAAGGCCAGGCCAAGTAGAGACTTGCTTTTTGTTTTTGGTGCTGGGAAATGAATTTAGGGCCTAATCCACGCTAGGCAAATGCTCTACCACTGAGCTACATCTTGAGCTTAGGGGAGACCTATTTAAGCAGAGGAGGTCAGAAGAAGAAAGAAGCAGATAGAGTAAATGAAATCCCTAAATAGTGGGGTTCAGAAGTACACACCAGTAATACCATTGGCTCAGGAGGCTGAGGCAGGAGCATCTTGACTTCAAAACCAGCCTCAGAAATTTAGCAAGGCCCAAAGTAACTTAGCAAGATCCTGTTTCAAATAAAAAGGGCTGAGGATGTGGCTCAGTGCTTAAGTACTACTGGGTTCAATACCAATTCTCCCTCCCCTCCACACACACAAAAGAAATCCATAAATAGTTGGTTGTCCTGATGAGTATCTAGAACCAACTAAAATATGCACATAGTTTGTCCCCATTCTTTTTTTTGGTAGTGCTGGGGATTGAACCCAGGGCCTTGTGCATGTAAGGCAAGCACTCTACCAACTGAGCTATATCCCCAGCTTGTTCCCATTCTTGCCTTTACTTTCCAACAAATAAGCCCACATGTAAAAGGCTGCCTCTCTCTTTTTATGCCTCATGGCACTAGAACTCAAGCATCTAAGCTCAGCAGTCTCTTCAAGTCTAGAGTTGGATTAAGATCCAGCCTAACAGTACTTCCTGAAGCAACTAGTGCAGAGTCCTAAAGAGTCTCCTTATCTTTTGTTTGCTTAGACTCCTCAGTAGCCCAGGGTCTGAATCTTGGTCCTACAGTTCAATAATTTTATTTAAGTTACTTAAGGTCCTGCACCTGTTTTTAAGGCCATCCACTGCCTTTTTAAAAAAGTTTATTTTATTTATTTATTTTTTATGTGATGCTGAGGATTGAACCCAGTGCCTCATTTGTGCTTGGCAAGTTCTGTACCACTGAGCTACAGCCCCAGCCCCGCTGTTTTTTTATTTGAAATATGCAGATAATTTACCTACCTCCAAGTTATTATGAGGATTATGTTATTTTATATAGAGAAAACAAGAAAGTTGGGCACATAGTAAGCACTCAATAAATATTGGCTATTATTATTAGACCACCCCAAGGACAGCTGTGAAGGTCATGGAAGCTAAGTAATAGGAATATGTCATTTTTGGCAAACTACTGAGGTCCATGTTTTATGGGAATGATTACAGTTGTTGACCAGTTCCTTTCTCCCAAATAGGACATAGTCCTATAGGTGGACTGATCAGTAGTCTGACCAGTAGAGGATGGAGCAGAATTGTTTATCTCCTCAATCATTCGGGATTCAAATGATACCGGATATATAGGGGTGGCTATGGCACTTGCTGACTTCTAATTTATGGTCAAATAATCCCCAGAGCTTTTCTTTAGTTTAGTTTCCCTCCCCTATGCAGGCACTCAGATTCAAGCATTAATACCAGTTGCCTGCATCTGGTTGGAAGATTCTACCCATTGTTTGAGCCAATCAAGACCATCTGACATTCTGTTTTGGTCCTTTTTCTTGCTAGCAGATGTCTTCTTTAGATCTCATCAACAAGATTCTAAGTTGTTTGTAAAAATTCTCTACTTCTGAGTCAGTAGACAGAAAACAAACCCTCTACCTGGCAGCCAGCTCTCTCCGTCTTCTTTGTTCATCTGGCAAACTTATTTTCATCCTTCAAGACCTAATTCCAATGTCAATCTTCTTTGAGAGCTACTGGTTAATGTTTTTTAAGAAATATTTTTTTAGGGCTAGGGATGTGGCTCAAGCGGTAGCGCGCTCGCCTGGCATAAGTGCGGCCCGGGTTCGATCCTCAGCACCACATACAAACAAAGATGTTGTGTCTGCCGAAAACTAAAAAAATAAATATTAAAAATATATATTCTTTTAGTTGTAGACGGACAAAATACCTTTATTTATTTATTTAATTTTAAATGGTGCTGAGCATTGAACCCAGTGCCTCACACTTGCCGGGCAATGCTCTACCACTGAGCTGCCCCCCCATCCCCTAATAATTAGTTTTTAAAAATTTGTCAAGACACTTCCTATCAACTAGAATGGCTATATTAAAAAAGACAATAACAAATGTTGGTGAGGATGTAGACAAACTGGAACCCACATTGTTTTCTGGTGGGAATGTACAATGGTGCAGCCACTTTGGAAAACAGTTTGGACATTATTACAAATATTAAATATAGTTATTATATGACCTGAAATTGGATATATATTTAGATACATATCCAAGAGAACTGAAAATATACAGCCACACAGAAACCTCTGTGAATGCTCAGAGCAGCATCAGTCAGCAGAGCCACAAAGTGGAAACAACCCAAATGCCCTTCACCTAAGGAATGGATAACAATGTGGTAATCCATACAATGGAATATTCTTTGGTTATAAAAAGGAATTGTATTAATTCATAATACATATTATGTAGTGATATATAGTAAAGCATGGATAGACCTTGAAAACATGCTAAGTCAAAGAAGCCAGTTAAAAAAAACCCCACTTATTGTAGGGTTCCATTTATATGAATGTTCAGAATAGGCAAAATTATCAAGGCAGTAGATTAGTCGTTGCCAGGGGCTGAGGAGGGAAAGGATGAGATTGACTGTTAATGGGCTTCTTTTAGGGGGGACAAAAATGTTCTAAAATTAGAACATGGCAGTGACTATATAGCTGTGAGAATATACTTTAAAAAAATTAAGCTGTACAGTTTAAATTGTTTGGTGAATTGAATTATTTGTGAATGACATCTCAATAATGCTATTATATTGTTTATATAAGCATCTACTACATGCTAGACCTTGGTAGCCGTGGGGTAGGGGGTCTGGGAAAAAGATCAGGAAAGGTGGTAAGGGAATGTTCCCTGGAGTGAATGGTCCCTGAGCTTAGTCTTTCTGAATGAGTAAAGATAAAGGATGAAATAGAAGAGCAAAAATCATGAGCACCAGAGTCAGATGCCAAAATCTGATTCCTAACTCAACCATTTATTAGCTGTGTGCTGTGGAAAGTTACTTAGCCTCTCTGTGCCTCAGTTTCTTCATTTGTAAAATAGGAATAATTATGGAATAATATGTTTAATATAGTATGTTATAGAATAGTGTTCCTTAATATGGGCTGTGTTTATCATGAAATAAATTAATGCATGTGAAGTACTTAAAATAGAGAGATACATAATAAGGTCTCAATCAATGTTAGCTATGTTGGCTATCCGATACAGCCCGTGCTTTGGTGTTCATAAAGGTTAAGACACAGAATAAGGAGAGATGAGAATGGAAAGACAGAGAGATCAAATTGTATGGGACATAAATGCTGGCAGAGAAGTTAAGCTCTGAACAAGAGGAGGTGACCTCCAGGAAAGAGAACAGGAAAAGAAAGGGTTCAAATGGAGTTGAAGGGAAGGTGCTCAGAGTGGAGGGATACCATATATCCTGGCCTTCTAGATGAGATAGGAAGTGAGAGTGAATGGATAGAAGAAGAAAACTCTGAGACCAGGTGAACAGGCATCTGCTGTGGGATTAGTCTGCAGAGTATTGTGATTTTGTTCAACAGCTCTCTGCGTGGGCATTGAAGTGGGTTGTAGCAATGCTACAGAATTAGGGCTTTGCTCAGTGTGAACAGGTACAGAGGAGGTGAGGAGTACTGATGAGAAAATAGTTCGTAAGATTGGTCATGGGGGGGTTGGGGTTGTGGCTCAGCAGTAAAGTGCTTGCCTGGTATGTACGAGGTGCTGGGTTCAATCCTCAGTACCACATATAAATATATAAATAAAATAAAGGTATTGAGTCCAACTACAACTAAAAAAAAATTTTAAAAAATAAAAAAGAATGGTCATGGGTTGAGTCTGGGTGAAGAAATGAGCAGGGTGATGTATATATGCTGGGGAAAATGTTAGAACTGGGCCCTGGAGGTCCTGATGAGGTCAAAGAGGAGGAGTTAACTATATATGAATTGATTTGATTATTTATTTCCCATGAAAACATATTGGAAACCAACCATTGTGAAACCTAACACATGCTGTCTTGCCCCTCTGCTGGCAGGGGACCTGGGTATGAGAGAGGAGTAAAAACTTTCAGGGGTAAGGCAGTTTCATCCAATGACTTAAAAAAACTTCTAAATCGCTTCCCATTGTACTTAGACTACATCTACACTTGTAGCCACTGGCTGTAAGGCCTTACATCTCCTGGCTTTTCCCCTCCTTTCTGACTTCATCTTATGCTACCTTCCCCTTACTGAACTCTAATTACTCTGGCCTCCTTCCTTCTCAAGTTCTTCTTCTTTTTTGTTAAATACTAGTGTTAAACCCAGGTACATTCCATCACTGAGCTACATCTCTAGCCCATTTTATTTATTTATTTATTTTTTTGAGACAGGTCTTGCTAAGTTGCTGAGGCTGGCCTTGAATTTGTGATCTATGAGTTCTCCACTCAAATATGTCAGAGAGTTCTTTCCCTGATCATCCTGTATAGAGCAGTCCCTCTCTCCAGGACTCTCTATATCTTATTGTACTATTTATTCCCTTCAAGTTCTTGTCATTTGGTTAGAACATTCATTTATCACTTCCTGTCTTTGTCATATTCTAGCTTCTTTGTTGTTCTCCAATGTGAATACCTGTATCAGATTTTCTACCCCTTTTCCCTCCATTTTCTTAGCGGATTTCAAGGCCCATGAGATGGAGATCCATCTTGACTCTTGACTATTTTTTCCACTGTATCACCCTTGCTCTATGTTCTCACAGCACCTTGGGTGTGTCTCTGTGTATGCTCAGAAGCTAGGCAAATGCCAAGGACCCAGTACTAACATTTTCTCCCAGTGCACCGGGACACCCTGCTCATTTATTTCTTTATATATATATTTTGTAGATGGACACAATACCTTTATTTTGTTTATTTATTTTTATGTGGTGCTGAGGATGCAACCCAGGGCCTCACACATGCTAGGTGAAAACCCTACAACTGAGCCACAAGCCCAGTCCATCATTTCTTCCTTTACCCAGAATCAATTTTAACCCATGATTGTCACCCTCCCCCACCAGCTCCTGAAGCCTGTCCTCACTTGTCAGCAGCCCCCACCTTGGCTCCTTCCCAGAGGGAGCCTAGAGTAGAGGTGAGGTGAGAAAAGGGGAGATGGGGTAAGGGGAGATGGGGTAAGGAAGATCACTGAGACTCCAGCCCCTCGGGTTTGACCAAGCTAGCCTTGCCCAGCCCAATGCAGCCCCACAGTCCGCCAGGCAAATGTCCGGCTGAAATAACAAATCAGAGACTAAAAAATTGGCCGTCCCTTTTGTTTACTCAGCTTTCCCCCCCCCCCTTTTTCTTTGGACAATGCCCTGCTGGGCTGGGGCTATCCTGCTGGGTTGTTGCTGGGGCTCCCCTGCCAAGATGGAGCCCAGCTGCTCAGCTGTTTACAAGGTGAATCCGGTTTACACTGGGGCCCATCCTGTCCTGGATGGGCTAGGGAGCTCCAGTCAGACTCCAGCCAGTGGCCTCTCCTGGCCTAGGGTTCCCTAATCTTAGGCTGGAGCCATAAGGGTGGGAGGGTTCCAACATGTTCAAACGACAGGGAAATCACAAGTCTCAAGATAGAGTGAAAATGGTTTGAGACCTGGACTCAGGGCCAAATCTCTGCCCTTAGAAACCCCAGAGAAAGGAGAGCTGCTGGAATCCCATGGCTTCCATTTCTGCTTTTTTCAAGTGGTGAACTTGTGATAACAAAGATGGTAGCCTCCCCACCCCCATTCTTCCTGGTAGCTAAGGTCTGGGAACTAATTTCTGCTTGATCTACCATCCCCCTCAAAACCACTAGGAAGATCAAAGGAAATTATGTATCTGTGAAGACTTAAAAAGCATTTGTTACTGTGTCAAAGTGATCTCTAGTAATATACTGAAGCCAAATAGCTGATCTCCAGGGATGAAGATCAGGTCCTTAGTATGGTCGTTGCTTATGAGCTGTGCCCATGTCAACTTGGTGGCCACAGGGCTCACCATAGAGCATGACACACAGTGGGGCACAATTATCTCATTTATTAAACAAGCATTTCTCCAGAAGCTTGCAGACTAGTGGCAAAGTGGGTAATAAAAACAGAGCAATGATCCTAGCAGGGGTCATCACTGGAGACCACAGACAGGGGAGGCACCTCACCTCTCCAGGGGTTAAGGAGGGCTTCTTGGAGGCAGTTGACATCTAAGATACAGCAAATGATACTCTTGTTCAAAGAAGGAAGTATAAATGTGCAGAATACCTATGTCAGTGCACGAGCAGTCTGACCTGGGGCTCTCTTATTCTCTTGTCCCCCATAGTACTGAAGGATCAGGCCTTTGACTCTTGAGCATGAGGGCCAGTGGACCATCTGGGTCCTGCTTCCCTAGTAAATGTAATAAGGAATTTTGGTGAAGCCCTTGGAGCTTTTTTCTATGCTTCTCAGCCTGTTAAACGGGAGCATGAAGGGGTGTGAGGGGATATACAAATATGTTATAAGAAGTGCATCTCAGGGCTGGGGGATATAGCTCAGTTGGTAGAGTGCTTGCCTCGTATGCACAAAGCTCTAGGTTCAATCCCAGGGGAAAAAGAAAAAAGAAAAAAAAAGAAGTGTATTTCAGGAGCAAGCAAGTTAAAGTTTGATTTTTAAAATGTGACAGAGCTGGTGATATAGCTTAGTTGGTAGAGTGCTTACCTTGCATGCACAAGGCTGTGGGTTCAATCCCCAGCACCAATAAAATAAAATAAAATAAATATGACATGAAGGAGAGGTCAGCATCTGCTAAGTGAAGTGGGGCAGATTGGGTTCTAAATAAAAGGCAAAGACCTGCAGGAGGAAGAACATGGCCCAGCTGGGGAATCCAAGTATTACAGTAGAACCGCAGAGGGGAGCAGTCAGAAGGGACACTGAAATGATTCTAGAGAGGTAAGCAAGGGTTAGATGACGAAGAGCTCAGGAAGCCCAGCTCTCTGTCTTGAATGGGGACACTTCCCCATGGAATCGACCGTTGTCTGTATACTGTTGATTCTAGATTTTCTATCTTTACCATTGAACTCTCTTGGGAGTATCAGACCCTCATATACACTTTCGGTGGATGTAAACTCTTTAAACTCAAACTATCTAGTATGAACTCTCCCTATGTCCTTCCAGACTTACTCCTGATTCTGGTGCAGTTCAGCTTTTCATGATGTTCACCTTTAGCTTCCTTCTATGAATTCTGGTCTCTTCTCTTCCCTAGTCTGGTTTATCCATGGTCTGATAGCTCAGTAATGACCCCTCAGTTGTCCTGAGGCTGATACCTTTCTCTTCTGGGTGAAGTATTCCATGTGCAAACTTTAGGCAAATCTGACCATGCAGCTGTCCCCATTCCAAGTCTTAAGTGAATCCCGCTGAAAACGATGTTCAAATTCCTAGCTCCTGGGCTGGGGATATAGCTCAGTTGCCTTGCATGCACACCCTGGGTTCAATCCCCAGCACCACCACACACACACACACACACAAATTCCTAGCTCCTAACTCCTAGGATTCTAGTGTAGGGTAAATAAAACAATGCATGTAAAGCACTTGGAATGTTGCCTGGGCCATTTTAGGCATAGTGGTTATTATTACATATTGTAATAATTATTTGTATCATATCATATATTCCATTATACACTACTCCCATGCTGGGATCGGGTGTCTGCCTTTCTCCTCAGTCTTCAATCATGCCTTCTCTTATGTGCTTTCTTCCTTGAGAGTCTAGAGAATCCCGGCCCCCAACCCTGTGTGTGTATGTGTGTGTGTGTGTGTGTGTGTGTGTGTGGTGTGTATGGTCCTGGGGATTGAACCCAGAGCCTTGTGCATGCCAGGCAAGTGCTCTACCACTGAGCCACATCGTCAGCTCATAAACTCCCCTTTCAAGACTTCATGTCCTTGTCTACTTCATCCAACATGATTCCCACCTGTAGGATCCTTCCCTTCACGTCCCTTCTCTTGGGCATCTCTCCCCAAGCAGAGTGAAAGAGCAAGATTCTACAGAGAAACATTTCTGTTAGAGAGCAGTGTACTCGGTATTGAAGAGAAGGGTGATGACTCAAATCCTTAGTGACAGTAGCTGATGGCAGAGATGGAAAGCTACCCTTGAGGCAGTGAGTCACAGACACCAAGAGAGTTGAGAAGTGGCTGGACCAGAGATCTGCCTGGGAGAGTGGCTGGTCTTGCTGACAGGTCAGCAGGAGGAAGAAGGACCAGTGAATAGGATGCTGTAACATACCAGTGAGAGATTCAGTTTGTCACTTAACCGACATTACGGAGCACCTACTTTGTGCTAATGACTTAGCTGTGAAAGAGGGGCTCAATGTTTAGTCGGACAAACAGGAATCATAGCACAATATCACTAATAATCTAATAGCAGTGACGGGGTGCCAGTGTGCAGGGCTTTCAAAAACAGCCCCTTCCTTACTGAATGAATTTCAGGGTGAATAACATACAACAAACATTCATGAGCACCTGCTCTGTGCCAGGCACTGTGCTGGGTGTGGAGGACACAGAGGATACAAAGATGAATGAGATGATTTCTGCCACCTAGTGGGAGGAGACAGCTATGTTTTAAGAAAATGCCACAAAGGCAGTCAAATGTCACATGTCCCCAGACTGCCTCCTCTTCCATTTAATGTGATAGGAGTCATTATCATCTAATTCCTCAAGCTAGAAGCTGGGATATTATCTCTGACTCCAAGATTTATGTTTTAGACAAAAACATAAAACATCCTGTAGAGGATGGATTAGAGGAAAAGGAGACTGGAGGCAGGGAGACCAGCTGGAGGCTGGGACAGTAATTTGGTGAGACATGATGACGGTGGCCTGGATTAGGTAGGAGCCTTGGAAGTGGATGGAAGTGGATTGATCTGAGAGCTATATAAGGGTAGAATTAACAGAGTTTAGAGATTGATTAGATGTAGGGATGAGAAAGAAAGAGGAGTCAAAAATAATCCCAGCTTCTGGATTGGGCATCTAAGATTGCTATGCTGCCATTTAGTGAGATAGGAACCTAATTCAGTTTCCACTTTGGATGTTTTGCACTTTAGATTTCTTCATGGGGAGGTATCCAATAGGTGGTCCCAAAGTGGTTGGAAACTCAGGAACCTGATTTGGATTGAAGTTGAGATTTATAAACCATTGGCATACTGGGGTACCATTTACCTGGGAAAGGATGAGATCACACAGATGCAGCATGTGCAGAGAAAAGCAGAGCAAAAATTAATCCATTCACTCAATACATTTATTGAGCACCTACTATGTTCCAGGTACTATTCCAGGTGCTGGAAATATCAGTGAATGTGGTACTACCTTCTACTTCTGGAGTCAGATAACCAACAGATAAAAGTTCTGTTGTATGTCATATAGGGACAAATGCAGTGAAGAAAATTAAGCAGGGCAAGGAGATGCCATGAGGGACACCAGCTGGTCAGGGAAATACTCCCTGAAGAGGTGACATTTGAGCGAATAGCTGAATGAAGTGAGGAAGAGGATGAAGGGAGAGTGTTCCAGGCACAGGAAACATGTTCAATGACCCTGTATTCAAGAAGCAGTGAGGTTGATGAGGTCGCAGTGGAGTGGTAATAAATGGGGTGAGGGGGTAAGAAGTCAGGGGCCAGATCAGGGGTCCTGTAGGCCAAGAAAAGGACACTGGATTTTATTCTATGTGTAATAGGAAGGCCTGGAAAAGTTTGGAGCAAGGGGGGGTCATAGAGTCTGTTTTATGTTTTAAAGGATTATTCTGGCTGCTGGTTGGAGAATAGATTATAGGAGGGCAGAAAGAAAGCGGGGAGATTGTTGCAATGGTAAATGTGAGGGATGCTGCTGCCTGCTTTACCATTGGCAATGAAGGTGGCGAGGAGTCTGAGTGCCTTCCCATCTGTTGACATATTGGGTCAGGAAGGCAAAAAGAGATGCTCAGACTCGGGATCAATTAGAAAGCAGCTTTAGTCTCCATTCTGTATAACTCCACAGTTTCAGGCACATTGTCTGACCACTGTGTCCACTTCCACTGATACAGCTAATATATCTAGATTGCCTACCACCCTGTTCAAGGTGTTGGGCAACTAGTTAGCATCGAGTGGGACTGACAGAAAGCATGAATTCTAGTAGGGGGGGGAAAACAGGCTTTTTTTTTTTTTTTTTGGTGCTGGGGATCGAACCCAGTGCCTTAAATAGGCAAGTGCTCTACCACAGTCACAATCCCAGCTCCGTGAGCCACAACTACAGCCCCTGAAACAGGCATTGTTAAGAAGTGATAAATGTTACAAAAAATCAAGCAGGGTACTATCATAGAGAGTGACAAGGGAAGGAGATATCGCTAAGTGGATATATAAGAAAAGGTGACATTTGAGGTGAGTCAGGATTAGGATCTACATCCTTGCTAGGTCTGCTCCAGGTTGCTGATGGAACAGTGCCTAGACTAAAGCAGCGACAAATGACTGACTGTCTTAACTTTGCTCCACTGTCCTTCCCGCTACCCAGAACATATCCCGTCATTTCCATTAAGATGTGGAAAAAATAGTAACTCTTTTTGTGCTAGGAAGGCCCATAGGGGCACCACCTTTTCCAGTGCCTGTCTCTAGGGGTTCCACAGGATTTTCCATAGGATCCAGGTCTTCCAGGAGCTCTCGGTATCTAGAACCAATGCTGAGGCTAATTGCACAAACCATCATGGGTCTGCTGCCCCTTTTAACTATGAATCCCCCCGGGGCTCAGGACAATGCAGGCAGAAGGAGGCAACTGAAGTAAGTGAGGGCCAAAGAAATAGTCTAGAAAGGGAAACATTTTTCTCTCCTTTTCTCATCTCCTCCTGGCCTCCCTTCTGCCTCTCAGCTGCTCCACACACCTTCCCAGGAGTCACACACACCTTGTCAGGTAGCACAAAGATCCTGGGCCTGTGAGGTGGGTGCCAGGCCGGCCAGGGCCTAAGGCAGCAAGCTTCACCCACAGCCCCACCCCGACAGGCGGTGCCTCTGGCAGCAAAGTCATGGCCCTGATTCCTCTGTCTCCACGTTTAAGAACATCTCTAACTGCTCCTTGGATAGCTCAATTAGTAAAGTGAATATATTATATAAAGTCTAAAAGATTAAACTATCATCGTCAGCCCATAATTTCATGAAGAAGTCAGGGGACCGTATCCCTCTTATTAACTCTATAACAAATGTGATGAAAATGTTCAAATAGAATGTTAATGCAATGTTACGTGTAATTTTCCCAGGCGATTTTCTGCTGAAATATTTCTTTATTAATAGTAATTGAGGGTATAAATTATGAATGAGGCGATTTTCTCCTTTCAGTAGGAAAGACGTACTAATGGCAATAATTCTTTATAATAATTTTTGGGGATCGTGGGGCGGGGAGACAAGCTAGTCTAAAAACAGACAAAAGCCCCTTTCCGGAGTGTCCCAGGGGGAGACGATGCCTTTGCCATAACCAACCTCTCTTTAGCTCCACACACCTCAGACTGCCTGCAAATGAAGTCTTTGTTCTTCATCAATTTTCCTGAAGCCTCAGGTCTGTGTAGAGGGCTAAGAGGAAGTTTTTGCCTCTAGTTCATAGACCAAGTTCTGAGCCAAACTTTTCTGCCTAGAAACTGTGCTGCCAACAAGACCAAAGCCAGGCTCCTCTGCTGAGCTTCCAAACTCAGGCAATCTGAACCTAAAGAGTCTCTGT
Organism: Marmota marmota marmota; assembly: GCF_001458135.2. Classification (NCBI taxonomy): domain Eukaryota; kingdom Metazoa; phylum Chordata; class Mammalia; order Rodentia; family Sciuridae; genus Marmota; species Marmota marmota. Next base: position 20,420,267 of record NW_026000082.1, read on the forward strand.
AGCACCCTAGAATATTCAAGTAGGAATGGTCCCCAGAAATCTTCCCATCTAACCTCTTATTTCTTTAAAAAAAAAAAAAGGCAAAAGGTGATGAGTTATTCAGAGCCACATAGTGTGTCTGTGGGAGAGCTGGGACACTGCCAGGTGGCCTTCTGCATGCCTCCAAGTTGGACTGCCTCCAGGCCTTTCCTCGACAGGCCACTGCTGTCCTGCCTTTACAGCCCCATGTTTCCTGGCCCCACTCTGGGCATCCTCCTCATTTTTCAAACACAGCTCAAATGCTTGGGCATCTACAAGTGATGATCACGTTCTTCATTGGCCTTGGGCACACGGCCTTGGCTCCTTTCTGTCTAGGCTCGTCATAGGTCTGGACAGTGTTTTCAGAGGGCAAGGGCTCCAGAAGAACACTTCTAAATCCTGCATGGGGGTTGGACTAGTGCGTTTCTCTAGGCAGGATATCTCTTTGGTATTTGCTCATTCATTTATTCACAAGACATTAAATAAACATCCATCCACCTTGTGCCAGGCACTGTGCTAGGCACTGGGGTTACACAGTTGAATTTATCTGACAAGAATGAAGGTAAATTCAGTATTCCTAAGATCACAAGTAGGAGGACAAGAACAGGCACAAACATCTACATTAAATAATAACAATATATCTTTATCTCATAGTCTATGTTTGAGGAAATACCAGGTGGCCAGTGTGGCTGGAGTAGAGTGAGGATGGGACAGGGATGGTGCATGTAAGAGCAGAGAGGGCCGGGCGCAGTGGCGCACACCTGTAATCCCAGTGACTCAGGAGGCTGAGGCAAGAGGATGGCAAATTCAAAGCCAGCCTCAGCAACTTTGTGAGGCTCTGTCTCAAAATAAAAAAAATAAATAAATAAAAAGGGCTCAGAAGTAAAGTGCCCCTGGGTTCAATCTTTGATAATATTAAGAAGAAAAAAAAAAGAGTAGAGAGGACAAAAGAGGGTGGTCCTACAGACTTTGTGGCCAATGTAAGAATTTTACCCTGGTGGAGAGGAATGATCAGTGGAGGATTCTCGGCAGAGGTATAGAATGGTGTTGTCACCTATGTTGTTAGAAGGGACACTGATGGATCACTAGTGGGATGTGGGGGTTGAGGATGAACTGGAATTCTGGCTCTGATGACAGTGCCAGTTCTTAGTGGTGCCATTCACTGAGTTAGGGACACTGAAGGGGGAACAAACATAGAGGTATGATGACAAAGTTGAGATGTGGACAGGTGGGATTTTTGGAGTCTGAGGATCAGACAAGTGGAAACGCCCAGAAGTGCAGGTGGAGCCCAGGTTCAGGGTGGGATTGAGTGCCTCATGCTAGTTTTCAGCAGTGACCTCTGGGTGCCTCACACTCTGGATTTTGTCATCTCTTCAGAAAATTATTTCTCCCTCCCAGAGGTGAGCCCCTTGAGGGTGGGAACTGGACCTGGATATGCTCCCAGCTTCATTCACCAGCACCAGGCATATTACCCAGAGGATGGTCCGACTGAAGGGAGAAATGAATGAATGGAGGGAGGAAGGGTAGGGCAACTGCTCATGCTCTGTGAAGCTATCCCTGGGTAATGGTGGCTGCCCCAGAATCTCTCAGGATTGCTTCTAAACAAAAACTATTCCCCTCAAGTCACCCAGCCCAGAAAGGGTAGGTTCTCTTCAGGTCTCCTGAAAGATCACTTAAGAATTGATGACCTTAACAAGCTCCATGGTGTTAGACATTCCTGATGTCATTCACTGGGCTTCTGTCATTGCTTAGACTCTTCCCTAGAGCAGGAGAAAAGGTCCCGGTCAGTTCCAAAACTCTGACTAGGGCTATACGGCCAACTCTTGTCCCTGCTCCCGGATCCCATACCTGGGAATCTCACCTTTTGATTTTCCCTTTACCCTCTTGTGAATTACCAAAGCTGGCCAGACATGGGGTCACTGTAATATAAAAATCTTGCTTTGTTCAAAATAACACTCTTCCGCGCCTTCTATTTGAACTTTTCCTGGCTCCCAACCAGAATCCATAAGCAGGAATATATCACCTCCTGCATCCCAATAAAAAACACCACCCACTCACTAAATCCATTCCCAAGAACCCAGATTTCAGGAAAGAAGCCTGAGAAGTGCTCTAAGGACACGCTCAAGGAATGATTCTCTATCAGCTCTTCTCTGCCCTCACCATCTCTGTTTTTTCCTTCTCTTTAGATACAAGAACCTTAGTGGAATATTCTAGGAGTCTTTGGCAGGGGCAAGGGCCTAGGTCTATGTCACTGGGCTGGCTCAGCTCTCTGCCCTGTGAAAACAAAGGGAGAATGAGACAGGAAATAGAGCTATGTTAGCAATGATCTCTGAGTGACCATAGTGACCTCTTAACCAGAGGTCACTGGGGTGACCTCCAAGGGCATCTCCATGTCTCCCCAAGCAGGGCCCAACCTCCAGAGGCCTTTTGTCCTTCCCTCAAGGGAATCTATCCATTAGAAGCTGCCCTCCAAATTAGGGTAATGTACTGGCTCCTGCATCAGATGCCCTATGTATAACAGCTGGCCCTGAGACTTGTCCAGCTTCTGTTTCAGATCCACACTGTTGTCTACAGGAATCCCATCCCAGTCTCAGATTCCTATCCCCCATTCAATACTAGGTCATTTGTAAAAAAGGAAAACTCAAGGCTAGCCCAAGGCTGCTCTCGTGGGGTAGGGGAGATGGACTCTGACAGCCAGGATAGAGATCCTCAACTCCAGAGCCTATCTTACAGTCCCTTCCATGCTCCTTAGGCTGGTGCCTTGGAAACAGGCAGGCTTAGCCAGAGAGGGTCTGAGGACTTCAGCCACCCCCTCCCTCCACACTTAGTGTTGGCTCCCCTGGGCACGCGCCTTCCACCTCACCCCTTCCTTGTTGAGCCAACAGCTCGATCCTGATCTCTTGAACTGGAAGGTCACTCCAGAGGGGCCTCCTCTGAAAGCCAATGCTAATCCAGTTAGGGGCTGGCCTGGCGCTGCACGCCCTCTGTAGGACCAAGTGCAAGTGAAAAAATGCCAATTACCACATGACAAAAAGGGTCCCTGCCCCTGGGGAAGGGCAAGCTAGGGGGAGGGATGGGAGGGGGAGAGTAACTGAACACCTTGCCGGAAATAGCTCCTATCAGTCCACTTAGGGAGCCATCAGCTCCAGCAGATTTATGGGCAGCGTGTGCCCCTCTGATAGATCGGACTATTTAAAGGCAGCCTGAGCCTCCATTTATATCAATGTGGAGCAGAGAGGGAGGGTGAGAGGCTGTGAGGTGGGGAGTGAGAAGCAGCAACGGGGGCCAGCCCCAGGTGGAATGCCACACTAGCAAATTGGCCTCAGAGAAGAGGTAAGGCTGTTGGCCAGGTGAATAGGGTCACAGGGTGGGGAGGAGACTGTCTCAGATCAAGTCCCATTGGCACCCAGGAGGGCAGGGCACCGGGTTTCACAGAACTCCCAGCAGCATCTTTCCTGGCCCCAGCTCAGACTCTTTGCAAGCCCCTCCAGCTAAAATGGGGAGCTCAGGCTAATACCAAAGTGGATCTCCTCATTGGATTTCTAGCCGGGTCCCCACCTCCCGAGCTGCGGGGCATGCTTGCCCTCCATGCAACCTCCCCCTTGCCTGGGCTGAGGGAGAAGGAAGGGGTAATTGTGTTAGGCTGGGGGCATTAGCTGCTGAGGAATGGGCCTGCTGCCTCCTGCCTGCCTGTCCCCAGCCTGCACTTCCTGGGGGCAGAATAAGCAGCTCCCATTGCTCTCTCCGGTTCTGCCTGGGCCTTCCTCCCTAACTCCATTACTCCTGGGCCGAGGTGCTTGCCCGACCCATGGTGGTCCCTCTGATAATTCACCTCTCAGGAAACTCTGCCTTTCTGACCTCTCCCTGCCTCCTTTCTTGCTCTTCTCCTCCTGCCCTCCCTCCGTCCCTGCTTTCTCCCCAGGTTTCTAGATCTGTACCCAACTGGCCTTATTCTCTTGGTTCCATGGCAAACTGCTATAATCTACCAACATATGCCTAGGCACAGAACCAACATCTGCCAGTTTGTGAGTTACTGGTTGGTCAGTTTGTTCACTGGTTCATTCATTCATGGAATGCTGACTGAGCACTTTTTTACAGGCCAGGCTTTATGCTAAGTGCTGGGGACACAATCAATTCCCAGAAGTTCTTGTTCTGGAGGAACCTATAATCCAAGGGGCTGGTAAGCAAGGGAACAACACAACTATCTTGTGTAAGGCTCACCCTGGCCACAGGTGGTGTACAGATCTGACAAGTGGGGATGAGAATAGAGACGGAAAGACAGAATAGAGGTTCTCAACCTTGGTCACACAATAGGGAGCTTTAGAAATGCTGATGTCCAGGCCGCACTGAGGTCAATTAAATCAGAATCCCTGGTCAGAGGTCCAGACATTAGGTTTTTTGGAAAGTCCTGCCCAACTAGGGGAGTTCAATGATTAGCCGCAGTTGAAACCCTGAGTGAGCTGCTATTGCAATAGTCCAGGCAAGAGATGATGTGAGCAGAACTAATGGAAAGAAGAGAGGAATTTGAGAAATATTCCTCATATTGTTATCTTTAATAGTTACCACTCTGGGCCCCCACTCATCCCCTATTCCCCAAACTCCTCAGCAGATGACATCAATTCTAACTTCACAGAAGAAACAGGCCAGTGGGTAAAACTCTACAGGATGACAAGTCCCCAAAGAACAGGTACAAGTTCTGAATTCATAGGGCCCAGTGGAGCCCCACAGGATGAGAATCTAATAAATGCTGAACTGGACTGAACTAGTTCATTCTGTGGATGAGGGTTTCCAACCCAGGAAAGATGTTTCAGGGATATCAGCTCTAGGGACATTGAGGAGCTCCTGGAAGAAAAAGAGCCCTGGAAGGAACAACCAGAGGGGCTAGGGAGGTGGGGGTGGAGGAGGAAGTGAATAAAGTAATTGGCTTCACATCAAGGCTGTCCCCACACTGCTCAGCTGTTTCATTTGGGCTGCATAACAACTTTCTGCAGTGGTTACTATTATTTCTATTTTTCAGATGGAGAAACAGGTTCAGAGAGTGAAACTTGCTTGAGGTATCATCAAAGGATTAAAATTTAGAAGCTCTGATTGGAAACCATGTCTGCTGAAGGCGAAGGTGTCTTGGCATTATGTCATCCTACAGGAAACAACTGTGTCAGAGAATTTCAAGAATGAGGGAGGAGTTAATAGTGTTGAATGCAGCAGCCCCCCTCTTCCTGTTCTCCTGGCTCCAATTCCCTAGTGAACTTGAAACAGGAACCATTGGGAGAGGAAATAACAGCACCCCAAGTCCTCTGCTGTCTACCAGAATCACAGTGCCACTGCAGCCTGCTCTTGCGGCTGGGGCCCAATGTCTTGGGGGGCCCTATCTCAACCTCAGCCCAGCTTAGTTAGAGGAAACTCAGCTTGCACAAGCCCACTTCCATCTTGCTTTTGAGGACATAGGACTTTGCCAGAAAAGAATGGGCTGCCTTTCTTCCACCCCAGCTCATAAAGGTTCTTATTCAACAAGATTCAGGCCTCTGTCTCCTTGGAGAAAGTCGACCAGCTTCTCCCTGTCCCCAGGCTCACGAATGCTTCACTTGGTCCCCACCACAGCGCTTCGTGTGTGCCTATGAGAACTTCGATCTCAGTGTGTTTTGGTCACTTGGTGGGTGTCTGTTGTTCTCAATCCCATTCAGGTCACCAGCTCCCCAAGGACAGGGAGCAAGTAGGAATCTTCATTTGTGATGGCACTGGATAAATACACACTGATCAAATGAATGAGAAAAGCAACTCTAGGACAAGGATGGAAGAGAACAGGTAGGGTGGAGGCAGGTGGGGAGGGAAAGACAGGAGAAATGAGGCCTCCTTTGATTTATAATGGCCCAGGCAGTGAAGCCGGTTCCAGGCTTCCCAGGGACAATTGCCAAAAAGCCCTTGGGGGCATACATGGGCTCTGCCAGCTTGTACTTCTTTGAGCTAAGCTGTTCCAGTCTCCTCTGGGTACCCTCCACTTAGCCCCTGTAGTTGTCTGGGACCTGCTAAAGCTGAAGTCGAGACTAACAGTGGCAGCAGCAACATGGCTGGGAGAGACTGAAGGCGCTCCTATATCTTTGCTCAGGAAATAGCCTCATAAAAATGACAGGGAGACGCACCTATGGATGCTTGTTAAATTTTTATTACTAATCACCTCCAAAGTCAGCAAGGCAGAGGGAGGGGGCTGGGAAATGGAGTCATCAAGGCCTGGGAGCAGGTGTCAGCAGCCCCAGCCTCAGAGGCAGGGACTGTCAACGTGGGTTTAAGCAGCCACAGTTCCCTACAGTGCCAAGGACTCCCCACACAGCTCTGTCCAGGGAGATGATATTCCTGTGCCCTCTACCCCACTTGTAAAATGGATAGCTCCTTGTTTATTTCCTGTGGCTATCAGATCACCAAGCTATGTTCAGACCTCCTGCTGAGCCACCTGATCCATTCCTACTTCCTTCTCCCCAGCGTCACTGATCTAGTCAGATGGCTCCATCTTACTTAGACTGTTGTATTAGTTCATTTTCTGTTACTGAAACAAAATACCTCAGCTAGGTGCTTGGCTCATGATTCCCGTAATTAGAAGGTTGGAACAGCATGGCATTGACCCCTGGGCTATGTCACAACATGGTAGAGAAAGGGAAAGAGAAATGGCCATGTGCAGAAGGGGCCAAGTGCATGGGGTCGGTGGCTGGATAACAACTTGCTCTGGTTACAACTAATTCCACAAGACCAGAATTAATCCCTTCCTACAGGGATGCCCCAGTGAACTAGGCCCTACTTCTTAAACATTTCACTACTTCTTAATTTGCTACCTTAGGGAACCAAGCTTCTAGCACATGGGAACAAACTACATCCAAACCATAGCAGCCACTGAGCTGGCCCCCAATTGAGTCAAGCATTTGGTCAGCCCATCTAGATAACTCCTCTTCTACACTGCTACGAGGTCTTTCTCCTTCAATGACCTCCAGTTGCCTTCAGGATGGGAATAACACCTTAACATGCATGGAAATATCTTCAGGATTTGGGCCCTGCCTAACTCTTAAACACTCTTTTCCCCCATTCTCTTTCCAAGGTTGAACTATTTGAATTTCCCCTCAAATCTGTGTCTCTCTGCCTAGAAATTCCTTCTCCCTGAATGCTGGATGAACACAAGTTCTTTTTAAAGACCCATTGGAACACCTTAGGGAAGGCTTCCCTCCCTCTAGGGTTGGGTAAGCTCAGTGCATTGATCACACTGTTATACAATCTTCTCTTTCCTTGTACATGTACCTCATAGACTGTAAACTCCTCTAGGGCAGGATTCATGTCTGATTCATTTCTCCATCCCCAGGAGTCCAGTTTGGCATCATTGTTTGCTGAACAAAAGAATTAATGAAGAATTGTTATGACGTTTACATTCCACAAGGCTACAGCTACACAAGAGTAGGAATGAGGCAGTTCCTTTACCGGGGTGACCTGTGCTTGTACAGTACCTGACAAGTAACAGGAGCCCAACCACTGAGATCACTGGGTGTGAAACAATCTGAAACCCTAAAGACAGTATCTTTATTGTTCTGTTCACACATGTTTCTCAAGCACTTTGGTTTTTCTTATCTATTTAGTCACCAGCACCTCTACCCTCCAGAAGCCAAATTAATGAAGCAGGAAAGAATCTGAAGATATTGGAAAATCTTGAGGCTGTTTTTCCTGTTTGGGAAACAGGACCTGCCCCTCCAGTCACATTATGATTCATCTGCCTTCCACCATCTGAATGCAGAGAGGGGCAGAATCTTCATCCATTCAATCAGCAAGCAATTAAACCTCAGATAGAAGAGGTCCGTTTTGGGGGGCTGGGTCCTTCTAGTTCTGGGGACATGGGATGATTTAGGGCAAGTTCCTGCTCACTAGGAGTTCTCACCATCCTCAGGAGGTGACATTGTCAAGTGGTTACAGCCTTTTTAAAGCACCCCCTCCCTGAAGCTCTGAGCTTTGCTGGGGCACAGGATAGGTGCTGAGAAGGTCAGAAGCCAGGGAGCCAGGAGGGTGCTGAAGGAGCCAGTCTCTGCCTGGGCCGAGGGGGATCCTGAGCAAGACTCAATTCCCAGCCCAGGAAATGCCCTCCCTGGAGGGAGCTCTAGGATCATGGAGCTGGAGGTAGGGGATGGGGGCTGTGTCAGAGATGACTCCTCCAGAGAAGAAATTGTGGGTGGCTTCATGATGCTTCTTTGTACAGGCCCTTTTTTCCTGACAGATCACAGGTCACCCTCCTGCTTTCAAAGTGGACAAATGAACTGGGTCACAAAACTTCAGAAGTTATGTTCCTGGTATAAAGAGAACTACACTGATGCAGAGAAGTGGGTCTGCTCTAAAGGAGACCAGGATGCCCTGACCCCTTAGGGCCAAAGTCCTCTCCACCCACGGTCCCATGAAGCTGACAGCTTCTGCAGCAAATCTCCCTTGAGGGTCAGGCCAACCTCCTTCCTTCTGCTCCCCTTCCCACGAGTCAGAGCTGTGGCCCCTCTTCCCCATAGGCATTACCCACCTGCCCTGGTGGCACCCTTCCTAGGCTAGTTTGAAATCTCCCCGGAGATGCCCCCTGCCTCGCCCGCTGGCGCTTGCCTGCTGGATCCTTGGTGCTGCCTGCCCTCCCTCCCTCCTTCTCATCTCTATATATCTGTCTAATGAACATTTCAATAAGCCGAGCACAGCTTTTTCCACTTAATAAGCAGAGTGCTGACTTCATTGCGGGTTTGCTCTTCACTTATCTGTTCAGGGCCTTAAATCATTCCCAGGAAAAAGCTTAGCAAAGGGAAACCTGGTATCCTAGTTATGGGCTGCTCCTGTCAGCACCTGCCCTGCTGGGACTAAGGGGAAACCCTGCTTCCACAAAACAGCATGGAAGTGTGAATAAAACTCCCGGAATAGCCAAGAGTCTGGAAAGCTGACTCATGAAAGGAGGCGAGGGGATGTTGTCACTGAAGGAAGTGCTGGAGGCAAGGTGGAAGAGGCAGAGGAGGCTTGGCCTGGGGTGTCCTGCTTCAAGGAGGGGAGTAGGGGAGGGATAAGGGAGACATCCTGAGAAAGACAGGTTTAATGAGCACATATTATATGTTAGCACTGGGCAAGGCACTAGGGACAAAACAAGGAACAAAAGTGTCACAGTCCCTGCCCTCATGAACTTTCCTTCTGGCAAGACAGGAAAACATTACATAAACAATTGCCTAGACAATGGCTGCAGGGGACAAGGACAGGTGTTATGGGAATGAGTGATGGGGACTAGGAAAAGTTTCCTTTAGAAGATGAGGTTTAAGCTAAGGTATGAAAAGATTAGGCTGTTACAGGTAACAGGTAACTCGGGAGAAACCAGAATAGTCCAATAACGAATCACTTTCACCAGGTTTATTACCTGTTGTTCTTTGTTGAGGCCATGTCATGTAGTGGTACAGGACACACAGGCTCTGGAGCAAGACACACTTGGGTCAGAATTCTAGCTCTTGAACTTACTGGCTGTGAGATCTTGGGGGAGGCTATTTAAACTGTGCCTTCACATCTTTATCTATAAAATGGGGTTAAGTTACTTACCTTGCAGGGTCATTGTAGAGATTTAACTTGATACTCAGTATAAAGAATATATGTCAAGTACCTGGCATATAGGACATGGTCAATAAACAGCAGACCTTACCACAAATAGTACCAGAATTGTGTATCTGTTTTTGCCTTGAGCCTATTATGAGGTCCTTGAAGACTTCGACAAAGTCTTACACATTCTGATTAGACAGGGAGAATTGAAGAGGCTCTGATATTTCACACGGTGTCAAAGAAAAACCCCAGGCACTCAACCCAAGGTATGGCCCTTGGTGGGCAGGCATCTATGTGGTGGGGGATGGGCTGGGAAGGCTCTTCTCCAGCTTCCTTCTGGATTTAGTTGGCAGGAAGATTTCAGGGCAAAAGGCTACAGACTCAATTAAATGTGGACAAGTGCAAGGCAATGCCTTTTGTGATAAACACATCAAAATCCCCTCCCCAGTGCTCAACTCTGCATGGTCAGCCTCGGTTCTGGCAAAGGACCTGGAAATCCTTCTTCATTTAGACAGTTTCCCGAGGCTGTTGGCCAAGAGGCAAAGAGAATTGTGAATAAGATATCAAAGAAGAAGGAGCACATATTTCTCCAAGTGTCCAGCTAGACAGTCCTACCTGCAGGACTAAGATGTGTCGTTGTGCCCTATCCTGGAGAAGATCCGGGGGGTGCAAAACCTCCTTAGCAGAAAAGACGGAATGACTCACTCTCAAGTCTAGACATGGGAAGGCTGCTGGGGGACAGAAAGAAAGTCCCAAAGGGTGTAGAGAAGGTGACTAGACGCTCATTCACAAAATCCTGAAACTGTAGGCAAAGTGGGTTTGCTTTGAAATTTGAGCACATTTAAGATGGATAAAGGGGGTTGCTATTTTGTACAGTGGCCAGTGAAGTTAAAAATTTCATTATCCCAAGCAGAAAACATGAATGAATTGAAATGTATTTGGGGGAAATCTCTGGAAGACAAAGTCATATGTATTCCTGAATCAGGATTTGTTCAGTGAATGAATAAATGAATATGGATGATTCTGGTTTTCAAGGTATTTCAATCCAGTCTAATAAATATTCATGGAGTGCCTACTGTGTGCAAAGCATTGTGCAGGATGTAAAGCTGAACAGTTTCTGTCTAGAAGCTTACACTTTTATAAGGGGATTAGAAAGGACACGGTAAACACAGGGTGGGCACAGAGAGTGCTGTAAGAAAAATGCAGGTGACTATAGGAACAATTCTGTGAAGTATGGAGAAGATGATGTTGGAAACCAGCCTTAAAGAATGAGATGGGTTTTAGCGGGTAAAAAAGGAAATAAAGGCATCCTAGAAAGAGAGAATAAGTCCTAAGATTTGGGGGTGTATGAAAAAAATGAAGGACATATTTGGGTATGGATAAGAGTACAGTGAGAGATTGTGTGTGAGAGAGAGAGAACAAAAGATACCCAAAGATTACAGAAGAGTGGCACTTGAGTGGCACAGGGAAATCTGGTCTACTCTATAGGGCAGACCAACATTCCCCAAGGCAAACCCTCACAATCCAATGACAAGCAGGTCCTGAGAGGCAATGGAGCTAGCTTCTAGTAGCTCTCAAATTTAAGACACAAAGTTACCGGTAGATTCCAGAGCTAAGCAGAAAGAAGCTCATTCATCTCAGTCCCTAGGGAGATGCGGAATGAGCTGCTATGGATCCCCAAGAATACATGGATTGTGTTTGTCATTTCTGGCCTCCTGGGGTCTCAGTGGGCAAGTGCATTCAGCCCAGTCATGTGAACTCCTTAGGTACCCCCTCCAGGGATGTGTCACTTGAGCTTGTCTTAGAAGATGAACAGGAGTTCAACAGGTGGATAAAGAGACTATGGACCCTCTAAGCAAAGGGAAGCAATGTAGGCAAAGGCACTGAGGTAAACATGGATGGGCACCTTCAAAGGAAGGAGTTCAGGATAGCTGGAAGTGAGGGTATGTAATGAGGAGACTTAGGGGCTGAGACTGGAGAGGTCCGTGAGGTCAGGTTATAAAGGACTTTGAATACTATACCAAGGAATCCACGTTTGATCCTATAGACAAAAGAATAAAAAAGCCATTGAGAGAGGTAAGGAAGGTGTGAGACATGATTTGCTTTGCAGTTTAGAAGTATCACTCTCCAAACAGTGTAGAGGAGGAATCAATGAATTAAAATTGTTGTAGGGAGATTAGCTAGAATGCTATTTTCAAAATCTAAAAGACAGGTCTGTGATAGAACAATGGAAACAGATATGATAAAGAGGAAGAGACCAAAAGGTAATGTGAACTTGGAAGGCCATTGCCATCCATGCAATTCCATCTGAGACCCAGACTGACTTCCCACCTGGCTGACTGCATACTCTGTCGCCAGAGCTTTGCCTGGGGAAAGGTAGATCTTCCTGCCTCTTTATTCTCTTCTCAGTTGATTTCAAGCCCTAGATCAATGGGGACCCCTTCAGCCCAACTGTTTCCTGTTCTTGGGTCTGACACTGGAGCTTTTTGCTCTATATACACCAAAGAAGCTATTGGCAGATTTTTGGGACAGACAGCTTTGTTGAGTATGAATAGATCAGAAAGTGTAATCTTCAAATACCTGCCAGGATTCCTCCTCTGACTTTGTTTGGGGATTGACACTAAGAAGAATGAGATAGCAAAGGATTAAGGGTAGGTGAGAAGAACACCCCCAAGCAGTTGCTTCAATTTTTGCCCAAGTCCCTCCTCGATGCTCACTGGGGTGCTAGCTCTCCACATTCTGGGCTTCGTTCTTCAGAGGCTCTTGCTCTTTGACCTGGGTGAAGCTCAAGTGGAGAAGGAGTCCCAGCCCTTCTCATCTCCATCCTTCCTCTATCCTTAAAGGTAGGGGATGATTGAATGTCTCTCTTTGCCCTTCAACATCCACACATCACCTTCTCTGTCCTGCTTTGTGCCTTGGGAGCTAACTTCTGTGGACTGCCTCGATCAAGTTCCTTGCTTTTTTACCAACAGAAGCAATTGCCCCTCTGGTGCCAGGAAGGTGCCATCAAGCTTAGACAGCAGGTTATTGCTGAAACAGGAATTATGGAGGGCTCATGGTTGCCTTGCCTTCAGGATTCTTATTAGGTTTGACACATGGAAGACATTAGACAATAGCTGGGGTAAATATTACCCTGGCTCCTTCTCTGCCAGCTATGGGTCAGCACTCCTTTACCCAAGGTCATAGCTCTGACTAGTCATGATCATAGCCCTGTCCTTCCTGGGATCTGGTACATGTTCCTACAGCCCTATAGAGGGTGACATCCCCTGCTGTTGGGAGCCCTGGGATGTTTCACCTTCTCTTTGTAGTCTTTTATTTTTTGGAATGGGGGGTACCAGGGATTGAAACCAGGGGCACTCCACTACTGAGCCACATCCCCAGCTCTATTTCTCTATTTTGTATTTTACTTAGAGACTTCTCCAAGCCTAAATGAAGCCAGTTACATAACTGGTGTTCCTGCGTTCATGAGTTCTGAGCCTGCTACTGAAGCTCCTTTCTCTGAGCACCCTAGATAATCTGAGATGAGCTTTATCAGAACCAGCCATGCACTCTCCACTCTTCCTATCTCAGTAGACTCCTGCCTATGCTTGGATGGCACCTCCCCAGCACCACAGGGGCAATGGCTTCCACTGGCCCATTGATCAGATCAGTTCCGGTTCTGAGTCAGGCCCTGAAGGTAGAGTGGCTGCCAACCATCTCCCATGAACAGGTTAAAATACAGTTATAGGTTAGGAGGAGGCACATATAAGGCTTGGCTTATTGGAATGTCAACCTGAGAAAATCTAGTTTGCCCCAGGCAAGTAGGGGAGCAGGAAAATAACATGGTAAAACTGGAATCTTAGGATGTATAACCTGGTGGAAAAGTGAATTGGAGGTAGGGAGGCCAATAGGGAGGTTGCTGTAATAATGCAGAAAGTTTTTTTTTTTTTTTTTTGCTAATCACATTAGTAGAGATTTAAAAATAGATAATGTGGATGATGTTTTAGAAAATGGGCATAATCATTCACTGCTGATGAGACTGTGAATTGGTATAACCTCTCTGGAAGGCTATCAATATGTATCAACAGCTTTTGAAAAGTTCATACTTCTTGATTCAATCCTTTCCTTTCCTGGACTATAACCTCAAAAAATCCTCAAAAGGGCTGGGGATGTGGCTCAAGCGGTAGCACACTTGCCTGGCATGCGTGCGGCCCGGGTTCGATCCTCAGCACCACATACAAACAAAGATGTTGTGTCCGCTGGAAACTAAAAAATAAATATTAAAATTCTCTCTCTCTTAAAAAAAAAAAAGAAATCCTCAAAAATATGCATGTTCAGAAATGTTCAACTGTGTGTTATTAATAAGAGCAAAAAAAAGAGAAAGAGAAAAATAAACCATCTCTATAGTCATCCAAGAAAGAATGGTTAAACATTTTAAAATACACATAGAAAAATGCTTTAACATCATTAGAAAATGGGTTTTGGAAGCCTATTTAATGGAATTAGAAAGTGCTCACAATAAAATGATAAATGGAAAAAACATAATACAAATGGATCATAGTATCCTGGGTTGGATTCTGAAAGAGAAAAATGGCATTAGTGGAAAAACTGAGGAAATATAAATATAGTCTACAGTTTAGTGAATAGTAGTTTAGTAAAATATTAACATGTCCTAATATTAATTTCCTTGTTTTGATGGAGGTGTTATAGTGACAAGACGCTCACAGTAGGGGAAGCTGTATGAGACAAGAGAATCTCTCTGTATGGCCTTCATAACTTCTGTAAATCTGTAGATAACATTTCTTGAGCCTTGTTACACATCAGGCATGGTGCCAAGCATCTTCCTTACCATAACCCCTGAATCCTTACTGCTGTCCCATGAAGTAGATTTTATGCCACCCCACTTCACAGATGAAAGAAAGAAGCTCAAAGTGATATAACTTGCAAGCAGGAGACCCAGAATTCAAATTCAAGTACTCCTGACATTAAGCCTTGTGGTTTTTTCAATTTTTGCATTACAAAAAGAAATGCAGTTAAAAGGGTTAACTTAGGGAGGTAGGATCAAGGTTGATTCTCCCTGCCCCCTTGTGGGTAATTTTGAGAGGGAAAAGGATAGGGGAAAGAATGGATAGGACTTGCAACCTGATTATGAATGGGTGATAGATAAAGGCAAGAACTGAAGGTGACAATAAGTTTGGTTGTCACTTTCAGAAGCACAGAGGGTAGGAGAAGGAGCCAATTTTGGTGAGGGTTTTAGTTTCTGCTCTGCTGTGATGGGAATATCCACATGTCCTCAGTGACCTGAGTGATGTATCTGGGCTCTGGAGGGAGAGACCTGCTTCAGAGTCTGCATGGCTTTGAGGACCATAGCTCAAGTGACACTAGGAAAGCTCACACATGGGGAGAAGGTACTGGAGTGGGGCAAAGATGAGATGAGCAGGGGTCCAGCCAGACCTCAGAGAAGCACAGCTTAAAGCAGCACAGGCCTCAGTACTCTGACTCACCACTAGGAACCATCTATGGACTTAAATCTAAGACGGTAGGATGAGCCTGTCGTTCTTCACCTGGCTTTGTGAGACTTTGGTATATCTCTTAGGTCCCAACCTCAGGGTTGAGACAAAGTACTGTATGAATCTGCAGCAAGTCCTGGGCTGCCAGGATGTTGTTGTCCGGGAAGATTCTTTCTCCTCTGGATGAATAGAATGCAAACTTTCTGCATTTCTTTGGAATATCCTGTTCTCCTGGTTTACCCATTTCTTACTCCTCCCATCAGCCTGTTACTGATAAAAAACAAAACAAAACAAAACAAAACCCTTAAAGTCTTCCATGCAGGGAAGGAGTTTTGCCCTGTTATCTGTCCAGAACTCTGCAAAACCATGGTCAACTGCATGGCACTCAATAACTTTCCAGCTAACATGCACCCAGAGAGACTGGAACACAGTGGGTTCCTCCAAGGGGCTGATTCCATGACCCCAACATCTCTACTCAATATCTGCCTCTTTTGGCGCAATAGGAGAATCAAGCCTGAGACCCCTGGGCTTCTCTGGAGCATGCTTGGTCTTTCCAAGACCTCCTGGATCTTCTGGCCTTGCCACGGGAACTGTGGAGGGACACCTGGCAGGAATCAGGAGGGCTCAGGCCTGTGCCTGTGCTCTCCTCCTGATCTATTTATTCTCCGTCTATCTCTGGACAATTGAACCATGTGGCCTGAGATTTTTACCCCACAGGGGATAAACTCCAAACTTAGCTTGGTTCCAGGTCCTTATACAGCTGCAGGCTGAGGACAGGACTCCTGTGGTGGTGGGGAGCCCTGACTACTTCTCTCTTTGGAGGTTGTACAGATGGTACCCAGGCACAGGATAAATAAACCAATGGAATCTGAAAAAACAACATCCCATCACTTCTCTTTGGGGCCACTGCCCACCCCCTCCTCAGGGCAAGAGGGGTCTGTCTGCCAGCTACAAGGCTGGGGTGAGGATTCTTCCCTCCCCCTCCTCAGGCACCCCTGCGGCTTGGCATGTTTGCCTAACGTGGGGAACACATGCTCTCTCTAGAGCATGGCTGTTTTCCCTCTGAGGCCCTTCAGCCACACTGAGGAAGGATGGAACGCTACAGTGGGGAGGCAGAACTTGGAGACAGGGAGTTCCACCACTTGAGGAAGGTGTAGCTGGTGAAAATCTCATACAACTCGAAACACTGGGACTCACCCTAGGAACAGTGAGGCAAGACAGAATCTACCCTTTTTGAGAGCCACAGAAAAGGTGGAGAAAGAATCCCACTTGTAGAGAGGAAAGTTCCTTGTGTGTGTTGGGCCTCCTTCACTTAAAAGTGATCTTCATTGAACAACTGTTCAGAGCCTCCTACCTGCAAGGCCCTGTGTTAGGTGTTGGGGATATGGAAGCCCCAAAACGTTGGGGAACATGGCCCATCATATAGCGACATCCTATCTGTTCTGAAGTGGTATGAACAAATTACGGGAGAGGTTTAGTGGAATGAAGGGCTCACTTATGCCTGGAGGGGTTGGGAAGAATGTCATAGAGAATAGGACCTTTGAGTCTTAAAGAATAGGACCTTGGGTCTTAAAGTATGATTGGAGCTGGGTGCAGTGGCGCACACCAGTAATCCCAGCTACTGGGGAGGCTGAGGCAGGAGGGTTATAAGTTCAAGGCCAGCCCAGGCAACTTAGCAAGATTCTGTCTCAAAATAAAAAGTAAAAAGTCTAGCTAGGACTGTAGCTCAGTCTAGTGCTCCCTGGGCTCAGTCCCTTGAACCAAAAAAAAAAAAAAAAAAATCAGAGAATATCAAATGGAGGTGGATAAAGGGGTTAGGATGGAAGGTTTAAGGGGAGTAGAACATTCCAGGTAAAGGGAATAGCATGTGCAAATGCTAAGAGGCAGTGGAGAGGCTTGGTTATCATGGCGGAAGCAGTGAGGAGCCATTGGAGGATTAAGCAGGTTTTAGAGTGGCATTTTAGCAAGATCATGCTAATAGCAGGATGAAGGATGAATGGAAAGGAGAGATTAGACGGTGAACACCAACTGGGAGGACTTTTAGACAACATAAGTGAGATAAACTGTATTGAGGACTCAAACTAAGTACCAGGCACTGGAGACAGAGGGCCATAAATAAAGGATGATAATGAACCCATAGGATTTAGTGACTGATGGGACACAGGGATAGGAGGCCAAGAGAGAAGACTGAGGATGCTTAGGTTTTTGGCTTAGGTTCCTGGGAGGATAGTGGACCTGTTCATGCTAGCAAGGAAATAAAGGAAAGAGAACAAATTGTGTGTTCATGTGTGTGTGCTGGGGGTACTAATGGCTGTGTTAAGAGCTATTCAGTATGCAGTAGGTACGTGGGTCTAGGGCATCTATACCAAAGACCACTTCAAGATTTCATGATTGAGTAATTGAGAGAATGATAATGTCATCAACAGAAATAAGGCCTATTGAAGGTGCATTATCATGAGGGTGGGGGTGAGAGGATAGATTCAATTTTGAAATGTCTATGGGACATAGCACTGAGGACATTCACCAAGCAGTTGGAAAAATGGGAGCAGAGCAATAAGAGGTCAGATTTGGAGTTTTATATGCAGGAGTCCTCTAAATAAAGACGACGACAGCTGAGCATAGGAACAGATGAGCTCATCAGATTAAAGTGCACACTGAGGGAGGAGGGTCAAAGACAGAACACTGGGAAACACCTCCTGTTATTTAGGATGGGAGGAGGGTGAAGAGTGAGAAGGAACTGTCAGCAAGGAGAACCAGGAGTGTGTACAAGAGACACTGGGAGAGAAAAGGGTTTCAGGAAGGTGACCAGCAGGGTCAGAGATGCTGAGGGGTGAGGTCTAACATGGACTTGGGGATTCAGATTAATGACCTTCAAAAGAACAGATTCAATAAAGGGTAAGGGTGATGGCAGAAATGAGCCGGGGGTGAGAAGTGGAGCTGGTTAAATATAAATAAACCTTTGAGCAATGAGGCAGTGAAGGGGATGGAAGCTCAAGGAGTGTGAGGGTTTAAAGGATGTGCTTTTTAACATAGGAAAACTTGGTCTGATTGCATTTTGTGGTACACAAGAATATCTCCACTTTGGCTCTCGAGGGGCTATTGGTTATGCTATCCCTTGTCCTGGGGCCTCTTGTGTCCACAGATTACAGCCCCTTGTGCCAGTGGGTCTAGAGGATTTCAGGAAGGTGACCAGCAGGGTCAGAGATGCTGAGGGGTGAGGTCTAACATGGATTTGGGGATTCAGATTAATGACCTTCAAAAGAACAGATTCAATAAAGGGTAAGGGTGATGGCAGAAATGTCTCAAACAGTGACACTCATGAACACCTCAGTTCCTTATTCCTTTCTTTCTACCTTGTCTCCTTCTTTTCCTTTGTTTATTGAACACCTGCTATATGTCATGTGTCCTGTGGTGTAAGATGCAGGGAATAGGGCAGGTGAGAAAAGGCTGCAGGTAGGAGCAGAGCAGTGACTGCAGCGATGTCGATGTCGTAGTTTGAACTAAAACAGCAGCAGGTGGGATGGGCAGGAGAGTGGACTTGGGAGAATTCAAGATGGTGTCCCCAGGGTTTTCAGACTAACTGCAAGAGAATGGGAAATGGAGGGGCAGAGGTTGGCTCAGAAGTCCAAGCTTTGGGGTGTCAGGGAGGAGTCAGGTGTGATTTCTGAAGTCCCTCCTGCCTGCCTAGAGCCAGAGCTTGGTGCATGACGACTGTGAAGCAAGCACTCCATCTCGGGGTAACATGATCCTGTAACACAGGGCTCCTCTGATGTGGGCTGCTTGCCTTTTACAGCATTAGGGGAGCAACATTTCATGGAAAATTCAATAAATCCCCCTGTACAGCCAGACGTCTGTAAACAATGGCTTCCAAATTCAATCAGGCTGGGGACCCGCAGCAGCATTTATGAGCTCTAACGTGGAATATTATATAGGGGAGTGAGTAGCAGGGGCTGGGGGAAGGGACTTCCTGGAAGAAGAGAGCTGTGTGGCTCCTGCTCAGATCCTTATGATGCAGGTGATTCTCCAGGTAGAAGCCCTGGCCATGGGAACTCTAGGCTGGACCTGGGCGCCACTGAGTCAAGTCGTTGGGCTTGCTTGGGGAGGGTAGGATTTGGCTTTTTGGTACTAGCCATAAGGAGGCTGAATGGTCAGAGCAACCAAGGCTGAGAGTGACTCCCCAATTCCTTCCACAACCTGCCCCAGATGCCCATCTGGCCGTGAATGCAATTCCTCTTTGTCACATGTGAAAGTCCTACACCTTTCAAACCTTTCTCTAAACCTTCCACCTCTTTAGTTCTAGGGTCTGACAAGGATCTTCAGAGGACTAGGTCCTGTCTCTCTCAGGTTCAGGTAGCCCCTCACTTCCTACAGTGGGATTTGCCACAAAGTGGGGGCCATAATGGAGCGTTCTAATGAAGAAGTGGCAGCATGCTGGTGTAGCAAGCCTCCGAGGTCTCACCCGTCTTCAACCTGATTCTCTGCCAGATTTCTCTTCTCCTTTGCCCTTTAAACACTTCTTGCTCTGGCTAGCTCTCCCAGTGCCTGCCTCCTCTTTGAGCCCTCTGGCAGCCTCTCTCCAGCAAACCAGTATGGGGGAACAAAGGCTCTGGATTCAAATCCATTTTTTGACATTTCCCAGCTAAAGAGCTTGGGTGAGTCCCTTCCTCCTCTGAATCTTAGTGTCTTTATCTGCACAGGGGGGATAATATTAACTGCCTTGCAGAGTGCCTGCAAGGGTGAAATTAGACAACCTACGTAAAGTGCCTAACAGTTCTGACATGGAGTATGCATGAGATATATGGTGGCTTCGTTCTGCACATTCCTCTTCCTCTCAAACCTTCCTCCAGTGATCCTTCCAGGAATTAGCAGCAGCTGCCCTCCCTCCCTAAGGTACCTATGTTGTGCAGGACAAGAGAAAGGTCCCCTCTCCTGGGAAGCCTGATTTAAATCCAACAGGAAGAGTAACAAAGAACATATGAGGCCATCGACATGCTGAGGAGCCCATGGAAGGATGGAGACAACTCTGAGGGATCCATTCGCTGTCTTGGAGATCTGCAGTGTGAGCTCCATGAGGGCAGGGGGTTTTCACCTGCTTTGTTTGTGGCTCTATTCCCAAGACAGAGAGCTGTGTTGATATTTGGTACATGTTCAATAAGCATTTCTTAGATGAATTAATTAACTCAGCTTTTTCTCACTATTTTCCTGTGGTTTTTCTCTGGTCCCAGAGGGAGAATGGAGAGTTTGTTTTCAAGATGAACACTCAAACAAATGCTCTTGAAAGTCAGGAACCTTTTCTTCCCTCTGAACACCTTTGGCAATCTGGCCAGGCTTCCCTCATGGAGTGGGCATAGGGCAGAATCGTTGCCAGCAAGGCTTCTCCTTGCAGCCACTGTCTTGGAAAGAGGAATGGAAGGAGGTAGTTCTTCCAGGCAGGGTTCCATGAGGGCTGTGGACTAATCCATGCTTAGCCTGGAGATGGTGGAGATGTAACTTCTATGAATTGAACTGGCTGTGTGCTTCCCTCCCATGCCACAAGACAGTTCCATAAGGTCCTCCCACCAGTATTAAAGCACAAGGCAACATGGAGGAGGAAAAGGCTGGCTAACCCCAGAGCAGTAATAAGTGGCATTTATAAAGGATCTATCACACGCTGCACTCAGCACTCACATGCATTAACTCATTTAAACCTCACAGTGGCCTAGGCGGAAGGTATAGTATTATCCCATTTTACCTAAAGGAAACTGAGGCTTAGAGAGATTAAATAGCATGTCATAACTGGGGGGTCAAGAGGAACAGGATTCCATCTCAGGCCTATTGACTCCAGGCCACAAGCTATTGGCTGCCATAGTTTGCTGCCTTGGCAGAACACAATGGCCATTTGCCCTCGGCTTAACAGGTGCAGGTCCAGGTGCAGGTCCCTGGCAGAGATGAGCAGTCTCCCATCCCTCCTGTTTCCCACCTGAATTCAACTTGCAGTGGGCAACAGAGACCACTGTTCTGGAGGGGTTACTTCCTCTGCTCCTCCAGGCCTCTTGCTGGGCACTGCCTAAAGAAGAGAAAGGTGGTACAGGGTCAGGGGAGAGCTGCTTCCTGACCCCAGCTACAGAGACAAGTGGGAGGCGCTGTTGTCCAGCCTGGACCAGTTCCAGTCAACTGAACCTGGTGGCAAGAGACAGCCTCCTAATCAGGCTTGAGCTAGGCTCCTTGCTCCACCACCCACCTGGAGGGAAGGGATTCTTTAGAATAGAACTGGTGTCCACCTTTTGGTTTTGCATTTGGCAGAAGGGGTAAGGCATCCATGGTGACAGCTCCCGGGGCATCTCCCCCTACAGCCAGATACCCAGCTGCCAAGGCTCTGGGATTTACTCTGGAGGCAGCTTGTTTTGCTTTGTTTTTTAAGGTCCAAAATGTTGCCATGTTCCCTGTACACCCCAGTCACGCAGTCATGTCCACGTATGTGGACTTCTGTGATGAGCCTGTTCTGTGCTCTGGCTCGCTTTCTCTCTAACTGCCACCTCTCTCTCTCTCTCTCTCTCTCTCTCTCTCTCCCTCTCTCTCATTCTCCCTGCTAGCTGCTGTAAGGATCAGTCCCCAAAGAAAAATGCCCAATTTGTCATGTCATGTCCAGCTGTTAACCTCCCGTCGGTAAGCCATGGGGAAGACTTACTTTCTCCTATTTATTTATTTGCCACTTGGACAATAGAAGGCCCCAGGCCTGCTGAGTTCTCCATAATAAAGCCACCAACGATCTCCCCCACCACCCCCTCCCCTCNCAGCCAGCGAAGGTGGGGGGTCTAATGGGGAGGTCTCTGCACAAAGAGGAAGGCCTGGGGATGGGCTGGCTCATAACCATCCCTCCGGAAAGCTCACTGTGCTGAGGCTGGGGGAGGGAGGGAGGGATCAACCAAATAATGCAGCTCCTTCTTCCCAGCCTCCCCAATGGTCTCCAGGCAGAGCCTTGGCCAGCCGGTGGCAGGCACCCGGCTCACCGCACCTAGCAACCCTGCTGAGAGACAGGCCCTCCAGGAATGAGGCCCAGTGGGCTGGCCCTGGAGCCCGCCTGGGAGGGGCTGAGGCAGGGATGGGAGGCTTAGCCCCTCCAGGCTCCAGGCCTACTCAGGGTGCCCACTCAGGGTGCCCACTCCTTTCTCCAGCTCTCCTTTGCTCCTCCTCCAGGTTCTTTGACCCAGCCCAATTTGCCAAAATTCTCAGGGGTTCATGAGGAAATGCTGGCAATGTCCCAAGGCCGAGCTCCCTGTTGTCCTGTGAATTAAATTCAGGGTGAGGGGGGGTAGGGAGGATGGGCTGCTCCTTCCTCAGCAGCCCTTCCTTCTGTTCAGATGTCAAAGTGAGTTACGGGTCACAAAGAGGTACAGCCCCCATGGCCTGCATAGGGACCTCACCCCTTGTTGTCAGTAACACCATCCTCTCTTCCTGGGACCCTAGCTTCCCCTGGGGAAAAACTGTGGAGAAGAAAGTGCAGATTAGGAATAGCTGGGACTGTGCCATGATTCCCAGGCCACCTCTGTCATAGTTTCCTGTTTCCTGGTGGCCATTCCGCTCAAGACACCTTCCCACTCCCTTAGGGCAACCTAAAGTACAGAGGCATTAAGCAGGATGTTTTCTAAGGCTAGTCACTTGAGGCTCAGTTTGTAACTCTCCACTGATGTCCCCAGGAAGGCTATAACCTTGGAATTGTGGCACCTGTCTACATATGAAAGACCTGGTTAGCTCCTGTCACTGAGATTTCTTGTGTATCTTTATTAACTGTCTGATTAACAGTAGGAACCCACTGATGAATCATAATAGAAATAGGAAAATGAAAAATGGTGGTTATTGTACACTGGGGCCTGCACTGGTGCCCACTCTGTTCCTGGCCAGTGCTGGCATCATAAGTATGAGAAGCAAATGGAGAGACTAGAGAGCCGAGAGGACAAGAGTATGGGGACAGAGGTCCATGATCACAGAGGCTGGACGGACAGGCCCAACCGCTGTTTGCTGGGTAAAGCGCAGAACCCCTGTAGTGTGGGTCATGATTATCACAGTGAGGATAGCAAGGGACACATTCCACCTGGGGGACTTCAGAAGTTAAATTTTTTCTCAAGAGAATCTCTAAGGGTTTGAGTTTATGAGCAAGGAGTGGTAGCACATGCCCGCAATCCCAGCAACTCTGGAGGCTGAGGCAAGAGGATTTCAAGTTCCAGGCCAGCCTCAGCAACTTAGTGAGACTCTGTCCCAAAATAAAATAAAAAATAAAAAAGATTTGATTTTATAAAATTAACTATATCCAGGAGATGCAAGGTAAGAGGGATGTACATAGCTTCAATGTTTCAGAGCAAGACAACTAGAATACAAACACACCTGGCCAACCGGGAGATACCCAGATATCACGAGGATCCCCAGGGCCCTCGGCTGCCTTGAGAAGCAGCACCTCCCATCAAAGATTTGATGATGACCTGTCCAGAAAATGGGACTATGAAATAGGTCTGAGAAGTTTTGATTCTAGAGACATCATGCTCCAACTTGGGAGATGATTCAGAACACAGTAGAACATAAAAATATACACAGCTGTGTATATTATATCTGTGTGACTCTGGATAGGTTTCTTGACTTTTCTGAGGTTCAGTTTCCTCTTCTATAAAATGAGCACAAGGATGCCTAACTCCTAGTTGTTAGGAAGATTAAGTGAAATAATCTAAGGGAAACAACTAATGTCTGACATTTTGCAAACAACATGATAAATGGTAATCACCATCTCCTTTCCTTGTCTGAAACTTACTCCGTTCAATCTGTGGGTCTAGCCCCCACCCAAGGGCGATGTGTAGTCTGTGCTCCTGATCATGGCACCTGACACGCCTTCTCCATAAGCTTGGTCTTTCTCTTCTCTTCCTTCTTCATCACCCTCAGTTCTAGACGGAGACACTGAATGGCTGGCTTGTGTGGGAGGCATATACACATTTCTTGTCTGGCCTGAATAGCACGTATTAAAATGCATTTTGGTTCACCCAGGACAATAAAGAAAAAAAAGGAAGCTTTAAGTCACTAATAAAAATCAAATGTAGGCAGTTTGCAGGAGTGATCAGCCCAGAGCTTTGCTGTTCTCTTGTTAAGGGTCTGGAGCCATAAATAACTTCCCCATAAGAAGGCAGAGGCGAGGGGGAGTGAGTGAGAGGGAACGCAACCACACAAAATTTTTCATTTTTCTCCATAAATCATTTCAGCGTGCGATAATATTTGTTTTTTCTAATGAGTCTCTTGTGATCCATTCCAGGAGCTAACATCAGGGCCTGTCAGGGGGTGATGTGTGGTACAGTTCAACGCTTTACAAAAACTGCCTGCTACACAGATTTTTTTTCCCCCCTCTCTTCCTTATGCTAAGTATTCATGAAGCCCATTATTCTGTGCTCATGCTTTACAGATTCTTCCTTTCTGATCTTCTCCTTTGGACAACAGCTGTCCTGTTCTCTGCCTATGCTGTGGGGCCTTGCTGCAGCCTGGGGTAGAGATGTGGGCAGTGGGAGAGGAAGACTGCTCAGAGCTATATGGGAGGCCATCATGACTTTGAGCTCATATGGGTAAGAGGAGCGTTGTTCAAAGTTCAAGTGCAGCCAGTGTGGGAGAATGCCTTCTGTATGCTGGATTCCTCATGGCCAATGGATAGACCCTATTATGGGGCACAAGACCACCTGCCAAGCATAGAGATAAACTGGCCAGAGGTCAGATTAATAAAACAGATTGCATATCATGCTCCAGAGTTGGGAGTTCATCCTATAGGCAAAAGGAACCATCAAGAATTTTACAAAGAATCAGATTTGTACTTATGGAAAGACTTCTGTATGCTCAGTGTGGAGAATAGTTTGGGAAGGGAGAAAGCAAGGAGGGAAATGGGAATGAGAAAATTTCAGAAGAATGTTGCAGTAATAGGAGATTTTTGAGCGAGTTTAGTAAATTCTTACTCATCCTTTAAGGCTAACTTTTTTTTTTCCTTAGTGGCACTTGGGGATTGAACCCAGGGGTGTTCTACCACTGGGTTACATCCCCACCCTTTTAAAATTTTCTTTGAGACAGGGTCTTAAGAGGTAAGTTGCCTAGGCTGGTCTTGAACTTGCAATCCTGCCTCAGCCTCCTGAGTTGCTGGGATTACAGGTGTGCACCACTGCTACCAGTTTAAGACTATTTTTTTTTTAAGAATTTTTTTTTTTTTTGAGAGAGAGAGAGAGAGAGAGAGAGAGAGAAATTTTTAATATTTATTTTTCAGTTTTCGGTCGACACAACATCTTTATTTTATTTGTATGTGGTGCTGAGGATCAAACCCAGTGCCCCGTGCATGCCAGGCGAGCAGGCTACCGCTTGAGCCACATCCCCAGCCCCTTAAGACTAATTTTAGTGTTATCCAAATCATTCTACTCTCTGTAGGTGGCTCAGTCATTCCTCTTGGCTCCTTTAGCATCTTTTCCATACCTCTCCTCCCTTCAGAGGTGGAAGCTCTTACCAATTGTACTGTGACCTTTAGCCTGAACTCCTGAAAGGCAGGGACTATGCTACATAAAACTTTGTATCTTACCATCTAATATTATTTGCATCTAATATAAGTAATAGAGTTGCTCAGTGTCACTTATTTTGAATAAGCAAACATGCAAATGAATGAATAAAAAGAAGGAAGATAGGACTACAGGTGGAAAGCTAAGGACTTTAGGGGCAGGTGCAAGAACAGGAGCCACCTAAAGAGACTGAGTAGGAATGCTCAGAGTTAGGAAAGATCTAGAAGAGTCACCTCCTGGGATTATGATACATCATGGGAATAGAGCTTTTACAGAAGGCAATGATTTTTGCTAAATGCAGAAATGAAATTAAATAAGACAAAGACAGAAAAGAATCCACAGATTTGGCAATTCTGAGGTTGTTACTGATGTTTGTGAGAACAGTTTAGTTGAAGGAGCCAAGGCAGAAGCCAGACTATCCAGTTCACTTTTGGATGATATGTGAGAATGTGCAGACTAGACTATCAAGAAATGCAGCGAAGAAGCAAATGAGAAAATGGGAAAATACAGTATCAAGGGGAGATTTGAAAAAGGGTAAATAGAGTAAACCAGACCCAAAATAAAGGAGAGAGAAAGATAGGTAGATCATGGCTGGATAACCAGTATTTGAAAAGAGGTCTCCAGCGACGTATGATGGGATTTTGTCCTTTCCACTGCTCAGCACTTTTTATCAACAACTTGAAGCCATAAACAGTAGGGCAGACAAATTTACAGTGAGACAAGACTAGGGGGCACAGAATCAAGATTCAAAAATCACTTCTACTAGTTGGAATACAAGTGAAATTTAACAAAGAAAGTAACTGTTTTTATATGTTAGCTAAAAAACATAAATTCTGACAGTGTAGGTTGGATGAGTTATGCCTGGAGAAGAATTCATAGGAAGTTCTAGGTGAATTTATGTCAACCAGAAGAGTTCTGAAGACTTTGGCCACATTAGCAGAGGTACAGTGTGCAGAACAAAGGAGAGTGGGCTACACCATAAACATAGCAGGGACATTCTGCTCTACTTTGGGCTTCTATTGTTTAGGGGACAATAACTAGGACAGATTTGGTCAATATAGAAATATATCTTGAAACCATGACTTGTGATCATAGATAGAGGAATTTGGGGAAAGAATAATTTGGGAAGTGTAACAGGAATTCCTAAAGTACTTGCCGGATTGTCAATGGTTGGAATTCGAAGGACGGAATTATAATCCCAGGGTAAGAATTTTGGCTCAATATGGGGTAAGGAGTCTATGGATCTCCTTCTATACATGAACACAGGATCCCCAAAACTGAACATAAATAATGTGTACATGTGACTATGTAGGTTATTTTGATGAAGGGGGTTTATGATTTTCAACAAATCGTTAGAGTCGTGGAACACACACTAGCACACATGCTCACACGTGTATACGCACAGGAGGAACCACAGAAGAATTGTCTTTCAGTTGTGGCGAGTAGAATGGAACCATGGCTTCTGGAAGGAGCAGGTGTCCCACCACTGTAGATGCTCAACTAGAAGGAGGAACCACCATCTAGTTTGGAGGTCTGATGCAGGAAGGGCTTGGTTGTAGCCCACGCAAAGGAAGGTGTGTGTGAGTGTGTGTGCAGAGTAGTAGAGGGGGAGAGAGATAAAGGAGAAGGCAAGACAGAGGTAGTGAGATAAACACTGTCATGGGCCGTTTCCATCATGTACTCACAAGAGCATAATAAAGCCCTTGTAATATACTAGAACTTGTGTGGTCCCAGGGCCTAATTTGCATACTAATTACTGAGTGCAAATGGGACCGAGGGGTAGAGGGAGGGTGGGGGAGGCATGCAGGGAGCGAGGGGCCTGGACTGTTTGCTCTGCCATTTCATATCATGCTAACAAGCTAATCCGGCGTGCAGTTAGCTCCTGATATATAACTGCTCATTAGTATTATAATAAAGTACATGAAACAACCATAAAACGTTATATACTGCACAAGTGTTGTTTTCTTGCCAATTATCTGCAGGCGGATTTATCACCACAGTTGTTTCGAATTCCCCTTGGTGAGGTTTGGGCGGAATAAAGAAAGGTGTTGGTGGCGGCAGCAGCAGAGGGGGGCCTTTTCGAGGGGCAGACCATGTGTTTTCTTAAGTAGCACTTACTGATGCGCCATTTCATGAGAGTGAAGCAAGGAGCTCCATCCTTCCCCATCTCCGCAGCTCAGGAGGAAAGCAGGAGGGGACTGTGGAGGCAGGCTGCAGGCCCAACCCGGTTCACAGGCCTTGGGGACACAGGGCCTATGGTCTCGGGGGCAGCCCAAACCCCTGGTATAGAAATCTGTGTCTATCCCAAGGGCTGTTTAATGAGGTCCTGCAAATCTGCACCACTTGCTCCAACCTTCCCAGGTCTCTACTCCAGGAACTTCATTCAAAGCAAACCTCACCCAAGGCCTCATCTTCAAAGGGATTCTTCCTTGTGATTGCTGGTAAAGGCAGCCTGGCTCCAGTATCTCCTGCAGAGACTTGGTTTCTGCCTCTGAGCCCTCAGATTGTTCTTAGAATTCACCCACTCACTTTGAGCTTGGGAGAAGCTACCAGTAAGTGAGGGAAACCCTGGCTTTCCCGGCCAGTCTTTTGGGTCCATACTGCACTTCTAAGGTCACCCTATTCCATTGTCACCAGTGGATACAGGACAGGTTGTGAGATGTGAAACAGAGAAGGCCCCTCTTGGTTTTTGTGATAGACTATAAGAGCACCCCTGGCTAGCAATGAATCGGGAAGAGGCTTCAGGGCTCTGTCACACTCCTCCTCCCTGTTCCTCTCCTCCCAGACTGAAGAGAACTTGCAGAGTGCCCTGCTCTCCTAGGAAGGCCTGTTTCCAGCTCACATCACTGCTCCTCACAGCCTTGCTGCCAGGAACGGAACGGGCAACAGGCTCAGAGAAGCCCATTTTAAAGAGGGAACTCTCTGGCCAGAAGCCTCACCTGTGTCCCAAGGGTCCTCCCACATCTGTTGGTGGACATCCACTTTAGCAGCTGCAGGATGGTATCAATTCTGCCTTGCTCTGTGCCCTGCTGGTGGACCCAGGATGCATCAGGAAATGAAGGTCAACTTTAAAGTCCAGGGCTGCATCTTACACAGGCTTTAGTGATCCAGACAGGATCTGCTAATTCAGAAATTAAACTTTGAACCCACCGATCCTGGACGCTGGGCTCCTTCCAAAGAACCCTAATGGCAAAGAGGGACAGACAACCCCAGTAGAAGTTCCTACAAGCTTCCCACAGGAAGGTGCCTCTTAAGTGGGGGATGTACCAGAAGCCCCTCTTCACATGGAAGGAAAGGTGACTAAACTGTTCCTCTATAACACCGCCTCCCCCACGGGGCCAGAAAGCACCACTCCTGACAGAAGAGGCAGGAACCGCCCCCTAGTCATGTACAATCTGGACAATCCAGTAGCTCACCTTTTTACCCCTTTGAATAACATCTTTCCTACAAGAGTTTAAACATATTTGATAAAAAAAAAAAAAAAGGGGCTGAGGATGTGGCTCAAGCGGTAGCGCGCTCGTCTGGCATGCGTGCGGCCCGGGTTCGATCCTCAGCACCACATACAAACAAAGATGTTGTGTCCGCCGAAAAGCTAAAAAATAAATATAAAAAAAACAAAACAAAAAAAACAAAAAACAACAAAAAAAAAACATATTTGATGCATTTCTGTCCCATATGTTTTTTTTTTTTGGTACCAGAGAATGAACCCAGGGGTGCTTACCCACTGAGTCACATCCCCAGCCCTTTTAAAAAATATTTCATTAGAGACAGGGTCCCACTAAATTGCTTAGGGCCTTGCTAAGTTGCTGAGGCTGGATTTGAACTCAAGACCCTCCTGCCTCAGCCTCCTGAGTCGCTGGGATTACAAGCGTGTGCCACCGCCCCAGGCAGGTATGTTCTTTGTTGTCTTAGTTCTCTACACCTTTTAAACGTCTGTCCATGTCAGACAACAAATGGCCAGGGGGATGACCACTGGGCTGTTTTCTGATGCGGGGAGCATGCTTTGATGGGCCACAGACTTGAGGCCAGCGATTGCATTTCTCTCCCATGTGCAATTCCACGCTTTACGATTAGGCTGTTGTGGTGGCACCAGGACGTGGTAGCAGTGATGATGAAGGAATGACACTTCACTCTGACACTTGATGGTCCACAAATCTAAGGATAGGATAGTAGGCGAACGGTGGTTCACGTTTCTCAACCAGACTAGATACCAATGCTCTGGCCGAGTCCAACAGTGAACAAATGACAAACTCTTCAGCAGGCCTGCAGTGGGTCTTCCAGGGCCTGGTACCCCTTTCCTCTTCAGGGCCCTGGGTCCTGTCCCTCACTCTCTGCCCCTGCGATCCTGAATTGGGTCTAGTTCCCCTAACACGGATGCTCCTTATGGCCCTCCACTTTTGCTCATTCCAATCCCTCTCTGGAGTGCCCATCCACTTTTTCCACGGTCAGCTCTTAACATGGGTCAGGCATCATCTCCTGTGGAGGCCTTTTCCACTACTCCACCCCTAGGGGACCCTTTTTGTGCCCAAAGAACCCTGTACTTACCTCTATCTCAGCATCAATCAGTAGCTTTTGAACCTCTTCAGGGCAGGTTTCTTATTCTTTGTAGTCTTAGCTGCTCACAGAGAGCCTGACCCGGAGCAAGCACCGAATCATGTTTTTGCTTATTGCACAGTTTGGGGCAATCAACCTGGACTGAGGCTTTAAACTCACACCATTACGCTGACCTAGATCCTTCAGTGGACTTTAGTGTTCTCTTCTGATTAGGCGCTGCTATAGTTTGGATCTGAAATGTCCCCCAATGCTCATGTGTAAAATGTTTAGTCCCCAACTTGACATTATTAGGAGATGGTGGAAACTCTTAAGAGGTGGACCTGGTAGGAGTTCTTGTGGGGTGTATCAGAGGGGGACTGTGGGACCCAGCCCCTTCTTCTTCTCTCTTTCTGCCTGATCATGCATTGAGTGGCTTTGCTCTGTCATGTATTCCCTTTGCCACAGGACAAAATGCAACTGGGCCAAACAGGTCATGGACTGAAACCTTTCAAATTGTGAGCCAAAATAAACCTTTTTTTCTCGATAAGTTGATTATCTCAGGTGTTTGTTACAGTAACAGAAAGCTGTCTAACACAGGCCCCCTGCAGGCGCTCAAAGCCTGGTAGTCCCCTCTAAGACCCAAAAAGAAGGGGCAACCCCCAAGAGTGTGATATTAAAAGCCCTCTATTTTACTGTCATCTATTTTCCTCTTCTTTTTAGTATATCATGTGGAGGAGTAAGTAGAGATCAGGCTCAGGACTGCCAGCCATGGCCTGGTTTGACAGAGTCAGCAGCTGCACTCCTAACCCTCCAGGAAGCCGAGTTCTGCTCCTGCTCCCTTCTGCTTCCGAGGTCTTCTCTGGCCAGTCAGCAGAAAGCCTCAGTAGCCCCTTAGCTCTGGGCTACTGCAAGAGCCGTAGGTGGATAGCAAGAAGGTTACTGATGGCTTTTAAAGGACTGTTACGGGGAAGAACTGGGATAATGAGTGCAATGCTCCTCACACAGCCTCAGTCACACAAGCACTCAGACTCTTCTATTCCTTCTTCCCCATTTGAAAGGCACATTGTTATAATTAAAAAAAAAGAAGAAAAGAAAAAACACAGGCTTTGAAGTCAGAAAACAATTTGCTTCTTATAAGCTATTTAACTTCAGGAAAATTGCTTACCTTTTTTAGCTTTGGCTTCCCTATCCATAAAATAAAAATAATAATGCCCACCCATAGTTTTAACAAGGAAGGAAATGGGTGATGAAGGATATCAGTATATACATACACCTGTGTCTACCTCCAGTCCATAGGAGGACTCCGCGAATATGAGTAGAAGAGAATAGCAGCAGATGTATAGGCCTGAATTTGGATGTAAAAACCCAACAGCATAAGAACGAGATGAAAGAGACATGTCTTCAGCTCCCTGGGAGGCAGCAGCTCAGGCCATGTTCAGCGACGTTAGTGAAGCAAGGGCAGGCTCTCCCTGCTCTTCCCTGGTGTGGCCATCTGGAAAAGGTTAGGTCTAGGCATCATTCTTTGAGTCTCCAAAATAATAATAATCCAAAATAATCATCTTTTTCCCCGCAGTGCTGGGAATCAAACTCAGGACCTCATGGATGCCAGGCAAGTGCTCTATAAGCTACACCCTCAGATGGTCTTTAAAAGCCCTTCTGATGCTGAAATGTCACAGCTGTTGGGATTTTTTTCTCTCTCCTGTTCTCAGTCATCATGTGGGAAGGGAAGAGTCCGAAATCCTCAATTTCATCACTCATTAAACATGTTCATTAAACATCTGCTGCATGCCAGGCATTGGGCTAGATGCTGAGAAAATATGAAGAAAAGAGGAAGAGACTTTGGCTTCTGAG
Organism: Marmota marmota marmota; assembly: GCF_001458135.2. NCBI lineage: Eukaryota > Metazoa > Chordata > Mammalia > Rodentia > Sciuridae > Marmota > Marmota marmota. The sequence goes on from NW_026000082.1 coordinate 20,452,266, forward strand.
TTGGCACAGTCCAACAGGTTAACGACCATGATAGAGGTCTGCTTTGGGCCACATCGGAAAAATACTAAGTACTGACAACAGGGTGAGTCTCTCCAGGGAAAGGACACTAAAGCTGGGTTTTGAAGAAATCCTCCTACTAGACCAACAGGGAAGTCAAAGTACAACAGGTGGAAGGAAGGGATAAGATGGCAAAGCCCTGGAGTCATGGGGAAGCAGGGGAGGCTCAGGGGAGGTTTGGGGCTGGATTGTGAAGCACTTAGTGCAATTTATTGAGGACCCTGAATTTACCTTGAGGAATACAGGAAGCACGGGAGGAATCCAAGAAGAGGAGGGACATGGGCACATTTGTCTTTTCTTTTCTTTCTTTTTTGTTAAAAAAATATTTATTTATTTATTTTTTAGTTTTCGGTGGACACAACATCTTTATTTTATTTTTATGTGGTGCTGAGGATCAAACCCAGCGCCCTGCACAGGCCAGGCAAGCGCGCTACCGCTTGAGCAACACCCCCAGCCCCACATTTGTCTTTTCAACAGATCACTGGTAGGGGGTGTAAGAAAGGACTGGAGTGGAAAGAAACTAAGGAAAGCACAGCATAGAAGGATGAATGGGGACTCCATGATAAGATTGTTTTTTCTAAATAATACTTTCTTTTCTGATTTTAAAAGCAATACAAACACATTGTAGATTATTTAGAAAATCAAGAGGATGCTAAAGAAGGAAAATAACTGACTATAAATAATCCTAGTACCTACCATTAATATGTGAATGCAATTTATTTTCTTTTTGTCTTTTTCTTTTTCTTTTTTTTTTGTAGCTGTAGGTATAGTTTTATCTTAACATTGCTTTAGGATCTCTGCTAAAATATTCTTCAAAAGCATGATTTTTAACAGTCACATGGCATTTCACCATTTATTCATAATTTATTTAGCCATCCCCTTGTTGTTGAACATTTAGGCTGATTTCAGATTTCCCCACTATAAATAATACAGCAATGATTATTCTTATGAAAAAAATTTGACCACATTTCTGATTATTTTTTAAAGAATATATTCCAAGAAGGCAATTACTAAAATAAAGGACATGAATATTTTAAGCCTTTTGCTACATATTACAAAATTGTTTCTAGAAAGGTTATACTAAATGCTTTTACCAATAGTACATAAGAATGCCTGACTCTACCCTAATTGGCACTGAAGTTTATAATTTTTAAGGTTGCCTATTGGTAGAGACAAAAATATTATCTCATTTATGTAATTTGTTAGCTATATTAATTTGAAGATTTTTGTATTTCTTTTATGAACTGCTCGTTTATTACTTGGTCCATTTTATATTGCTTTTAGTGATTTTAATTGATTTACAAGAGCTCTTTACATATTAAGGATCACAAATGTTCTACCATTTTGTTACAAATATTTGTTTCTCAGGTGTCATTTGCCTTTCATTTTTGTTTATTTTAAGACTTTCATTGTGGTTATATGGTAATTTAAAAATTCTGGTGACTTTTTTCATTGTGTTTATGCTAAGAAAAATCATTCCCCAACCAGATACTTAATAAGGATCTGGCTATGACTTTATCATTTACATTTAACTTTTTCATTCATGTAAAATTCATTATTATATAAGTACAAGACAAGGGATGTTCTCTTCCCCCATATTCTAAGACTTTATATTGTTTTGTTTTATTTAGGTGAAAAAGTACAGACAAAGGGGAAGGAGAGGGGAACAATCTAGACTGAATCCTGATACTGCTTATGCATTTGGTTGGATGATGTCTAGGGATCCTTTAAGATGAAGGCTTGGAAAAATACAATGGTATCAGTTTTGAATATATTGAGTCTGAGATGCTTTGCAAGGACTCTAGCAAAGACAATTGGAATATGGACATGAATTCTCAGGTGACAGGTTGGGGCTCAAGCTATAGACATGACAGCCATCAGGATTTAGATGGAAATGGAAACACAGGATGAGCTCACCTCTGGCAGAAACACCAAAGGGAAATCTGGTTCTCTGGGCATTAGCAACATTGAAGGGAAAGTTAGGGAATGGGAATGGGAAGAGAAAAAGAAGAGGCAAAGAAATGAGTGGGAGAAGTTAAGGAAAAAAGAATCTGGAGAGAGGATCAAAATGTCAGGGGAGTGAGATGGAACCTGGTCGAGCCCGGCTGAGTGGATGGGAGGTAGGAGAGTAGAGGCAATCAGAGCATGATTGCTTTTGAACAGTTTATTAGTAAGAAGAAAGAAGATGGAGCAGTAATGGGCTTGCAAGTTGAGATTAAAAGAAGGTTTACAGGGGAGATCTGAGGGTATTTGAAGACAGAAGGAAAGACATCAGTGGGAGGAGAGAAATTTAAAACACAGGAGAAGAGATGATAGCACAAGTTCACAAGGAGTGGCAGGTACTGGTGTAAGGGTCAGGACTGTCCAGATAAGGAAGGAGTAAGGATGACCACCACCAGGGTCAAGAGTAAGGTGAGGAGGGGGAGTAAGTTGAGCCTGCTGCCCTCTATTTACTGAAATATGCTAAATGAAATTGTCCTTGGACAATGAGATAAATAGAGATAGGAGAGAATTTTTTTTTTTTTTTTTGTACAGGGGATTGAACCCAGGGGCGCTTAACCACTTAGCCACATTCCCAGCCCTTTTTTATATTTTATTTAGAGACAGGATTGCTTAGGGCTTTGTTAAATTACTGAGGCTGGCTTTTAACTTGAGATCCTCCTGCCTCAGCCCCCCAAGTCGCTGGGAATTCAGGTGTGCATCACTGTGCCCAGCTAGGAAAAAATAATTTTTTTTTTTTAAGAGAGGGAAAAATTTGAAATAGCTGTTATAGGAAATGATATAGAGAGTAGATTATGGGTCAACTGAAAAGCCTGGTAAGAAAGTCAGGACCTGGCTAGTGGTGACACCAGTGGGAGGGGCAATGTGATTTTCTCAGTCACAGGTCAGAGTAGAGGAGAAAGCAAGTGTTTTCATTGGATTTGGGATCCGAGGCAGGCAAACAAGTGGGACAGAGGACAAGAGGATAAGGAACTTGCATGAAGAAAGTCTTTAAAGAGATTGATCAGAGGGTCAGGGTTGGGTAGGAAAGAAAGTGAAGCTAGGAGGGGAATGATGGGCTTATCAAGTTAGGAATGGTCCAGAGATTGAAGGTCAAAGAGCAGATTTGGTGGGAGTGAGGAAGCAGGATGGATGAAAGGATCGAGGACTCTGATTAGACATTGAGGTTCTGAGTTCCTGAATTCCAAGCTGAAGAACTTCTGGGAGATGGTCAGTCCACACTGGGGGCTGGGATGTGTTCCCCTGGACTGCTGGAAGGTGCTGTAGGAGGAGATCCCAGGATGCGAATGGCCCCTGTGGGTGTTGACTTTCCCAGGATGAAGGCAGGAATAGGGCTGGACAGAGAGATACGGAGCCAAGTGCCAATGTCCAGTTGGTGCTGAGTGAACAGAGGGGAGATGTCATCAACAGAAGACAATGACAAGAATGTGAGAGGATCACATAGCCTCAGAAGAGCAGGGATGCTTGTGTGAGGGTGAAGGGCACCTGTGAAGACAGAGAGGTGTGGGCAAGGGCAACTTCCTAAGACCCAGTGGGGTAAAAGGGTATAGGGTACACTGAGGCCAGCCAAAGTGTGGCAGAGGCCTTGAGACTGTTAATTTTTTCGTTTGTTTGTTGGTTGGTTCAATCAACCATTCATTCAAAGAGAATTGGATGAGATGCGAGTGCCCTGGGCGAGATGTGCAGGTTGCTGTCTTCCAGAGGAATGCACCGCGCTCTGCAGCCTCTCCCCCTTTTGCCAAAGGTGGCCCCACTCCCTCTCAGCAAGCCCCCTACACCAAAGTCCTGGCACCAAAGCCAGGCAGGCCCTGACAGGGCTGATGACCAGTAGGGGATCTTCTTGTTACAGCTTTTTCCCCAGAGATAAATAGGCCACAGTCAAAAAGATTGCTACATCCTTTCAATAAAGATTTTTTTTTTCTTTTCCAGACAGCTTGAGAAATGTTTTAAAAGCTTCTCACATTTCCAGTGAAACCCACAGAGAAGAATTTTGCTTGTTATCAGCCCTGGAAGCCTCTGATAGACGGGTGACATTTTTTTTCTTTTTCTTTCTCTTTTTCTCTTTTCCTTTTTTTCCCCAGCTGAAGAGAGAGTCACAGTGTGTTTTATAACTGGCTCTCTGCATTTCAAAAGCTCAACGAGGGCTCTCTGCTAACCCCGATAAGCCTTGGGCTCTTAGCGTCTTAAATACCTCTGACAAGCTATACATTACAGCGCTAATAATTTGCCAAATTTGCGCCCATAATATGATATCTGTAAAACGTCAAGGGCAGTAATGCGATTAGCGGTCTCAAATGAAATATCGAACATTCAGCGTTTAGGTCCTGAATAGGGGGAGAAAGGAAAGGAAATCAATTTCAAAAGCAGGAGGGAAAAAGGCGATAAGCGTGTAATAAAAATAGAGAGAGACAGAGGAGAGATGCGGAGGGAGAGACGCAGAGCAAGACACGGGGAGAGATACGGCCGACCCGCATTCATTTTTTTTAGGCAGGTAAGAGATGTAAGAAACTTTTGCAAGTGAGTCCGAATACGAAGCTGGGAAATAACATTCGGTCACCACAGCAACCGAGGTTGGGTGGCAGGAGATGGGGGGGGGTGCCACTGGGAGCTAAGGAAGGGGCTGGCCCAGCCTAGGGACCGGCCTTTCACTCTCTGCCCCCAACAGCCTGCTTCCATAAAACACAGGAAGTTGAATTACAAGGAGACTGAGGGTGGGCTCTCACCCTGCCCCCACCCACCCGAGGTGGGAGAGTCGTAATGGACTAATTATCTGGCCAGCAGAGGCAGCGGTGGCGGCAGTTCGCAGGAGAGAGGGCCCGGGTTGTCACATACCAGGCTCTAGACTAAATAACAACATCTCACACCTGCAGCTTTACGAGCCCTTGCCATGAGCAGCCAGTGCAAGCCCTCCCCCCCTCTCCACTTCTCCCCCATGCACTTTTGGGCCCCTGCTCTAGCCAGGCTGCTGCTGGGGCACCAGAGGAGGGGGCTCTCACCCTCGCTGAAGGCACGGCCCAAGGCTCAGTCCTTACAACCTGCAAGTATGTCTGCATGCAGTGCACCTTCTCCTGGGCCTCCCAGGTAATTCTCCAGGGCTGTCAGCAAGGTGAGGGGACAGTGCCATTAGAGTACCCCCTGCCAGAGTGCAATGGTGACAGGTTTGTCGGCACCTGCAGTTAACGGAACTCAGGCTCAGGCTCAAGGACTGTCTAGGATGGGGTTACACAGGATTGTGAGGGCAGAAATTATGAGTGGCTCCTCTTGGACCTTGAGGGATACAGCAGTGGCAGAGCCCTCGATGCGTCTCTCTGCTTTCTCTTTTCACATCTCTCCAATATCATGCTTCGTAGAGTAAAGCAGTTCTCTTGAAACGTGCTGTGTCTGCCCTTTCTGCACCACTTGGTCTTGGAAGTGACCCCATAACCCTGAGTCTCCTTCTTTTGCAAAGACATGAGACAGAGCTGCATGAGAAGAAGAAAGAAGAGTGGTGGACCCAGGAGCCAGGGCCTTAGCCAGGGGATTACAGGCAGGAAGAACAGGGCCAGGTTTCTTCCCCATTCTGAACGCCAGCGCCCCCTAGTCCCATGACCTCCCCCCAGCTGAAGGCTCCCAAACCCACAAGCCACTCACCTAGGCAAAGAGGGGTGAAAGGTGGTGCATGGCCTCAGGTGGGGGGAAAAGCAAACAGGCTGTCTGGGGCCTGTCCCAGACCCTTCCCCAGGGCAGCCTGGAATGGCCATTACAGGGCCACTTCTTGCGGCACCACGAGCCATTAAAGCAGGAGAGCTGAGGGAGCCATCAGACCAGCACAGATGACTTCCCCAGATGTGGCAGTGGGCAGGATGTGGAAGCCCCCAGCCCCAACTGTACAGACAAAACATTCCCGCACTAACCATCCTCGGAAACCCCACAGCCCAGAGCCCCTCTTACAGATGCTTTCTAGACCATTTAGCAGGAGGCAGTGTTTATTTTTGAACATGTGTTCTTCCCCATCGCCAGCCTTCCTGGTCCTTCCATACCCAAGGCTACCTTCTGGATGGGCCGCTATGGTTGTTAGTGCCAAGTTGCAAGACCAGTGTGGGTAGCATGCTTTGTTTGGGCTTTGCTGAGTGCTTAAATGTGTAATGCATGTGCATGTACACACACACACACACACACACACACTCCTACTTGCTCAAACCTCCATTAGTGGAGCGCATGTACACAAGCTTCCAAAGTGCTGGCTCTCAGAACTTACTGTTTGGGAGCAAATTCCAAACTAAGCTGCAGGTGCCCTACTTTCCAAAAGGGTTCACTAGTCAAGGATGGTTCCCAAGCATTATATTTCTCTTGAAAATGTGTGATCAAGCATAGAAGGTCCCTGGAACTGGGACCAGGCTTTGCCTGCTTCTTTCTATCTATGCACAGAGCCCAACACAGTGCTAAGCTCAGTTAGTGCCCACCCTGCTCAATGAGGGCTTCTCTTTTCTTCAATAAAATAGAATTCCCAGGTGTCCAAGTGACCAGCTCAAATTTTACCTGCTTCAACAAGACTTCTGTAGCTCAAATAGCCCAGAGTTTTATGTTTTAAATAGATGTGGGGTTCACATTTACTGGGTTCCTATTGTGTACCTGGCACAATGTGAAGCATTTTGTATATTGTTTCATTTAGCTTTTCAAACTTCTGGATATTATTATTGTTTGCATTTTCTGGACAGGAAAAGTGGCTCTGACAAGTGATTTACCCAATTCAGTTACAAGTGGTAGAGCTGGAACTCATGTGTGACTTAGAAATCCCATGATCCTTCCATTAGGTGGTAGAGTTTCCCACATAGAAATGTTCACCAACATTTGTCACAGTTCTTTCTAAAGCATGGACCCTAGAAAAGAAGGAAAAACCCCAGAATTATCTGGCCAGGGCAGGGGAAAGACAAAAGTTTTCATAATAAAGCCTCAGGTCTCAGGTTTTGTTCTTTCATATATATCTGGTGGTCAACCAAATAGCCAGATTTTCTCTGACACTACATCTCCCCCTCACTGTGTTCCCAGACATATATGTCTTTGGTGCTTGTTCCCACTATCTGGAAAGTCCACCCCCTCAATCATTCACTTGCTAAATCATTCGTTTATCCTTTCTTCTATTCAGTAGACATAAATTGAGAGCCTGTTCTATGCCAGGTACTCACTAGGAACTGGGGATACACTGATGAACAGACACCCTGTGCATGCAGTCTAGTTGGGGCAATGGGCACCAATCAACTAACAGCAGAAATAAACATGAATGTACAACACAGCTGAATTCTGCAAAAGTAATCCAAGTTGCTACAGGAGGTGATGTGACCTCCTCAGGAAAGTCAAGGAAGGCTTATCTGGGAAACAATGATAGAACTGAGTCTTGCTGAAGATACATCTCCCACCTCAATCTCTTTGCTAGAAAACTCCAGCACTCTTCAGGTCAACTTATATACCACTTCCTCTTCCTCAATGGTGCAGACCAGGTTAGGTCTCCATTGTACTATCTATTTTTCTCTGGAACATTTCCCATTCATTTGGTTACTTTTTAAAGTCTGTCATCCCAGTAGATTGTGAATTCCACAAGGGCAAAGAATGTCTCTCCCTAGTTCCCTGCTTTATGTATCATGTGGAGAAGTGCCTGGCATGTGCTTGATACTCAAGAGATACTTGCTGAGAGGCTGGGGTTGTGGCTCAGTGGTAGAGTGCTTGCCTAGCATGAGTAAGGCACTGGATTCGATCCTTGGCACCACATAAAAATGAAATAAAGATATTGTGTCCACCTACAACATACTTGCTGAATGGATCATCTTGATTTCCTTTGCTATACTGTTGCAGCCAAAGTTTCGGATCTAAATGAAGGAATTTACATTTATTAAATTTCCCATCATTACATCATCCCAGTTTATTAGTTTTCTAAAAACTTCCAATCTATCTATTATCATTGAGTACCTACTGTTTACCATGTTGGCATATGTTGACCATACCAAGAAACTTGTACAATATCAGATCTTGAGGAATATGGAGTCTAGCTTGGGAGTAGATGGACAGAATAGTAATCTAATGTGATTGTTACGTCCCAAGTGACCTGATAGCCCAGAGAACAGAGCTGTTAAATCTGTCTGGGTGTAGCTCAATGGAAGAGCACTTGCTTAGCATGTGTGAGGCACTGGGTTTGATTCTCAGCACAGTGTATAAATAAATAAAATAAAGGTCCATTGACAACTAAAAAGTATTTTTAAAAAAATCATCTGGGTGAAGGAGTAGAACAGGTTTGAATTTAAAGTTTTACCTTAAGATAGGAAAGAGGCAGGAGGACTTTTTAATGTGTCAGTGCAAAGAAGCACGCAATCTTGAGGTAGGTGTTCAGCTGGCCCATGAAGGTCAGAATTGAGTCCTATGTAATAGTTTCTTAGACACACACACACACACACACACACACTGTTAGGCTTTGGTATTTTCTGACTATTCTACTTTTCTCCAATCTGAAGAATACCCTCTCAGAAAATACGGTAGCCCCTGGTCATGTGCCCATAGTTCACCCTGACCATGAGTTATGTTTAATATATGGATCTGATCATGTTACCGCCAATTAAAACCTTCAGTGCTTACCAATTGCCCCCAGAAGTCATACTCTATTCTGGTAAACAAGGTTCCTAACAAGTGGGCCCCAGGTTAGGATTCCACCTCCACTCTCTCCTCCCTTTCCTCTCTCCTCACTGCACACCTTTTGGGAGCCACAGTGACTCAATGACCCCTGGCTTATTCTCTCTGGATGGAAAGACAGAGGGGAGGGATGTCAAGGAGTTTCTCCACTTGGGTCTCTCACTACTGTCCCTGGAGCACCCTGTTCTCAACACTCTCTCTCCTGCCATGCTGATCTATTTATAGTTCTTTGAACACTTTACTTTCTTTTCCTGCTGGGATTTTGCACACATTCCTTCCTCTGCTTGGAAAGCTCTTTCTCTGGCTTTTAGTCAGAGTAGCACCTACTTCCTCCATTCTGCAGGGTGTGATTGAGGTGTTGCTTACTCCAGGAAGCCCTGCTGCTCCTCTCCTAAAGCCCTACAACACCCTAGGCCTACTTTGATAATGGCACCAACCACTCTGCATTTTAATATCTGTTTTCTTATCCATTTCCCCTTCTTGCCTTTGTCTGATTTGTTTTCATATGCTCAGCGCCTAGCATAGTGCTTGACATATACTAAGCTTCAAATAGCTATTTGTTGATTAAATTAATGATTAAATAAATAAATGACTGAATGAACAGACTGCTCATTGTTTTCAAAACACAGCAGGCTTATTGATGACTGTGCCTTTCTCTGCATGTCATTCCCAAACTAAATCTTGCTTCATTTCTCCCACCCCTCCCCACACTGCCAACAAATCTGTTCTTCCTCTCCGCTATCCACCTCAGTAACTGGTGTCTTTGCCCATTGGCTTGCATTAGCAAGCCGAGAGTTTCTCATAGTTCATTTGTACATTCATTCATTATTTATTGAGCACCTACCCTGTGCCAGGCACTTTACTAAACAATGAGGACATGGCCCCTAGCTTCAAAGAGTTCACTTTCTAAGCAGGATTAAGTTTTTTGAAGGCTCTTTATCCCTTCTCTGAAACAAACTGCAGGAAAACTGCAGGCTGCCTGGTGGCCCGGGGTTGATTTTACCCACTGGAGGTATTTTGGTGAAGAGGAAAGAACATGGGCTCTGACATTGGAAAGAAGTGGGTTTAAATCCAAACTCTTCTTTGTCTTGAATGGTTCATGAAATACTCCTTTTTAACAAAAGGTATATAATATGCCAAAATATAACCTATGAATGTCTACACGATGCTTGATGCTGTGCAAGGTGTTGGTGATTCAAGAGGGAACAAGAACCATATAGTAGTCCCTTGGTATCCTCAGGGGACAGGCTCCAAGATCCCCCGAAGATATAAAAATCCTCAGATGCTCAAGTTCTTTATACAAATGGCATAGTATTTGCATATAACCTACACACATCCTCCCATATACTTTAAATCATCTCTAGATTACTTATAATACAATGTAAATGCTATGTAAATAGTTGTTATACTTTATTGTTTAGGAATCATGACAAGGAAAAAAGTCTGTACATATTCAGAACAAACGCAATGTTTTCCCAAATATTTTAGGTGTGAGGTTGGTTGTGCAGATGTGGATCCCAGAAATCTGGAGGGCTGACTATAGTACCGCCCTCACAGAGCTGAAGCTTAGCAGAGGACACAGACGTTAAAAAAGGAAACATAAAAATAAATGTTCACTACAATTTGTCATACATACTTTAAAGATAAAAGATAAGAGGTAGGAAAACAGGGAAATCTTTTTTAGACTTGCAAGAACTCTGTGAGGAAATGGCATTTAAGCTAAGATCTGAAGAATGAGAAGAAACCAATCATGTGAGGAGGCAGGGGAGCATGAGGGGACAGTTTGCAAAGACCCCGAGGTGAGGTGAGGTGAGGCTCAGGGTAGACAGGGAGCAAGATTAAGGATTATGGGTTTGCTCCAGAGGTCACACATCTTCTGCCAGGGGAAGAGTCTGGGATGGGAGGTGGTGAGAGCAGAAGAGAGAAAACAAATAGACTATTCCAGCAGCGATGGATGACAGGCAGATGATGATGTCTTCATTTTAGATGATGCCACAGAAATTGGGCAGAAGCGAATGCATATGAGATATGCTGTGAGGCACTGAGTATGGGGCTAAGGAAGGAGGAAAGGCCAAAGACTGATTCCCAGCTTTCTGCCTGGAGCAAGTGGATGGAGAAGTGCCATAGAAAAGTGGAGAACAAGCAAGTTAAGTTGGGCAGAGCAAATTCACAGCAGCATTTGAACTGTTAAGTCAGAAAATCTGTTGGCCCTCTGAGGGGTGGTGGGAAATAGGCATTGGTGGCTTCAAAGAGATAGAGATAGATCGGTAGAGTTAGAGTGGGAATGGGGGACAGGAAAAGAGGAAAAGGTGAAGGAGAGTGAAGAAACCCACTCATCTCTCTGAACCACATTTTCTTAATTCATAAAATGGAAATAATATCATTAAATAAGATCACTTGTCACGTAATAGACACCTAATAAATATTGGTTTCCTTTCCTTTCTCTTCTTACTTTCCTGTACTTTATTCCTATCTTCTTTTTTCTTAAGTGCTCCTCAATCCCCTCTTTTTTTGGGGGGGGGTTGACTAGGGATTGAATTCAGGGGCACTCAATCACTGAGCCACATCCCCACCCTATTTTGTATTTTACTTAGAGACGGGGTCTCACTGAGTTGCTTAGCACCTCACTTTGAGCTGGCTTTGAATTCAGAATCTTCCTGCCTCAGTCTCCTGAGCTGCTGGAATTACAAGCATGTGTCACAGCACCCAGCTCCTTAATCCCCTCTTTTTTTTTTTCCACTATCCTGTGCACAGTTGTCACAAAAGTGACAACACTTTTTTCAAAGCTGCTAAACATATTAAGGAACAAAGTGCTAGGATCAGTTGACAAAAAATCCATGCATTCAACAATCATGAGATGCCTTTTGCTTGGAAGACCCTTCCCTGTGTTCTTTGGCTGGGTAGCAAACTTGTCCCTAAAGATTCTTTTTAAGCTTTCCCAGTTCTGTGAATTTTTCCCTGAGGCCTCCAGCTGATTGAGGGGTATGCTTCTTTTCGGAAATGCTGTATCTTATGTCTGTCTTAGCACTTACCATAGTATATGAAATCATCCCATTGGCTGGCCCATCTTCTCAGTGGATTATGAATTCCTTTACTGCAGGAACTGTTTTTAAACCTATGTATCTCCAGCACTTAGACAAAGCAGTCTATTTAAAAATATACCACATCACCTGTAAGGCTCTGAGATTCCATAATTTTAAGCGAAAAGTTTAGATTCTATAATTTTAAGCAAACACCACCCATGGCTTTTTTGCTATCCTTTCAGGAAAGGTATGTGGAACAGCTAAGATGACATCCAAGGAAGGCAGTCCTGAGGGTTTTAGCATCTCATCAACATTGACTGGCAAGCCAAGTGATTGATACCCAGAGGCACCTGCAGCCAAGTCGTTATTTCAGATCACAGCGAAAGGACTGTATTTTAGGAAAATGCATGTAACTTACCATTTTAATATTCCTACACAGAGGTAATATATGAGGACAAGGTTACCATCAGTATGCCAAAGGAGGAAAATTCTGTAAGCTGCAGCTATTTCCCTAGACTCTTGGAGCATCTGGAGAGCTGGGAGAACCTTGAGGTGCCAAGAGAGCATTCTCATCTTATGTGATTTTCATGGATGGAATGTCAGCCACGTTCTTTTCTTTAGTCACACTTTCAATTCAGTATACAAAGGAAAAATAAAAGGGAAGTGTCTCAAATGGAATATTAGGTCTGAAAGGTCTTGACCCCAGAAGATGTCTGGAGTAGAATAGGTGTTCCCTAAATGTTGGCACCAATAAACGGTTCCCAAACCCCAAATGCCATAGTTTTTCTTTAAGATATATTCTGATGATAAGTGATGATTTCTTCCTCTCCACCCCAAGAGCATGTCAGTCCTATAAATCACTTACAATTTTGTCTGCTATTACTGAATCTAACATGGTACTTAGAACATGAGCCATACTTGTATTATTCAAGAACCACCTACTGAGATGTATTGACCTTACCATCAGTTGATCTTAACAACTGCCACATTTCCAAGAGCATCATTTCCATATGACTCTAGATACCACTGTGCCTCTCTCATCCCCAGAATTATCTACTCAGTGTTCTGGACTCCATTAGTGGTCTTAGAACCACCTGGTTTGGCTTCGCTGAGAGTTTCTTCAAATACTGGCAAAATGGGAAGGACATAGACTGTTGGCTTGACCCACTGCTGGCTCAGAAGCCAGCACAGATGCATTCCCATTCATTGTACCAACCTGATGGATTTGCCTTTCGGAATTTCTTTCTGTGTTTCCCACAACTGACCCATTCCCAGGCCTTCATTTCTTGACTTTAAGCTCCACCTCTCTTGCTGGACCACTAATCTATGAAACTAGAGAGTGAGAGGTTATTGTAGAGGTTATGCATGCAGCTAGTACAGGATGGGCTTCAAACCTGCAACACTACTCCACAGTCTGAGTTTCTGTGACTCTGCTACTTCACCTTGGCCTCATGTAAAGAAAGCATTCAATTTAGTTTCGTTTATGAGTCTTGTTATTATGTTAGTCAAAGAATATTCTTTTTTTAAAATCTGAAAAGTAGACTAATAGTTGGATAGTTCTCAGCTTAGTCCATTCATGATGCTAAAACCCCAGGTAGGAGAGGGAACGGCAGTACCTCTGGTGGGTCCCCAGTGGAAATGATTGCTCCTTTTCATTATCATTGAAAAGGTAATTGGGATGGCCCCTAGGGCCCCTAGTGACATTCACTATGGGAAAAGTATTCACCCCTCCCAACCAGGAGGAACCTCCAATATAGCTTCTCTGCCACCTCTGAGACATACTTGTCAGGTGACATTCCAATAAGCTATGAAGAAATATTTATCTGGACAGACACAGTAGCACACACTTTTAATCTCAGCTACTTGGGAGGGTGAGGCAGAAGGATCAAAATTCACGGCCAACCTGGGCAACTTAGAGATACCCTGTCTCAAAATTTTAAGTGTTGGGAGTGTAACTTAGGGGTAAAGTGAGGCCCTGGGTTGAACCCCTAACATCCACTACCCACAAGAGTCAATTATTTGGATATTCTAGTATCCCAGCATTTTATCCTCAGGAAGCCATGACCTTCTAACACAGCTGCTTTCCCAACATAACTCCTTATTTTAGGTCACTCATTTAACAAACATGGAGAACATGCTGTGTGCTAGATCCTACCCGGCTAGAGGCTGGGATTACGGCGTGAGCAAGACGAACAGGGTCCTGCACTCAGTGGGCTCCAAGACTGGAGAGGGAGTCAAGACACTAAGCAAATATAACACCTAATCTGTTGCTTGTTCTATTTAGGACTAAGTGCTGCGAGGATAAATACACAACTCCATGCAGCTCACACTGAGTCCCAACAAGCTGCGCTGGGTCAAACTATGAAGGGTGGCCTAATATTGGACTCTGATGGTTCTTTATCTCCCCTCCTTCGACTAGGCTCTTTCTGCTAAAGAGAGACTTCGGAAGCTAACCATGCCTCTATTTGAGGGAGGAAGAAAGTAGAAAGCATTGACAGTGCAGGTGTAGAATGTACCTTGCAGACAGATGCATGGGGTGGGTGCATACACACGTACACAAACACACACATGCACACACAAGCACACACACACACACAGAGCGGAAGATGACCCATGAAACATGCCCTAGGGGGAAGAAGAGGAAGAAAAAAAAATGAAATCCAAACAGTCTTTTTCACCCCGAAAACATATAATTTTGTGTAAATTTTTACTTTAAACATCTCTCTTTTCCTGAGCTGTGATATGGGCCCTGTCAAAACCGGGGCCAATTACTGCCATTAGGTTCCCATCATGTCACCGCTTCTCCCCCCGTCTGGAAGGCCCTCGCCTCACAGGCCTATAATCTGCACTCACTTTCACTCCATCACTTTCAGAAGGAACAAAATTGTTTTGTGTGTTTTTTTTAAAAGGGCCTTTATTTGGCCCCTGTCAACTCTGAAAAGAAGAGAGAGAAAAAGAGAGAGGGGGAGAGAGAAAAGAGGAGAAAGAAAGATTGTTTAAGTGTTTAACTGTGAGATTGCCAAGAGAAAGTAGGAGGCAGACAGTCCAGCTCGCCCAAGGGACCAGGCTTGGGGACCATTGGGACACCAAACCCTGGGCCTTGCCACTTGCTCCTTTTGGGGGGAAGTTCTTTCTGCTCCTAGCAGAGTTCTTGCAGATTCAGATCTCACAGCCTCGAAGGAATCTATCTGAAGACTTCATCAAAGAGTAGCCTGGCTGTGAACTGCCAAGCCAGCTACTGAGAATACTATAGGCCAAAAAGTGGGGTAACCTTTTTAGACTCCAAACTCCCTAAGGCACTGGCTGTGCTGGGGGCAGTGGGTCAGAGAAGACCTTCAGGAACACTGAAGATGCTATTAGCATCAGAAGAAAGCTGGCCTGTAGGGACAGAGTCAGGTGGGTTGTATGGCCTGGCTGGGTCCCTCCCTGGGCTCAGCTAGGATATCCCCAGCCCTGGCTTCTCCTCCTCAGCACCTGTCTGCTCCCTGAGCACCCTGCTGGGAAACTCTCCTGTTGTTGTCTTGTCTTCCCACTGCTGAAGGCTGGGGCTCCTTGTACCAACTGAGACAGACAGGGCTCTTCCTGCTCTGTAGTCACACCTTTCTGAAATCTGCAGACACTTATCACACCCCTGCCTCAGCCAGGCAGGCCCAGCAGGCCTCTCCACTCCCGTCGCCTCCATCGTCACTTAGCCAAGCTAAACAGATTTAGCTCCTTTAATCTTTCCTCATTAGCTGGCAATCTGGAAAGGAAACAAATGCTCACCCCATACAGGTTCAAGCTGTTGCTTTAACCTTGTAAAAGTGTGTAGGGTGCTGGGGCTGTGGAGCCAGCTAGGATTGTTACCATGAGAAGCCACTCACTCTGGGCAAGCCCCCTTAGGGTCCTTCCCCACACTTTTTGAAACCACTTCAGTATGTCACCTCCCTTCTAGCCCCAAAGACTCTGTACCTAAATTTTGTGCATGCAGCCCCCACACCAAGGCAGCTTTCAGGGCCTTCCCACAGCTCCCTCCAACGTGCAGGAGGGAAATCCCACTCCCTAAATATGTTCCTCTGTTCCAGCTCCCCCATCCCCCCCATAATTAGGTGCTTAGGTCTGTGACTTCTTTGGGTTCCTGTATTATTCCTTGGCCACACCTACCCATCAACTTCTTCAGTTACAAACTGTTCTCTCCTCATCCAAAAGGAGCCCTCGTTAAACATTTATCAGGAGGGCATCCCTCTCCCTGAATAGATTCCCTGCTATCGATTTTTCCTTTCTGTGCAGTTTTCATTTACATACCTACACCATTGGTGAAAACCTGAACCTGTTTTAACAACAGCCACTTGTGGCACGCCCATTACAACACATCTGTTTTTCTGTTTCCAATTTGATCACTTAGTGTTATTCTGCTTGGTGTGGTTTGGCCCTTAGGCATACTTACACACACACACACACACGACACACACAAGGCTTGCAATTTTATTTTCCTCTCGGAGATGACAGACTGTCTCCCCCTTTCATTGTTATCTAGTTCCACACTGACTGGGTGAGGATTTTTAGGACTTTGTACCATTTTTTAGAAGACAGGCGTCACATCCGTTTCACTTCCCCAGTCTCCTGATGGCCCCTTTTACTTTCTATGATTTTCCAGACATAATTATAAGTGGTTCAATCAGCGCCCCGCTTAGCATGTTCCCAGAACACTAGCCTTAATACCTCATGATGGATGTCATCCTGGCTTGCTGATTTGTGAAACCTTTACATTTTCTCAGTATTCTCCTACCTGCTTTCTATCAGTAACGATTTTTGCACACTCTGCATTTACTTCCTAATTATCCAAATTCCTTTTTGTCATTTTTCTTCTTAAAGACTGATCTAAAAAATGAGCTGAGTATCTCTGCCCTGTAGGAGGCAAGATGAATCTCCCTGTGTTCTTCATTTATCAGTGGTCTCTATGCTCACTGGTCTTCCCCACCTTTTCCTTCATGTTACATTCAAATCTATTGCTAAACATGTTTATTCCCATTAACTCTTCACAAGTTAAAAGTTTCTCTCCATTTCCTCTGGTTCTTCCTCTTGTCCACAAGCCCCAGCATCTACCCTCTCCTGGCTTCTAAAGTCTATCCTTTTTTTTTTTTTTTTTTTGCAGAAAACTAGGGTGTCCCGACTCAAAGCTATTCCAACAGGAAAGCCTTTTCTTTCCCCT
This sequence comes from Marmota marmota marmota, assembly GCF_001458135.2. NCBI lineage: Eukaryota > Metazoa > Chordata > Mammalia > Rodentia > Sciuridae > Marmota > Marmota marmota. Next base: position 20,469,195 of record NW_026000082.1, read on the forward strand.
TATCTTCATCAGAACTGGCTGTAGTTCTGAACATACTTCCTCTAGCCCTCTCCTTCTCATACAGCTTCTAAATGGACTGGCTTCTTTGCAATACAAGGATAAAGCTGAAGTTGGCTGCCACACTGAGAGCACCTCAACCATCACACTCTCTCATCCCCCAACCCTAAAAGTGTTCTCTGCACCATTCAAGCCTACTGACTTCCATTCTGGGGTCTAAAAGAAATTTCCTAGATGGCAAAGCAATAGCCAATCATCACCGTTACTTCTAGGAACTCTTGGTTTTCAGTTTGCTTTTTTTTTTTTAATTTGGAGGTGAACCCAGGGGTGCTCTTCACTGAGTTGCATCCCAGCCCTTTTTATTGTTTAAATTTTGAAACAGGATCTCTCTAAGCTGCCCAGGCTGGCCTTAAACTTGCTATTCTCCTGCCTCAGCCTTCCCAGGAAGCTGGCATCACTGTGCCCGGTTGTTTTGCTCATTTTCTAGGTGAGTTGCTACTTTCTTCCTCTTCAATTATTCTTTCAATTATTTATTTAGCGTGAGTTAAATCCCTGCATGAATTCCAGAAGCACAGGGGACAAAATAGTGAACCAAATAGCAAGATACCTGCCTTTGCGATGCTTAAGCCAAGCAGAGGAGAAACTTTTGCTCACAATTCTCCCAACTACAAGTGTTGCTACATTACATCAAGCAAGTAAGAGTGCTATGAGAAAGAATAACAGAAGAGGATTTACAGTGGGAGGTCAGAAAGGCTCTTTAAGCAGAACAACTTACAGAGACAGGAGGCTGGGGAAGAGGAGGATGAAGTACATACAAAGGTCCTGAAAACCAAAGCTTGACATTTGATGAATGGAAGGAGAAATTTGGCTGACATGGCCAGGGAGGAGAGACAGCCCCAGCTGAGGCTACAGCAGTGTCCTTATGTGAGCATGAAACAGAAGACAAGGAGCAAGTTGGGAAAGAAGGGCATGTGCCATTGTGCCCTGGGACAGCTGAGGAAGCAACTCGTTTCCATGTGTATTTTCTAAGTCTCCCAGTTGCTTTAAGGAAACCAGGGAGGATTAGAAATACCTGGGCTGGTGAAAAATCAAATGACACTATTGGATTTATTTCCTCTTTTACCTTATTTGACTAGAGTGGCCTTCCTGATTTTCTCACCCATGATTGGATCAGTTTGTACTCAGCTAAAGGAAACTGCAAGATACCATTTCATGAAAGAGCCTTGCTCTGGGGTGAAAGTAGGAGTAAGAAGGGTGAGAACTGTGGAATCTCTGAGTAGGGATGGACAATTTGAAAAAGTCCCATAGGTGAGGCTGATGGCCATTTGGTGGAGGCTCCATTTTGCAGAACCAATTTCTCATAAAAGTGGGATTAATCCTCTCCATCTGTCCCCATGATTAAAAGAAGACTCAGAACAGTTCTAAAACTACAGAGAGTTCTTCAGGTTAGAGAAGTCTTCTACCACTGAGGACCCAGGAAGAGGCCAAGGCCCTGTAGTTGCTGTGTGGCATGAAGAAGAGACTGGAGAGGCATGAGGAAGGCCTGTTCCCAGGCCCAGGGAAGGGGAGAAGGCCATGGGACACAGCACTGGGGATGTGAGAAGGGAACAAACTGGGCTCTTGGATTCTGATGTCTGGCCATGTTCTAGTCCATTTTATTCTACATTGCCAGTGCAACAGAATTGGAAAGGCTTTTACAGTCAGCCCAGGTGGGTCAAGCACCACCTAAAGCAGAATCCCTTTTACATGTGTTCAGCCATCTTTGGGTCACCCAGTCTAAGAGGGGAAACTAAAAAGCAAGATTTCTGGAGAAAAAGAAGATGTGTAGGCAAAACTGGGTTGCCATTCAAGGGAGGGTAAAAACATTCTTACTGTTCAGCACCGAATCTTCACCCACCTGCCAACACCAAGCAACTCCACCGTCTCTCCTGTGGCAAACACTCTGGAGATGCAGGCACAGACTGGAGGGCTCCCCAGATGGCACCTAAACTAAGGACACCAAGGAATATTCACCAGGAGAGGGTCCCCTGACTAGCTCCAGGAAACAATTCCACTGTTCCCCACCCCCACCCAGCCCTGCCTCAGGAAAGAAAGGTCATTCCCTCCTCCTCCTCTCCAAGGCAGCTTTTCAAAGGTTAAATTCAACCAGCCCCCCCCCACGCCCACCCCCAAACAAGAGAGGAAAAGTTAATTGAAAATGCTGTTTAATTTTTCAGCTCCAGTGGATCCTACCCCAGCACAGATGGCTCCCCCAGGACTGTCTGTCCCCAGCCCATCTCCACCACTCCATTGCCCCCCCACCCCCAAGCATGAGGGCAGAGGCACAGCCAGCAGTGGCTCAAAGGGAGAAAAAAAGAAGGGGAATGGGTGTGGGGGGGGCACCTCCACACAAAAGAGCATTCTGAGCCCTTGGTTCCCTGGCCCAGAGAACAATGCTCCCGACTTGATCCTTTCATAAAGAGAGTTTCTGGTGTCAGGAGACAGCCGCCCAGCGCCCAAGCCGCCCACACCGGCCACTTCACTGCCCACCACCAACTGCTGCCTGGCTGGGCTTCATTCCGCGCCCCCCTCTGCGTCCAGCTGGAAGTGAGTGCAGTACCAGCCCCCACCCACTCCAAGCCTGCCCGCTACTTGTTGCCCCCTAAAGGCTCTGACAGGGCCCCAGAGAGGCCAGCCAGCTGAGATGAAAGGCTAGGACTCTAACTGGATTACCCCGACCAGCCCCAGGACTAAAGAGGCCAAGAAGCCCTAATTAAAGCCATCCCCCTTTCCCCCCATGCCCCACCCCAATCACCACAGCATTTCTGCTTTCATCCCAGGTTCTCCACTTTGTTCAAATTTCCGCTATTGATGAGTTACTAGGCTCTGGAGAGGTGGGGTAAGTGGAGACATACAAATCCTCAGGCTCCTAGAGCTTAGAGCCACTCCTTGTCAACTTGCTTGGACATTGTTGCCCCCTCTGTTGTAGCCAAGAGGGAAAAGCCCCTAGAGGAGGAAGAAAAGAAGTGGGGGAGAGAAGGGAGAAGAGAAAAGAGAACCAAGAAAAAGGAACGAGGCGGAGGGTAAGAGGAGGTCCTGCTCCCAGATGAAGGGCATCCCTCTAGGTCAGGGTACTGCCCCGTGCCTACCTCCATGGAGAAGAGCAACGGGGACTCCCTTCCCAGAGAGCTGAGGGGGGCTGGTGCACCCCTGCCTCCCTCTTCTCCTTCTCCTTGTGTCATCCCAACTCTTCTCCCCACTCCCACCTTCTTTTACCTGGAAATAGCCACTTGCCTTTGGCTGGAGAGCATGATGGGACAGCTGACTCTACCAGAAACCAACTACATTTGGTTCTGGAGTTTGTGTTCTCCCATTATCTCCTTTTGATGATCATAAAAGTCCCACAAGTCAGGTATTTTTGCCTTATCTTACAGATGAAACCAAGACGGGAAGTTTCCAAGAAACTTTGTTTTCTACCATTTACTATGTGGGGCAAGTTGAGGGAGAACAAAGACAAGAGCCCAGGGTTCCTGAGTCCTACCTCAGTGTTCTCATCTGGGCCAGCCTCCTGGAATGTCCAAGAACCCAGGTGATCCAGAGCACCCTCTCTGTGGGAAGGAACAGATTTCATTTTCCTTGAATCATTCAGCCAGAGGGTACTGCTGGGGTCTGAAAGTGAGGGTCGGGGTGGGGGATAAGAGAAAGCCAGGAGAATCCACTTCTGGGAAAGCAATAAGCCAATGCATGCTGAGGGCAACCTTTGATGACAGCCTTCTTCCCTTGAGAAGGGAAAGTTGGGTATGGCACATGGTAGCCAGTGCCAGTGGTCTCCCACGTTGGTGTGATGGCACATAGAGAGAGGAAGAGAGTTCAGCCAGTGCTGGAGACCACTGCCCTCTCCCAGCATCAGGAAGGAGCCACAGAGCAGGTCCTCCTCCACAACCAGCCCTTTCTGACCACAAAGAGGACTGTCAGGCTGTGTCCTAGCTGGTGCCAAGACACAGCCTCCTTGTAAGAAATGAAAGGGACCATAACCTCTGGACTGGGATGCCTGGGTCTTTTATGTGATTATTCTTTTGTTTTATCTTGTTTGCTGCCCAGAGAAGAGGTAAGGAAAAGGACTGCTCTATTAACCTAATTTTCAAAATAAGGGGGTAAGATGGGAAACCTTGGTGAAGTGTCAGGGTTGGGGGGAATGATTCTGCCAACCAGAGAGGGGCGAAGACTGGGGCAGGGCATGGGGGGAGGGGAGCGGAGAGGATTGGAGGGAGGTCAAGGGAGAAACGAAGAAAGAAGAAAAAAGAAAAACCCAGCAGTGCGCCATGTCGCATTGTTCATGCTCAGCCCTTCAATTTGCTCTCTGCATTCTCCTGCCGTGGGGAGAATGTTACGCTGGCTTAAGGGACAAATCAGACACAAAATAAAGACCAACACTCAGCAGTAAAGCAATTATCGCAACATTTTATGCCAGGACTGTTCCTTTTGAAGGCAGCCTGGTGCTACCCGCATGTACCTTAACCCGTTCCTAATAACCATAAAGTTACCATTATTTACGGTACAAGACATTAAATAAATAATGCAAACTCAGGCAAGCGAGCAGTCCCTGCAGAGCTAGGCAGGAAGGCTTCCCTGCTGTGGGCCAGCCGCAGGGGTTAACACTGGATGGAAGGGACACTCACAGCAACCTGTCCAGAGCCCTGTGGCCTCCCTCTGCCCTTTCCCCTGGGAGCCTGTGCAGAGCCAGAAGGTGGACAGTCTGGCTGGCTGGGAGAATTCAGGTAAGGCCTGACAGGGCAAGCGGAGGGGGAGTCCAGCCAGGACTGGTTAAGCCCATGAACTTGGCCAGAAGCCTGTTTCCTTGGGGTTGGCTGAGAGGAAGCCAGGACCTAGAGGAACTCTCCTGAGGCATAAGAAGGAACAAACATGCGCTCTGAAGTTGCTCAGATCTAGGTTCAAATCCTGCTGCCTATTTAAAAGCCACGCGAGTATGTGTGGTGCCAAATTCTCCCAACTCCAATTTCTTTATTGATATAGTGGGAGACATAACTGTGTGGGGCTGCCAGGAGGATGAAGGAGATGAATTATGTAAAGCAGCAAGTACAGTGATTGACACTTAATATCTACTTAATATTAATTTTTCTTCCTCTCTGAAAGGAATTCTTAGCCTTACTTTTATAGCTCAAAACTAATAATTTGGTTACATCAATCTGAAACATCCTGTAGGGGACCTGAAGTTTCTAGCTCAAGGTGAAAGGGAAAACTGGGAGGGATAGAGAGGCCAAAGAGACACATTTGGAAAAAAAGATAGATGCCAACTTCTTGAGACATAAATGGTCACATGGCTTTGGCCAAGAGATTTTTGCAGAGAAACTCTCAATGTATGCCAAGAAAAACAGGTGCCAGGTATCCCTTGGGCCTTGTCCCCACAGTATCAGATGCTATCTGAAAAACCAAATATGGAAGAAGGGACTTTGCTCTCTACCTCTTTGTCTTTCACAATTCTAATAAACTACTCATAATATGTGACCATCCAGAAATTCCAGAGAACCAGATCACGATCTGTGTTCTACAAGCCTAGATTCTTAAGAGGAATCTCAAACAGAGAAGTTATACCAGATGTCACCTTGCATTTCCATTGGCTTCTCCGCAGCCAGGCCTTATTCTCCTCATGTGACCGCAGGGGGCCAGAGGAGATCAGAAGGTTCTAGGAAGCCCAAATAATAGGGGCACTAAAAGATTCTGAGCATCATCCATTTGTGTGCACATTCCCAGGCAGATTGGCCCAAGAACTAGCCAAACACTTAGGTGCTAGGCTGGACTGTCTCCACTGGCCTGCCTTCTATCCAGAGCAAGTTATTTCTGAGGAACATCAGGATCATCTGAGAATTGCAAGACTGATCTGGAACTTTAGGAAGCATCAAAATCACCTGGAGAGTTGGTTAAAACTCAGATTGCTGGGCCCACCTGGAGTTTTTGGTTCAGTAACCTGGGTGGGACCTGAGGATTTATATTTCTAAATTCCTAGGTGATGCTTATGCTCTTGGTCCAGGGACCAGGCTTAGGAAACACTGGGCTAGGAATTTTTTGCCATATTCTCTCTCCACCTAAGATCTGGCCCTGAAAGATAAACAGAAAGGCCTGGGGAAGTGGTGGTAGTGGTGGTGGAGTCTGGGATTATTTTTTGGCTACAAATCAGATGGAGAATACAATCAGCAGCATATTTTCAGGGTGACATTGGATGAAGGAAGCACAGTCATGGACATCTTCTAGCACGCTGACTCCTGAGCATGCAAAAATGGACACATGCCTCTTTTTTCCCTTATCCTGGATTTGGAATCCAAGCCCTTCTTGCTGGTGAGACAAGTTTTCACCTCTACAAACAGACTCAGTAAACACTTTAAATGCATTAAGTTCTAAAGACAAAAACATGAATGTAACCTTATATTTTGGTAAGAAAATGTTTGTAGCCAAAAAACATTCCCAGACCCACCACCAAATGAAGTCAGATGTGATATATGTTAGGGTGTATTTTATGTCCTGGCAATAATATTATTGTTATCTCACTGGATTATGCTGATTTGTGTTCTGTTTGTCTTTCTGTTTTAGAATGAGCTCCTTGTGGTCAGGGACAGTTTTTATTCCTCCTATGTCTCCTAAGACCTGGCACAGTGTGTAAAATGCCTAACAAGGACTGGGGTTGTGGCTCAGTGGTAGATAGCTTGCCTAGCATGTGTGAGGCACTGTGTTTGATCCTCAACACCACATAAAAATAAATAAATAAAGATATTGTGTCCATATACAACTAAAAAAAAGAAAAGAAAGAAAAAGAAAAAGAAAAAAGAAATGCCTAGCAAATATTTAATGAGCAATGGGTCTGGGGTGTGGCTTAGTGGTAGAGTACTTGCCTAGCAAGTACAAAGCCCTGGGTACATGAGGTACATCCTTAGTACCACCCCTCCCCCCCAAAAAAATTAATGAATGAAAATTTGCTCCATGGAGATGGGACCTAACATTGCATAGATGTTTATTAAATATAAAAATAAGAATAATTCCATGTTTCTCTCTAGGCTGAAGTTCAGGGATTGGTCCTAGAATTCCCATCGGCAGGTCCATAGTCTGAACATAGAATGATGCCATTTAGAGAACTGAAAACCCCAATAGACTAGTTTTTTGTTTTTTTGTTTTTTTTGGTACTGGGAATTGGACCCAGGGGTTTTAACCACTGAACCACATCCCCAGCTCTTTTTATCTTTTGAATTTTGAGACAGGGTCTCACTAGGTTGCTTACAGCCTCACTAAATTGCTGAGGCTGGCCTTGAACCTGCAATCCTCCCACCTTAGCCTCCTGAGCCTCTGGGATAACAGGTGTGTGCCACTAGGCCCAGAGCCCCTAATAGACTTCTTTACCAAGACTCCCAGGACACTGGATCATGCTGTAGCCTTAGCCAGAAGCCAGATGAAGTGTGTATGTATGTGTTTGTGACACATTCAGGAAAAGGAAAGAATCAAACATTTTGTAGAGCTGTGAGGTGACCTGAACTGGAGAATGCCAGGTCCCCACTCCTGGACTTGTAATTGCAGGTCTCTGGCCTGTTGCATGACTATGACCCCCTCCCCAACGCTCAAGAAAGGAATGTTTTGCCTGTTCCAAAGACTCCAGGTTTTTCTGCTGTCTTTCTGGAGGAGGTAGGGGGCATGGAGTTGGGGCAGGGGGCGGGAGGGCGGTGTCAGCAGAAGTCAGAGCAGGGAAGACAGCTGATTCCTGAACACTGAGAGGTCCCAAGCCGCCCTAGCCTTCCTCATTTCCCTACAGTCCTCACCTAAACTTGTCACAAAGTCAATCCAGGCCAATGCCCTGCTGCTGTGATTGGGTGGATTACAGAGGAGGGGACAAGGGGAGGGAACTTCATTCTTTCCTGGCTTAAAAAGTCAAAGGCTCTGTAAAACATGCAACAGGAAGAAAGAAACTGCCTTGCTCCTGCCCATATTGCCTCCCCTTCCTCACCACTTTCCCTGCTCACTCCAGGGACTCTGAATTTCTCTAACTGATGCTCCTCAGTCTGGTCCTGTACAGGGAGATGGGACCCCACTGCTCCTCTGCTCTCCCATCCCCAGACTTTCTGCCAGCCTGGGCCAGGCTGGCAGGAGGCAGGCCCCACTGTCTTTCTGTCTATTGGGAGTTTGGAGGGGGACCACAGGAAAGTGGAGGCACCTCCTGCGGCTCTCATGCTGTAATTGTCTGCCCCAGCAGTTCCCTGCTCTCTGGGGCGGGCTGCAAAATTATTCAGCATCCCCAAGTGAACATGCTTGATTAAGTTTTAATTTTAGCAACTTGCTAGGTGAACGGTGTGTGTGAGGCGGGGGTTCATTGCTGGGGGGAAGGGGAAGCACTAGAATAAGAGCTGTGCTCTGGACCATCACCCACATCACACAAATCTATTACCTAGCAGCACCACACTGGACTGGAAAGCCATGCTACTGTGGAGGTGGCAAAGGGCAAGGGTAAAAAGTAGTGGCGTGGGAAGTCACCCTTGCCTACCCAGGCACATAGCTTTCTTCCCTCAAGCTCAGCTCTGCAGTGAGGGATCGGGAGGAACACTGCTTGGTTACTTCAAGCCTTCCCTTTCCCCTCAGCATCCATCATCCCGCAGGTTTCTAACTAAAACTATTTGGAGCAGCTTTTGCATTTCATCCACTCATTCATTCTCCTGCTCGTGCATCTCTCTTACAGAAATCTCTCATTTACTCCCATAGCTTCAGCAACCATATGAATAACACTGGCCAAATCCCTATCACCATTTCCAACCCCTCTTCTGATTTTCATCCTGCTAGAATTGCCTGTATCCTAACTTCTTCAACAGGATTTCCCAAGGGCACCTAAAAATTCAATATGCTAAAAACAACTAATTCTTTCTCCCCTTCACATTGATTTGTTCAACCACGTCAGTGGATGGTCCCCTGTTTATTTTGTTACCCAGGGTATTCCAGAGCTCCCTGTTCTCCACTTTGCAGCTGTCCTGCTCCTTGTAAAAGACAAACCTGACAATGTTCCTTCCCCTCTTTGATGGCTTCCCATTGCCATTAGGATTCAGCCCAAACTTTTTAGCAAGACTTACAAAAGTCCCACATGAACCAATCCTTGCCTGCCTCTCTGCCATCATCTTTTGCCACTCTTCGTTCGTTCGTTTGTTCCTTCCCTCCTTTTTTCCCTCCAACCATCCATCCGTCTATCTTTCCACCCAGTAAGCCCATCTGGTGCTTACTACATGCTCGATATTATTCTCAATGCTGGGATACAACAGTGAACAAAAAGGTGTGTGCCTTCTTGAAGCTTTAGGTATCCTAAACTACTTTTAGTTCCTCTTTTACCTCTGGGTCAACATACACAGTTAATTCTGCTTAGAAAGGTCTTTATCCTCCCTCTACCAAAATGTCTCCCTATCCTTGCCTCTTGTCTGTTTCCTACTTAACAGATGGATTTCCTTCACTCTGAAAACTAGGGACTGTTCCCTTACTAACCACACACTTCAAAGCACTTAGTACCAGCCCCATCAAAACACTCACCACCGCATCTTATTGAAACTACTTTTTAAGTAGTCTGTGTTCTGCTAGAGTATATACTTTCCCCTACTCTGGTGCTAGGGATCAAACTCAGTGCCTTGTCCATGCTAGGAAAGTGCTCTATCACTGGGCTTCATCTGCATCCCTAATTAGATATTTAATTATCATCTGCTCTGTGCTAAGCACTGTGGTAATCTAAAAATATTTATCTTGCCATCCAAACTTTCTCTCTCTTCATATTTGCTGTTTCTTTTAAAAATTATCTTATTGGTACTGGAATTGAATCCAGGGGCACTTGATCACTGAGCCACATCCCCCGCCCCTTTCTTATATTTTATTTAGAGACAGGGTCTTGCTGAGTTGCTTAAGGCTTTGCTAAATTGCTGAGGCTGGCTTTGAACTTGCGATCCTCCAGTCTAAACCTCCCGAGATGCTGGGATTACAATTGTGTGTCACTGTGCCTAGACACCTAACTTAGAAATTTCATCAAGAAATTGATTTCTTTATCTCATTTGTACATAAATCAAATATTTAGCAAAGTCCAGTAGATTCTCTAGCTCCGTCATCTCTCTTTAGTTTAGCCCCTTTCCTCTACCCCACTATTACTGTTTCTGTTCAAGTCCTCATTATTCCTTTTCATTTTTACTTATTCACTTATTTTTGTCTTTTCTTTTGAGGTACTGGTGACTGAACCCGGGGCTTTACCTCTGAGAGGCTATATCTCAGCCTCTTTTTTCATTTGTAAATGCATTGGTTTTGGTATTATTAAGAGATCGTCATCTCTTACCACAGTGAATTTTAGGAGTTTTTCATCATTCCCTCTTCCCCAAATCCATACCTTTAAGCTGTAACCCCCAATTCTCATCCCCACAGCCTTAGACAACTACTAATCTAGTTTCAGCCTCTGTACATTTGTATATCCTGGATATTTCATATAAATGGAATGACATAATACTTGACCTTTCGTGTCTGATTTCTTTCTTTTTGCCAGTACTGGAGATTGAGCATAGGGTCTGCCCTATGATAGGCAAGGGCTGTACCCCTGAGCTATACCCTCAACCTTTTTTGTTTTCATTTTGAGAAAGTTGCCCAGGCTGGCCTTGAACTTGTGATTCTCCTGTCTCAGCCTTCCCCATAGCTGGGATTACAGGTATGTACCCTCACACCCGGTCAGTGGTTCCTCTTTATTTGGAGCTTTGCTTTTCCATTTCAGTTACCTCCATTAACAGGCATTGTTGCGGCTTCATGATCCTCCTTCTCAGGTCGGTAGTAGCCTAGAGCTATACCACCAGGCTCCCATCATGCACTTTACTTCATCTCATCATGTAGGCACTGTCTCATCTCATGCTCACAAGAAGAAGGGTTCTTACAGGACAATAAGATATTTTGAGAGAGAGTGAACACATTCACATAACTTTTATTATTGTTATGATTGTTCTGTTTGATTATGAACTATTGTTGTTAATCTCTTACTGTACCTAATTTACAAGTTAAACTTTATCATAGGTATGTATGTATAGGAAAAAACATCATATATATAAACTCTCCCCACAGCTCCTAGCATTCACTAGAAGCCTTGGGATCTATTCCCTATAAATTAGGGGAAACCACTGTACCCAAGAGTAATATTGTTCAAATGGTAACTATTTTGGGGGGGTACTTGAGGTTGAACCGAGAGGCACTTTACCACTGAGTCACATCCCTAGCCCTTTTTATTTTTTATTTTGAGACATGTTCTCATTAAGTTGTTTAGGGACTCACTAAATTGCCCATGCTGGCTTTGAACTTTCGATCCTCCTTCCTTAGCCTCCTGAGTTGCTAGGATTACAGGAATGTGCCACAATGCCCAGCTTTAAATAGTAACACTTTTTAACTTTTTGACTCTTTTCCAAGCGGTTGCACCTTTTACATTCCCACCAGCAGGATGTTAGTATTACAATTTCCTCACATCCTTACCAATACTTTTATTATCTGGCTTTTTGATTATATCCATCCTTGTGAATGTAAAGTAGAATCTCACTGTGGATTTGATTTGCATTTCCCTGATGACTAATGATGTTGAGAAGCTCTTCATGTGCTTATTGAGCACTCATATATCTTCTTTAGAAAAACATCTATTCCGATCCTTTGCCATTTTAAAATTGGGTTATTTTTTTTTCATTATTGAGTTTTCTTCTCTCTTTCCTAGCTGATGCCTTTTATTTCATTTCCTTACTTAATTACTCAAACCTCCAGTACAATGTTGAATAGAAGTGGTAAGAGTGGAAATCCTTGTCTTGTTCCTAATCTGAAAGCGAAAGCACCCAGTCTCTCACCATTAAGGAAGTTCCATTTTAGCTGGGCATTGGCACATGCCTGTAATCTCAGTAGCATGGGAAGCTGAGGCAGGAGGATCACAAGTTGGAGGCCAGCCTTAGAAACTTAATGAGATCCTGTCTCAAAGTAAATAATAATAATAATAATCGCTTGGGGACATGGCTTAGTGGTTGAGCACCACTGGGTTCAATTCATGGTACAAAATAAAATTATATATCTCCTTCTTTTTTTTAAAAGTACAGGTGTTTATTTTAAAAATATGTTAGGCACACACAATGGAATTTTATTTAGCCATTAAGAAGAATGAAATTATGTCATTTGCAGGAAAATGGATGGAACTTGAGACCATTATGTTAAGTGAAATACGCCAAACTCAGAAAGTCTTGGTAGTATGTTTGCTTTCCTATGTGGAATCTAGAGAGGAAAAAGGGAAAGAAAGTTGAGGAAGACCCCAAAAAATCATCGGAAGAACAGTAGAGTAGAGGAAAGGCACTATGGTGTGGGGGGAGAGGGGGCAAATACTGGGGAGTGATATTGGCCAAATTATATTGTTATATGTAAGAAGAAATCCCACCATTATTCACAACTATAATGTACAATAAAAATATGAAAAAATAAAACTCAGGTGTTTATAGCCATAAATTTCCCTCAGAGCACTGCTTTAGCTACATCCCATAAGTTATGGTATAATGTTTTTATTTTTTATTCATTTAAAATTTCCCTAGTGATTTCATCTTTGATTCCTCATTTCTTCTGATTTTAAATATCCTTAGGAAACATATCCAGTATCTCCATTTCTAGTTGATAACACATTTTGTTGTACAATTAGTCTTATAAAGAATAGTTTAGCTTGGCACAGTGGCACATGCCTGCAATCCCAGCTACTTGGGAGGCTGAGGCAGGATTGTTAAGTTTGAAGCCAGCCTGGGCAATCTAAAGAGACCCCTGCCTCAAAATAAAAAATAAAAAAGTCCTGAGTGTTTCAGTGGTAGACTGCCCATTGGTTCAATCCTCAGTACTAGGGGAAGAAAAAAGAATAGTTTAATAAACATTTGTTGAGTGGCTAATATGTTCAAACTTAAGTGCTGGAAATATAAGACAATCCCTCTACTGTAGTAATTCACAATACAGTGGGGGAAAGATAACCCAGACACATAGGAATTGAAAGTATAGAATGATACATTCAAGCATTCATTGTTTACATTCAAACACACAAATACACTGAATGCAAAGGTTGATGTATTAAAAGATTGATTTATGTTTAGAGTACAAAAGAAGATAGAAAAGGCCAGGCACAATGGCTCATGCCTGTAATCCCTGTGGCTCAGGAGGCTGAGGCAGGAGGATCACAAGTTTGAAGCCAGCCTCAGCAAATTAGCACAGCCCTAAGCAAATTAGGGAAACCCTGTCTCAAAGTAAAAGATTTAGAAAGGCCAGGCATGTGGCTCAGTGGTGAAGTGCCCCTGGGTTTAAGCCCTGGTACAAAAAAAGAAAGAAAGAAAAAGAAAAGAAAGAATGAAAAAGAAAAGAAAGTCATTAGTTCTAATGCAGTAGATTTCACAATGGAGATCATTACTGAGCAAGATTTCTAAGAACAAATAGAAAAACAAAACCCATTGGTTAAGCAAAGTGATAAAAGACCACTTCCTGATCAGTGGAAACAGCATATATAAAGACTTAAGAGATGTGAAACAAGATGGGTTATTCAAGACCACTCTTTCCCCTGTTCTCAGTCTATGAGATTCTGGTGAAGCAGACTCTACCCTTCACTCTAGGGTAATGGACGGGACACAGGCATAAGACAATTAGAGCATTATGTTTCCCTGTCCTCCATGATTGGTTCAGAAATGGTCACAAATCAAAGCTAAAGGGACGCAGTGGGCCTTTGACTGGGATTTTAAGAAAAAGACTTGCTTTTTCATGCTGGAAAATGCCCAACAGGCAGATGAAAATCCAACTAATTTTCATGTAGTTGAAACCAAGGAGATGGATGAGAGCCAAGGACGAGTGCCTGGTTCATAGTGGGAATTCAATAAATATTCATTGAGTAAATGAAAGAACGAACAATGTGCAGAACAGAATCCTGAGGAATACCAGGAGCTTCCAGCTGAACGCCATCTCGCCTCATTCTGAACTCCCAGGACAACTGATCAGAATTCTTTTTATGGTGTTTACCACCTTCTATATTATGGTAGAGTCATCTATAATCTGCATTACCTTTTCTTTTAGTATCTACTGCTTGTTTGATTCTACTTATTTGTATTATATGTAAAATTTTATATCAGTTGGCCCTTGCCAACCTCTTCAACATCAACTTTTATGGTGCCAGCAGTATTTGAGCACTTACTGTGCCCTGACCATGCCATGCTCACTTGTTCCTTTCTGTAGGCCACCCTCTCCTCCAGAAGACCAGAATACTTCCACTCAATTCACAGGCACTTAGGGAGAATTAACCAAGAGCCAATAAGTTGTGCCCATGGACTTTCCTCCCTGAATCGCCTAAATCTTGAGACTTTGTCCCCATATCCTAAACTGTAAGAAGGGTCACAAATCAGGTGATAGTCCTTATTTCTGTTGCAGCAACCACATTTTAAAAAAAATATTTATTTAGTTGTAGATGAATGCACAATATCTTTATTTATTTTTATGTGGTGCTGAGGATCGAACCCATTTACCACTGAGCTACAGCCCCAGCCCAGCAACCACATTTTTTTAAAACCCTCTTTTCAAGTCTAACACACAGTCAGACCCACAGCCATTTGCTGCTGCTAATTACATTACTTATAATGATAACATTTATCTAGCACATGCTGTTTGCCAGGCATTGTTCTAAGCTCTTTATATGGGTCATCCTATTTATTCCTTATACTAACCCTAGAGGTAGGTAATATTATTGCCAGTTTTATTTTATAGATAGCAAAGACAGAAACAAGGAGATATTGACTTAACTTGTCCAAGACCACATGATGAGCAGGTGGTGGAGCTAAGATTTGAACCTAAGCAACCCATACTCTGTTAACCATAAATCCCTATGGCTCCCAAGCTGGGCTTTACTGCTGAACAGACACATAGCTGTCTCATGGACAGCTCTTTTGGAATGGCCCTGAGTAGCAATCACTGAAGTTGTACTGTGGTTTCTCTTAATCAGTCATTTTTCCTTGTTTTTCCAGTGCTAGAGATTGAACCTAGGGCCTTGTGCATGCTAGGCAAGTGCTGTACCACTGAGCTACAACCCCAGACTCTAACCATCCATTTTTGATCAAAACCAGCCTGATTTAGTTGGCACTCTGTACTTTAATATTGATCTGCGTGTTGGTTGAAACTCTCACTAGTTCCCTTGGAGAGAGAAAAAGAAGAAGGAAAATCAGGCCAAGATTCATTTCCATTTTTTAAAGTTATTTTTAAAAAGAGAGATGATGGGGGCAGAGAGCATATGTCTGTCTCTTGAAAGGAATGATTCTCTGTCTCTTGCTCATGATTTTCTGACTTTGAAGCTCTGGCCCCCGCCGGAGCCTCTGAGCTCTCTCAGCCTATGTGCTCCTGTTGAAGGTGATGAGGACAAAATTGGGACAGGTCGCCCAGAAGACCCCTCTTGCTTTGTTCTGTGCAAATGCTCTCTCTTTCTGAAAATCCTCAGCTTTAGCTAAGCAAGAGAAAGGGCAGCCCCTATTTCATAAGAAGAAAGGGAGAGGGTCCGGGAGGCTGTTCTTTCCCCAAGTATTCAGGGAGTTGCTGAATAATAGGGAGAGAAGAGTCAGTGAAAGGACAAAAAAATAAAAAGAAATAAAAAATAAAATGACACAGCACAGCTCTAAGCTCCTCTTCTATCAGGTTTTACAGAGGGGCAATAGATTTTCTTCATTGCCAGTCCTGACTTACCACAGCCTTGTTTTTAATGAGGTATAATAAGGGGAACATTTTGTAACAACACGGTTCCCCTATTTTATCCCGCAAACAGCTGTGTCATGCTTGTGGCTGGAAGAATGAATCATATCTCTGCCTGCATATGCTAACTCCCATGTAATTACCCCAGCATCTTAAATAAAGCAGGCCCTAAACCTGTCGCTCACATTACAAGCAAACGGTGCAGACCTCGTAACTGGGGCCTCTATCATTACAATTAATTTATCACAGAAGCGACTGAGATTAGAGGCTAGAATTAAAACCCAGAGCATGGCGAGTCACTGCGGTGACACTGAAAAACAGGCTCTTGAGAGGTGGCTGGCTCCAGCAGCTGCCTGACTAATGCCTTTCCTGGGGAAAGCAGCCCGAGTTAGATTTTGTTTTCTTTACATTTTTCCCACTCAAAGATTTTACTAAAGTGATTTCACTGCCTCTCTTGATTCAAAATGATGTTGGAAAAATTCTACCTGATCCTTAACCAGAACTCTGAGCAGGAGTCACCATTTTCTCATTCTTACAAGACCACTGTCTCTCCATAGGAACAATCCCCTGAGACCTCCCATTTGTTTTTGTTATTAGAAAGGAATTTGTCATGACATCAGTTTGCTTCCTTTCAGGGGACAAGAGACTGGGGGGAGGGAGAAAACAGTCCAGAGCATTTGCCTCAAATGCACGATGCAATTTGCTTCTCTTCGGTGTTTCTCAGCCAGGGTTCCCAAACTGGACCACAAAGAAAAATGACCCAAGTAACTGTTTTCTTTGCTTTCCCAAAGGTAGTACAATTAGATGGTACATTCTAGGTACATAGGAGAGAACTTAATTCCTTACATTTGAGAATGCCTTGGAACATTTGTGCTCTAAGGTTGAAAAAGGCTGAAGAGAGACAATCAGATTGACTTAGCCACAGCAATACTAAGGAAGGACCCCAGAGAGCCCTCCTGCAGGTGCCAGTCAGCTCCTCTCCTATGCAAAGGGTTCTCACCCATCCACTCAAGCATGGGTTTCTTCCATTTATAGAGTAGACAGTGCCTCTCCCAGCCACTCTCCCTAAAACTCTAAGTAGAATATGCTAGATCTCCAGATTGAATCCTGGGGATCCTGTTGTAGTACTCTACACTTTCAGCTAATGCCACCTACTACTGTGTGGCAGAGTCTCTGTGTGCTCATTGAAACCTACCTCCTCTTCTTCCTGGGAACACAACTAGACTGAATTTCCCAGCCTACCTTGCTGATAAATAGACATGACTGAAGTCTGGTCATTGAATTAAAGATTCTGAATTCTAGAGGATGGCTAAACTTGAATTCTAAAATTAGAACTACAAACACTTTCAAAGACTGTTTTTGTTGTTGTTGTTGTTTGTTTGTTTTTGATAGAGTAACTAGCCTGTTTGGACTAAACCTTGAAAGTGAGAGGACCCAACACCTTCCTTAGGAGGCTCTACAGTTTGTGAAGAACAGGGAAGGAAAGACAACCCAGAGCCCAAGGCTGGGAAACAGTTATTGTTCCCAGATCTTGAAGCCATTTCACTGCTTGCAGAGGATGAGCAAAGGTCAGGGGCTTGGGAGAGCCATGGCTAGCTATTGGCTCAGACTCATGGAAAAGGTCCTCATAGCTTTGAGGACTTCCTCATAAACCTGGACAAGTGGGGCTGGGGATGTGGCTCAAGCGGTAGCGCGCTCGCCTGGCATGTGTGTGGCCCGGGTTCGATCCTCAGCACCACATACAAACAAAGATGTTGTGTCTGCCAAAAACTAAAAAATAAATATTAAAAATTCTCTCTCTCTCTCTTAAAAAAAAAAATAAAAAAATAAACCTGGACAAGTTTCACTCTGATGGGCTTTGGAAGTCTCAAGGCAGAAAAGGTAATAAGGGAAAGGCTATGAACATCTGACCCAAACAAAACAACAAATGTGTATGTGAAAGCAAACCAAAAATCATAATCTCAAAACAGACGATGTAGCACGACTGCCTACATTCTTTGGCCACTTCTGATCTGGTCCCTTCTCTACCCTGCCACTGCTGTGTTCTCATGGCTTCTTGGACACATCTACATTTTCAGGATAGAACCGTCTGCTGGCTCACTAGCTCTGGAGTTCTTCAATATCAGAAGAGCCTCATGTATCTCTAAACCCCTTCAGTCACCTCAGGACCTGGAACCCAACACCAGCTCAATATCCACTCAGTGACTGAGCACAAAGCATTGTTATGTGTTAGTATAACAGGTGCATTTATTTATTTATTTATTTTGGTTTGACTGGGGATTGAGCTCAGTGGTGCTTTACTACTGAGTTATATCCCCAACCCTTTTTAATTTTTATTTTGAAACAGGGTCTTTGCTAAGTTGTCCAGGCTGGACTCAAACTTGTGATCCTCCTGCCTTAGCCACCCAAGGTGGGATTACAGGCCTGTATCAGCACGCCCAACAATGTGTTTCCCAGGGAGTTCTACCACTAAGCTACATCCCCAGCCTTTTCGTTTTTTTTTTTTTTTTTAATTTTGAGACAGGGTCTCATTAAGTTTCTTAGGGCCTAGCTAAATTACTAAGGTTAGCCTTGAACTTTTGATCCTCCCGCCTCAACCTCCTGAGTCACTGGCATTATAGGCATGCACCACCACACCTGGCTCCAACAGTATATTTTCTGGAATGGGCATAATACCCTGCCTCTTCTTCCTCTACGGGTTGAGATTCTTTCTAAAATAGTGCTGTGGAGGATAGTTCTTCCACAGGTTTCCAGTCAGTCTTTTTTTTTTCTGATCAAGAGCAGGTATTTGGAAGCTGGCTTTTTGGCAGGGAGCAGGGCAGAGTGGAGCCAACTGGCCTTAAGGAGATGGAACTCATCCCCTAGAAAGGGGTGCATTTAACACTTTGCTTGAATCAGCCATAGGCTATGCCCATGGCAAATGCAAAGAATCCCATTTCAGATCCCTGGAACTCAAATACCTCATGACAATCAGAAAATAGCTCCTTTTCTTCCTGTAGAAAGATTTCTAGCTCCATTTAAGCTATTCATTACTCACTGAGAGAAGAACTGCAAAAATGCTTTGAAAAATATGCAGCACCATATATTAAAGGGGAACAGGTCAGTATTAGTATTAATCTTATTTTTCTCCCTCCTTTCACTATCATTACTGTAGCCCTCTCTCCCCACTCCTCCTAACCCAGTCCTGGCCAGCATGCACTGTATTCTTAGTTTTGTCTTTTTGGGGGAAGGGGTGGGTATTACTCCTCTATAGAAAAAGGAGTTGGGTCATTTTGGAATAGAAGTTAAAAGTGTGGATTCAAGGTCTGACAGGTGCTGCTTAAATCCCAGTTCTGATCCTTAAAGTTGAGAAAACTTTGGAAAATTACTTAAACTCTTGAAGCCTCTGTTTTCTTATCTGTAAAACAGGGATAAAATGAAACCAAACTCAGAGGGCTGAAGTATTGA
This sequence comes from Marmota marmota marmota, assembly GCF_001458135.2. Taxonomy (NCBI): domain Eukaryota; kingdom Metazoa; phylum Chordata; class Mammalia; order Rodentia; family Sciuridae; genus Marmota; species Marmota marmota. The sequence continues at coordinate 20,488,380 of NW_026000082.1, forward strand.
ATGCAGAGTATTTGGGACAATGCTTGATACACAGTAGGCACCCTGGAGTGTTAGCTATCATTGTTTATATTTTCCTATCTCTGAATTAACATCCATCTTCTCTTTGTTCTCCTCTTAACAATGGAGAAAATGACCTTCTTGCTGTTGAAGTCTAACCCTCCATGTGTGTTCTGGATCCTACCTCTTCTTGTCTTTTAAACCTCTTCTTTAATCACTGTCTCTCTCTTTTGCTACAATCAGTCTTTCTGTCTGAATTGCTTCTGTCAGTGCACACACACAACCTAGGGTCTTCCATTTAATAAGAAAAAATCTCTCACTTGACTCCATATCCTTTCCACCTGCCATCCAATTTTTCTTCTCTCCTTATAGCCAAAACATCTCCAAGCCTTTGCCTGTATCTGCTGTTTACCCTTTTCTCATTTTCCATTAATTTTTCGATTCATGAGAATTTGAATTTGCCCTGTAATTCCACTAAAATGGCTCTAAAGGTTATCAGTCCAGATAACTTCCAGATTGTCACATCCTGAAAACCCTTCCCTGTCCTTTATCTTCAGTACCATTGGACATGGTTCATCATTTGTTCTTTCTTAAAACACTCTTCTCTTCTGCTCTTTTTTTTTTTTTTTAAACCATCTGTCTTGTTGGACTCCTTTCTTCTTGTCCTCTACTAGGTCTTAAATTTTAGAGTTCTCCAGGGCTTGGCTCTGTGCCCTTATATTTTCTCTTTTTTATACAATCACCTTGGTGATTTCATCATTTGCAATCACTTTAAGTAGTGAGGTTCTGTTAAAACAAAAACAACACCTAAACTATGTGACATTGGCTTTGTGACTAGGCAGTGGGCAGGAAGGAAGCTGGCATAAAAGACTGGAATAATTGCAAACTGTATTATTTAGTGGTACATTATTTGTTTAAGCTAGAATAATCTGGAAGGTGGTCAATGTTCCTTATGAACTACTAGAGTTGGAGGAGATCTAAAACTAAATAATGAAAGCACAAACTGGCTGCTTTTAGCTGTGTTTGATGTGGCACTAATAAGAAAGAGATGAACTTAGAAAAGAACTGGCTAGTTTGCAAGCAGGATTAGTGGGAATACAGAAGTCAGAATTTGCTGGGTTGAAAAATAACTTTTTCATTCCAGTAAAAGATTTTCAAATTAAGCTTGATCCTGGGGCTAAAGATCAAAAGCTGCCAGAAAGACATAGTAGTTTTAGGGTAAAGTCAAAATCAAGTCTTTGTGCTCTGAATGAAGAAGATGGAATCATCTTTCAGCTGGAGAAGTTCCTAAAAAGCTTAAGAGCATGGCTTTACAGAAGCCTGACATGCCCAGAGTATCAGGAGTTAAGTCTAAGTGGATCCTATCTTGCAAAATATTGTGGATATAGCTTGTGACACATAGAATCGATTAGTATTAATGCATGAAAACCCACAATGTTTGTAAGAGAGCTGTATTGGCAAAAGCACTGCCAGTTCTAACTAAAAGAAATTGAGACCATTCAAGATGTAAAAGGATTTCTGGGTCCCCAAATTTCTACAAGCAGATAGTGGGTTGAAAAACCTGCTCAACTACAGAAAGGTGTGTTATCTAATGTCCTCTTCAGAAGTGGCTACGGAGGATGAAAAAGGAAGGACTCCCAGAGAACTGAACCAAGAGCATGCAGAATAATGGATGGATATCCACTCCCCGGAAGCAGAATCAGAGCCTAATCGGAGATTATTCCTACCACCTAGGTGAAACCTGTCAACATTCCCACCCTTGGAATGGTGGGCCCTGTCAACCTTTGCTCTGCAGAATTTTTAAATTTCTATGGATTGATGATTCCATGTGCCACCAATTCTTCCTCCATTTGAATGGAGTAGTTTATTGCCTTTATCCTGTACCTATTTATCACTGTATGCTGAAGAGGTACACAGTGATTTTTTTTTTTAAGTTCTTAAGGTCTTCAGATCAAGAGAAACCATACCAAGATCCACACAGAGATTACAAGACCTTGGGCTTTAAATGGGTACCATGGTTGGATAATATCTGAAGGAGTCTTGGGATTATGGGTGAGTATATTTTGCAGGTGGGAGGAATATGTGTATTCAGGAAGAGGTGGACAGTGACAGATTAATTATTGTCCAAAAATATTTATTTCTCAGGCTACTTTTATGGAAAAGTGTACACCCCTTGACTTTTAGCTCAATTATATCATTATTGTGGTCAATGGTATATTAGCATATGTGACCCAACCATGGCCTTGAAATGTGCTTGTGTGGCAGACCCTCCTGGAGAAAAGAACTCTCCCTAGGCAGCTCAAGCTGCAGAATGAATTTGCATGGATCAGACTTGAGCTCAACCTATTACAAGGACAGAGATGCCTGGCCAAGCTAGACTTAGAACAGTCCACCTACAAAGATGTGCGAGAAGTAAAGCCACTGTTATATGCAACGTACATTTATGTGTTTGTTACATAGCAATATCTGGCAGGTTTTTTTTTTTCTTATTCTTCAAATGCAACAAGCACTTTATTGACTTGGGCTTGTTAAAATAACCTGCTCCTTCTTTTTGAACATTCCCTTGTTCATTGCAGGTTTTAACCTCAGATTTTAATTTAAATGAATTTCTTCAGAGACCACCTTATTATTCTAGATAGTTGTGCCATTTATTTCATAGCACTGGTCCCCATTTGCAACAGTAAATAGTTTTTGTTGACTTGTTTTCCCAATTGAACTAAACCTTAGAAGAAAGGGACCATGTTCATTTATTCAACAATGCATTCCTAAAATCTAGGTTTAAGACTAATGCATAGTAGATTGTCAGTAAATATTTACTGAATAGAGGAATTTTAAAGTGAGCGAATAAGCCGAGATATTGGGCAATACTTGCTTATGTCATGCCTGGTTGCATCTGGACCAGCAATATGACTGGGTCAAAGATACAGCTCAGGCCATCTGCTGTTTTTGCCAAGGCCAGAGCAAACTTCTTAATGAAGTTTGGTTGGCATATTCTATCTACCCCCAAAACACAAGCATACTCACAAAACACATGCATACACACAGAGCTTGAATCGAGGCTGTGGCAGAAACGTGAGGCCCAATGATATCATCTACCTGTTGGTTCCAAGCCCATCGACACCTTTTTCAAGTTACACCTAGCTTCCTTCCAGTAGCATTTGCAGCTACAAGGTCCCAGTGTCAGACTTTGAAATGTGTCTGAAGCCTCAAACTAAACACTGTGAGGCAAAGAGGGATTCAAGGGCATGGCGATCCTCTCATAGGTGAAGGGTAAAAAGAAAAACCAGGGCATGGATTCTGGAACAAGCCACCAAGCTCACCTACTTGTTTCGGGAGATTTGGCTTTTCCCAGCCCCCAGCAAGTTTCTTTAAATTAAGATCTTTAAGCTCTATACTTTGTTATTTTATTTCCTTCTTCAAGACATTAAGCTTTTATGAAATGTTACATGTGAGTTACAGAAAGTTATGAAGCATAGAAAAGAGATGGACTTTTGTGAACCACCATCCAACTTAAGAACCAGAACAGGACCCACTCACAGTTGGCACTTCTTAGGTCCTCCTTCTAGATCCGGGAACCTGACCTTCCCACCCCACACACCTAACCATTGTCTCAGACTCTTCCCCCAGGTCCTTTCTTTCCTCCATAACTTGCCCAATTTGTATGTCCTTCCACAATATGTTGCTTAGTTTTGCTTCTTTTGGAACTTTATAAATGTATATATCTAAGTCTGTAGGTATTCTTCTGCAACTGGCTTTTTTCACTCAACATTATATTTCTAAGAGGATTTTTTGCATATATGGCTATAGTGCTTTCATTTTCACTGCCTTAAAGTATTCAATTATATTACTACGCTGCCATCTCTTTATCCATCCCCTGTTAGTGGAACTTTGGATCATCTACATGTTTTGTTTTATTGCCATGATGAACAACACTGATGGGAACATTCGTTTATACACATACCTTGGAGTACATGACCAAGAAATCCTTTAGGGGATATTTATAAGAATGGAACAGCTAAGTCATAGAATATATACATGATCGGGGTACAAGAAGGTAAGCTACGATGCATGAGGCCAGAGAGTTTTATCTGTCTTGTTCATTGCTTTATCCCCAGAGTAGATGACCTGATAGTTAATTGGTTGAATAAATGAAGATAATGCTACATTTCCCCAAAGTGATGATATCAATTTATAGTCTCAGTAGCCCTATCAGGTCCTACTTATTATAATTTTTCATATCAAACATAAATACCTCTTCCCCCATATCATTTGCTCATGTATACCACATTAAGCTTTTCCTTTTTCTGGGATGGCCATAGTGTCTGTGTGAACTAGGACAAGGTTAGCCACTCTAAGCCTCAATCTCCTTACTTGTAAAATGGGGATAGCAATACTTTTTTTCCATAAAGATTTAATACATTTAATAATGACACCCAATAAATGATAAATCCTATTACAGAGAAACCATATTGTTCAATGAATTGGTTAGTTAATCCGAAAAGTCCCATAAAGAAGAATATCATTAAAAAGAGATATATACTTACCTTGAACATTTTATTTTAACTTAAAATACATGAATATAGATTCATTCTCCAGCTTTTTGATGTAAAGCCAAGGCATGTGTCTGCTGACTGGCTTTCCAGATCTTTCCTGCATAAATCACACCCATAATACATTGTCTAGAATTTTAGTTTTTAGTGGGACAAGAACTTAAAGCAATCACACTTAGATTCCTAGATTGTCGTGATATTTTCTCCTTCATTGGTCTTACAGTTCTTCTAAGAGCAATTAGTGCTTAGACATTCACTCGAATTTTCAACTTCGCTTTCACAGGAAAAAAATCTTTACAATTTTATATTGCTGAAGTTATAAAATATGTAATGAAATTAAACAATTACAACAATTACTCCTGACATAATGAGGCTTAGAAACAAGTATGGTCAAGTTCTGGTGCACATTCAAGATACCTGGTGAGGGTAGCTGCGAGAGGCCATTCTGTATAACAGCAAAATCGAGAGCCAAGAGTACATTGTGGGCATCGGTTGACATGTTTTACACAGGACAGAGGGAGTGTTAGTTAACCTGGCAAATAAGCTAAGTGGAAGTTGGTTAAGATAAGCATGACATCATCATTCTCCATTGACATAGTTCCAGGGGCCACACTCTCCTCTGCTAATATCTCTGAAAGAAATTATCTTCCAGGTGGGCTTGATTCATTGTTTTAAGTTTGCCCCTGGCCAGTAACAGACAGGGGAAGATAAAAACTCCCCAAGAAACAAAGTCTACTAAGTTGGAAGAAATTCTAAAATGTTTATCTATTGAAGGGTTTCTCTTGATTTCCGAGAGTGGCTTGTCCCTGATAAGCTGAGACAGGAACACAAACGGGGAGGAAAGTTCCACCTTAGACACTGTCCTCTGATGGGGCACAGCACTATGGAGAGGAAGAAGGTCTGACTTTAATTAGTCAGCCCATCACCCTCCTAAACTCCACTGCAACCAAAACAAACCAGGCAGTCCCATATGTCATAAGAATTAAAGGCATGGTTCCCACTTCCTAACGATGCTTTTACAGAAACCGTTCCACTGTAAAACTTTATGATTTGAATCTTTATAGCCGCCAGCAGAGCACATGTTCACTGCCTTAAATTATAACTTAATCACAATAGAAGCTGACTTTTCAGCCCTTTGCTGTCAAGAAGGGAGAGGGAAGGGGCCCAAGAGCAAACTGCCTCTATCCCTCCACCCTCTTGCCTCCTCCCAGGTTGGAAGCTCTGCCTACTGTAGTCCCAGGAGAGCAAAGGGGACAGAAGCGAGCATAAGGCTCACAGCCAGGAAGCCTAAAAGCAAGAGCCATGAACACAGACCTGTTCAGGCCTGATGAGTGACACTTAGGATAGCGTGAACGCTGCCAAGAAGCAAGGCAAGAAAGACTAGAGAAAGGAAAAGCAGACGGCATTTGAAGCCCGCCTCATCACTCCATTGGTCGAATGACGCATTTCCCTAACTTGGGTTGAGCATCCTCTATGGTTGGAGACTGGGGTGACAAAAAGGAAACAAAAGGAAAACCTCCTACTCCCCTCAGTTCAAAATGACAAACGCACAGAAGGTAGGGAGCGGAGTGACAGAAGATGTCAAACAAGAATGCTGAGACCAGATCCCCAAGTGCCTCCCGTGTCACACTAGGACATTTAAAAAAAAATAGTGTATATATATATATATATATATGGTTGGACACAATACCTTTATTTATTTATTTTTATGTGGTGCTGAGGATCAAACACAGCGCCTCACATGTACTAGGCCAGCACTCTACCAGTGAGTCACAACCCTAGCCCCACACTAGGACATGTTTATTTTATTACTTAGGAAATAGGGTAAACTTTTGAGCACCGGAGCAACATGAGGAGATAGTTTTTTAAAGACTCTTCATTCAAAGATACACAAATGGTCAAAAATTGAAAGGTCATCAATAGTCACTAGAGAATGTAAATCAAAACCACAATGAGGGGCTGGGGCAATAGCTCAGTGGTAGAGCGCTTGCCTATCACATGTGAGGCCCTGGGTTCGATCCTCAGCACCACATACAAATGAATAAATAGAATAAAGGTATTAAAAAAATTCCTTCCTTAAAAAAAAAACACACACACACACACACAATGAGATGCCACTTCGTATTTACTAGAATGGCTAGATATAAAAACAAAACAAAAACAGGAAAAACAAGTGCTGCCCAGAATGTGGGGAAATTGGAATCTTGTACATGGCTTATGGGAATGATGAAAATGATACAGCATCCATGGAAAATAATTTGGCTACTCCTCCTCAAAATATTAAACTTAGTTACAATGTGACCTAGCAACTCACTTCTAGGTGTACAGAGAGTTGAAAACATAAGTCCACACAAAAACTTGTACAGTTATGTGAACAGCAGTATTATTCATAGTAGTTGAAAAGTGGAAACAACTATTTATCAACTGATGAATGGATAAAGAAAGTGTGGTATATTTGTATAATGGAATATTACTTAGCTATAAAGAAGAAAGTACTAAAACATGCTTCAATAGTGGTAAAACTTAAAAACATGCCAAGTGAAAGAAAGACGATTTTATTTGTATGCAATAATCAGAATAGGCAAATCCATGAAGAGGGGTTGCCAGGCAATGGGGATGCAGGGAGAATTCAGAAACATAGGGTTTGTTGGGGTGGGGGGGTTGGAAACGTTCTGGAATTAGAGAATTGAGAGGGCTGAACCATAAACATTGTAAATATACTAAAAAAAATCAGTGATATGTACACTTAAAAATGATTAAAATGGTGAATTGCATGGGGTTTTTGCAAATACATATATATAATCTCTATCAAGAGAGGAGCAAGATTAACGGTCAGGGAGATGAGTTTAGAAACCTACTGAAATAATCAAGACAAGCTATAATAAAAATGAGAAAGGGAAATCCAACAAATATCTGGTAAGTGCCTGAACTAAAATAGTAGTAGTGGGGACAATGAGGAAGAGAAAGATTCAAACATATTTAAGGAAAAAAAATCATATCTGGATGTTTGCCATGGGTGATCAGATAGGCGATGTTACCATTAATCAGAACAGGGAACAGAAAATGAGAAGTGGGTTGGAAGAAAAGCAGGACAAGTCTTTGGGGGACATGATAACTATATGCTTTTAATCAGATTATTAGTTGACAGAATAACACCTCCACTTCTTTATCTCCCATTTGTTAAAACAAATAATCAAGAAATTAATACCTACTATGTGCTTGGTAGAAACAGCTGGAAACAAATTTTTGGAGTTTGGTAGAGTTCTAAGCTGGACATAGATAATTAGGGATTCACAACATAGAAAGTGGATGGGGTTGTTTATGAAAATGGATAGAGGAATAAAGAAAGCTGACCACGATCCTCGAGGATGATGATCCTTTGGGGAAAAAAAAGTAGATGTAGTGTCATAAAAAAATGCATAATTCAAGGAAATATAGAGTTTGAAAGGGAAGAAATAGGCAACAATGCAAGATCTGGTGAGATAGCTGAAGGCATCCATGAGATTTGATAATTAGAAGCCAGGCAGCTGGCCTCAGGTGGAGTGGGGGAGGTCAACCTGGGCTGCACTGGGTCCGGGGATTCATGGGAGATAAAGAAGTGGAGGTGTTATTCTGTCAACTAATATTTACTGAGTGTCTGCTGTGTGTTAGATCATGATAGGGAGGAAATCCTTCTAGAGGGGTCTGGAAATAATGAAAGAACTAGAAGAGTAAACAGGAGGATACAAGCCATGGCAGGAGTTGGAAGGATAGGAGGGCATAGCCTAAAGGTGAAAAGTTTGAGGTTGATGTGTTTTAGTGAGAAGGTTCATGATGTGGTCATGGGACAGGCTGGTGGAGTGGCAATATAAGTCTTTAGAAATTAATAGGCCAAGTGACTATAAATGGAAAGTATGGGATCATCCCATCGACCCAACAAGAGATGGAATAAGAAAATAGACAAATGAATGGTGGGACAGTAAGAGCCTCAAAGAGGGGGAATTGTGTTTATCTTTGTTTATTTTCTTTTTCTTTTTTGCCAATAAATACACCTATATATTCCACTGACAGCGGTATTGTAGACGCTCCATAAATAAACACTGCCAACTGACTGATGTTCTCAAAAGCATCTCAGATCTGGCATGTTGTAAACTGTACTCTGATATTTCCTTCCAAATTTAGTTCTCTTGCATTGTTACCTGTCTTGGTGAACGGTACCATCATCTACCCAGCTGTGCACGCCAAAAGCTTAAGACACGTTATTGACATATTCCTTCTTCTCTTGTCACTGGGGGTCAAATCCATCATCGAGTCTTGTCTATTGCACTTTCCTCAACATCTCTCACTTGTGTCCAGATTGCTTGACCTTCGCTATCCTGATCTAAGCAACCATTGTCTTCTGTCAAGTCTGCTTCCTGACTCACCTGCACATGGCTCGCACCTCCCTGCAATCCATTCTCTACCCTGTCTTTGTCAGATGTCTCCTCCACCCTCCACCTATCTCACTTTCATCCGTGTTCCCAATCTTTTCCATCCTAGTCCTTGTCATGATCCCTGACATATAATTTTTCAAAGACGAGCATCATTTTGTAGATTCAACCTGCTCGTGGCCAATAAAATTTTTATGGCTTCTAGACCTTTTTATTATAGAAGAATTAGGATTAGTAAAGATTATTGTGGTTATAGGAGAATAAATCTTTAGTTGATGTAGATTGGGCCTCTGCTGTTGCCTCTGCCTACTAAGTATTTCCTTCCCTGGTTTAGCTAACTCCTACTCATCCTCCTCAACTCAGCTTTCCTAAAATTCCTGTCCAGGTCATATCCTACTCTTAGATGTCCATAGCATAATCTGCATAATTCTCCTTCATAGTTGCAATTTTACATTTGTTCGAAAAAAAAATTGATTAATATCTGTTTCCACGAGAAAGGGCTGTGCCTGACACACAGAAGGGACTCATAAATATTGATTGACTGAATGAATGCTATATTAATAAACTTGCTCCATGTTGATAAGTGACAGATCAGAAACCGTGTCCCAAGTGGAGATGTATTAGGTGGGAGGTTTAAAAAGTGAGCTCCAAGTTCCCTTTCATTTTTGAGGTCTCTGGCTTTTCTGGGTGAATTTCCATTCTTCTCCATTCCCTCCTTTCTTTAAGCTGGCCTGCTTGGCCTTATCAACACAACTCCATTTGGTTCCTAAATTGGAAGGAATTAGTTCCTTCAGACACAGTACTTTCCTTTACCGGACAATTGAAAGAAACTTCTCATCAACCTTAATAATCAGACATTTATTCTATACTTAAACACATCTAATAATAGAGTCCAACTCATCTCCAAAGGATTCTTTCTGTTTTTCCTTTTCTCTAATAACATAAAAATTTAATACTTTTTTCACATGACCATTGGCCATGTGTATTTATTTATTCCTGAAACTAGTGCTTTTATTCCTTTTTTCTCTCTCTCTCTCTCTCTCTTAATTTTTAAAAACTGATTTATAAACTCTTGGCAGATTAAAGAAATTAACCTTTTGTCAAATTATGTGGCAAATGTTCTCCAGTTTGTTGCTGATCTTTTGATATTGTTTTTGGCATCTAAACAATTCTATTATATATAGAACAAAATTTTAAAAATACGAAAAGAATATATAATGAACTACAAAGTTTCCTTTCATCCTTGTTCTCCAGCTCAGTCCTCCTCAAAAGCAAGGGCTATTCAGTTTCTTGTATATATTTCCAGAGCTTGTCTAAGCAGTAACAACAGACATGTGTAGCTTGTTTTCCTCCCCAACGCCCACAAAAGGTAGCTCTGTACTCTGCTTCTGCACCTTGCCTTTTCACTTACAACACAGGTATATTGGAGACCTTTCTGTCAGTACATAAAGAGCTGATAGATACTGCCAAATTGCCCTCCATGGAGGTTGAACCAATTTACACTCAGATCAGCAGTGTATGTGAATGTCTCATTCCACAGCTTTCACTAGTACAATGTTAAAACCCTTTTTGATCTCTACCAACCGTAAAAGCAAAAAAAAAAAAAAAAGAAGAAGAAGAAGAAGAAGAAAGAAAGAAAAGCATGGTTTTCTCTAAGAATACATTTGAGCATCATATCATAGATTTAATGTGTTATGGCCATTCAAAAATTTTTATGGCTTCTAAACTTTTCCATTTGGGCAGAATTAGGATTAAGAAGGATTATTGCAATTATGGTAGAAAAAAAATCTTTAGTTAGATTTAGTCACCTGCTTGCCCACTGGTATAGCAGTGGAGGGTTTGAGCTTTATCCTTCTTTTTATCAGTCACACATCTGTGACTCAGGATATACAAAAGTAGTGCAGAAAGAGTATGAGCTTTAATGTTATGCAGACTTAAATTGGAATGCCATCTTCCTCCTTTGCCTTTTCTTTTCATATTAACTTATTGAAGTTTTACTATGTGTCAGACCCAGTACAAGATGCTGGAGATTCGAAGACCAAAAAAAAAAAAAAAACACAACCATTTACCACAGTTCCTGCCATCCAGGAGCTCTCATATAATGAAGGAGCCAGCGCATAAACCAGAAAGTGTAATGCAAAATAGATAACAATAATGATGATGTGGATGCCGATGAGATACTGATAATAGTTGGCAGCTCTGTGGATGATGAATTGGGAAATGACGAGACCAGAGGCAAGGAGAGCAGTTAGCAGGCTGTAGCAGCCATCTCAGCAAGCAGTTCAGTGAGAATGAAGAAGAGGAATCAGATTCTAGATATAATGAGGCAAAAGAAGTAAGACAGTGGTTTTGATAAGAGCAGGGAACAAGGACAGACTGCAGGGAGTTGAGGATGTGACTGAGAATTGAGGAAAGCTGCTGCTTGTTTTATATGGCAGCTCTTGTGGCATATTAGATATTTGTTCATGAATCATCCACTCCCTCTATTCTTCCACTGCCATCTTCCCTGCCCCCACTGATGTGCCTGGCCCATAAGAATTGCTTTGTCTTCAAAGCAGAACAGAGTGACTTTTCTACTGCTTGACTTTAGACTTAGCCAGTGACCTTCTTCAACCAATGGAATGTTAGCAGACATCAGGCAAGTAGAGGCTCAAAATGTGCATGCAAAGTTGATCATGGTCTGTTGGGTTTCCACCTTCCACCATGAGAAGAGTATGCTTCTGGTAGCTGCTGGTTCAAAACAATAAAGGACACAGAGCAGACCTGGACCTAACCCACAGTTTGGAGCCAAGCCCAACTGAGCCTGGCCTAGATCAGCTGCATCTCAGCTGATCCACATACCTCTGCACTTCAGAAATAGATACTCACCACCTAATGGCATGGAGTTTTGAGTAGGTTTGTTATACAATGTTGTTGGAGCACGAGCTGCTGATATAGATCTCCAACAGCAATATCTCTTCTCTAAGCTAAATTCCTCCACTTCTTTCAACTGTTCATCATGACTTCTCCTTTCTTAGTTCTGCCAGATTGCTCTGCAAGATATCCCAACTGGAACCAATTAGGAAGCACTCCCCCAAAGAGTCATCAAATTAGAATTCTGCACACATATGACCCTCTTCCCTTCAACTCTGCCTCTATTCTAGAGGCAGCCATATGGCAAAGGAAGAAGGAATCTGTCCCTGGGGTTTGGACTCTAGAATGAAAAGACTTAGTGAGATTAAAACTCAAGCTCCCCCCACCCCCAATAAGTGAATCAGAAGGGAGTGGTCTTCAGCATCTTGTGAATTCTGGAAACTCAACTTATTCTATAAACCAAAAAAGGATTTCAGGAAACATCAAAAATGTCAATATGGATGCCAATCATGCACCAAGTGTCTATAGCTGATACTCGAAAGAAAATACTGCTGCTTTATATTCAAGACCACACAAAGCCTTTAGGAAGGTAAAGGCAAGATATGGGGCTGATCCATATTTTGTGGAATCTGAAATTGAGCATTTATAACTTTAAGGATTCTCTTAAAAAAAAAAGAAACAAACAAAATTACAAATGTAAAATTAGGTTCAAAGCAAATATTTATTAGAATGACAAATGATGTCATAACAAATTAACAGAATTTTAAAGTTGAGGAACATCATAAAAACTTTTTAATAACATTTTTTAAAATAATTGTCTGATATGCCTCTAAATGTTTATTTACTACATTTGGGGGGCTGCAAATTCTGACTCTTCATATGAACAATAATTTTGAAGTATCATTTTCTACAAAGAAAATAGAAATTCAGTCCTTTCTGTACCACTATTGATCAAAATGTGTTTATTATTTTTAGTTTTGAGATGTTTCTTTCAACTTCAAATCTCCTTACTTCTTAGGATTATATGAAATTTGGGGAAATCTCTAGCAGGTTTTGCTCATATGGGAGTTGTAATATTTCAGGGCATTTCAAGTTTTTCTAAATACTCTTGAACTTCATTGACACTGATTTATTACTGGTGTCCTAATTAGAGCAACATATTATAAGTTTTATGTGATTTTTGGCAATGTTAGTAATTAGATATGTGTAAAATGCATTCGTTATTAGAAGTATTGCAATAGGTTTGTGCCCTATATACATAGAAATTTTTAAAAATTCTATTTCATGTGAGTCCCTTTAAAAAAGAAAAAATATATATGCTACATTTATAGTTCTATACACTGCATAAAAAACATCTTCCAGATAGGTGAGGTTTCATTTTGACCAGGCATTAGCAAGAACCAAAATTTCCACTGACAATTTTACATGTGTGATGACAAGTTTCTGAAACCATCCATTTTTAAGCCTTGTTTCTGTTCCGTTGCCAGGTGTCACAGGACACATGTGTGACCACGTAAAAATATTGTTAAGGCCCTTCCCAGGGTCTTGAATGGAATCCATGTAAGTAAAAGACCCTTAAGCTTAGATCAGTTTCAGAGATGGTCCACTTCCAGGTGGATAAAAATCCCAGCTTTAGGGCTGAGGATGTAGCTCCGTGGTACAAATTCCATTTGCCTGGAATGTGTGAGGCCCTGGGTTCAAGACCCAAGACCACCACTACCAAAAAAAAAAAAAAAATCAGCTTTACTTTTTCTTGGTTTAAGCACCATCAATAGACAGCATTACTTGTTTTGTTTTTCCTACATTACACAAACATTTAGTGAATACTGACTAGGTGCTAGGCACTAAGGATAGTGCTAAAATGAATACAGTCCCTGTCCTCATGAGCTTATGCTTTAGCCAAAAGATAGACGAATATCAATCAAATAAAGAGCCACACTTTAGTGGAAGGTGACAAGAAGATTTCTTTGGGGTTGTTCCTGTTGTGCCCAAACCAAACCAATTCTTGAGATTTGCTGACATGAGAGGGACAAGCTGGGAATGCGAGGAACCACTAGAGAAAGACCCCGTAGAAGCAGGTCTCTTCTGACCTATGGCTCCCCCAGGGTTCAGCATCTAGTACTGTGCTCCATGCCCGCCCCAGTCTGCTCTGGACCTCTGCCTCTGCCCCTTCAGACTTGGAATTGCTGGTGTGTGAGGCTGGCAATGGCCAACTGAACATCGGCTGGGGAACCCAGGACCCAAAGTCTGGCAAAGGAAGCCCCAGATGCTGGTCCAAGGAGACAGAAGTAAGACTACTTCTCACCCTAGCAAAAAATTGGGAATTGGACCGGGATTGTGTCTCAGTGGTAGAGCACTTGCCTAGCATGCGTGAGGCACTAGGTTCGATCCCGGCACCACATAAAAAAAATAACAATAATAAATAATAAAACAAATAAAATAAAGGTATTGTGTCCATCTACAACTAAAAAAATATTTTTTTAAAAAATTGGGAATTGTGAATTCCCTCAATGAACACCACGGAGAGGCTGTGATCTCCCATCACACTCTGCCCTTCTTTCCCACCTTATACAAAGTTAGCCTATTGACATTTCTCTAATCCTCTTTTCAACCAAGCATCTTGAATCGTCTTCGCTCATTTCCTCCCACTTCCTATTTCCAATTTACTATCAATCCATAGCACTCCAGCCTTTGCTGTTGAAACTGCGACTACTAAGTGTTATGGGTGCTGTCGCCGCCCTGCCCTTACTACTTCAGTGAACACCAGACTTCCAGCCGTTAGTACCTGCATCTATTTGCCCGAGGGCTTTCTCTTACAGCCAGGATCATCTTTGCTGCCCAAGCAGGTGACGGGAAATGTCAGTGAATTAATGCCTTCCCTCAGCAGCCCTCAACCAATGACCTGAAAAAAAAAATTGTTATATAAATAACCCACCTCCCTCAGCCCTCCAGAGGGTAACCATGAGGTGAATGCTCTGCACAGAACACTCCAGAACTCTTCCAATGGGATTAAGCTCAACTGTCCACAGTTGTCGGTGACTGGATTCACCCTTGATTGGCTGTTCCACCTCTCCTTGTTTCATATCCCTTACCCACAAATCACTCCCCACTATTCTTTTATCTACCCAATAAAGGAATCCTTGTCTCAGCTTCTGCTTCTAGGAAACCCCAAAGTAAGCACCAAGCTCACCAATGATTTGATTGTTTCAGTCCTAATCAACCAGTCAGTTAACAAATGTGCATTGAGCATCTACTAGGTGCCAGGCATTGCCTCACCTTGCCTCCCTCTTTGTTACATTGGGTACCAGTACCCACTCCTTCTTGCAGCTCTCCTTCTTTGGGCTTAGGCCTCCTTGCATGTGGATGTTCCCTCTTTCATCCGCAGCTCCCACGCCATGACCCTCATACAGTGGTGCCATGTTCTCAGCTCAGCCATTGCTCCTCCCTCTCTATGTGCCTTTCTTTGGAGATGTGAGTTACTTGCAAAGGATCAAATCCAACTTACTCATTGAAGATTTCTAAGTCTCTTTACCTATTTTTACTTTGTCTCCTGAATCTCAGATTTTGTTTCCAACTACCTATTGGTCACCTGTACCTGGAATTTGCAAAGTTTCCTTGAATTTAATACATGCCATGTTTGGGGGTTAATCTGACGGGTTCTGTGTAAGGACAAGTCTGGTAAAGAAATGGTGTAGAAGATATTAACAAGAGATAAGTTCAAAGAGATGGATCATGAGATGTAGGTTCACCAGGGAAGGAGGTGCTTCTGGGAGTAGGCTGAGAAGACGGCAAAAACATACAAGAGTCTAAGGCGGTGCTGGATTATTCAACAGGTAAACACATATTTGGGGCATCGGCAAAGCAAAGTGAACTCCCATTAACATCTCCTTAGAAAATCCTTGAAAAAAATTTAAAAAGCACCAAAATAGTCACCGTGGGAAAAATCAGAAGTTTATTGAACTTCCTTATACTTATTTTACAAGTTAGTATTATTATTATTAAGTTACCTAAGGGAACATTCTCTTTTTTGGTGCTCAGGGAGAATTAAAAATCTGGTCTGTGCCTGGGAGTTCATGAGATTCAAGCATAGCTGTAGTAGGAGCAAGAGAGAGAGGAAGCTGGAGGGACACAGGTTGTCATCCAGGGGTGAATGCTGTCCTCTTTCTGTACCAACCTACTGGGCTAGCTGGAATTTATTCCTACAGTACACATACTCATCAGGGGCCACGGCATCCAGAATGTTCCTGGCTGTAGGCCATACGTTGCATGGCCACATTCTTCTGCCCAGCTAGTGTAAGTCATTGTCATGATTCCAAAATGTTTATATTTCCATGGCAGTAGTTACTGTGTTTACATAATTTAATTAAATATGATGTAAGCCAATAGTGCAAAAAGAAGGAGAATTATTGTTCTTACAAACACCAAATGCTCTGGGAAAACTTAGTAAAGGTAAATATCTTTTTAAAATGCTGTTGATTGGGTGGGGATAACTGGAAACCAGCTATCATTTATTGAAGGTTTAGTATGTGTCAGTCACCACATTAAACCTTTACATAAAATACTTATTTGATCCTCACAGTAACTCTCTGACATGGGTACTGAGGAAATTGAGGCCCAGAGAAGCTAAGCACCTTGCTCATGTTAGATGGTGCATGCTCGATTTGAACCAGGGCAGTCTGGCTCAAGAGATTGTTGTTTTTTTGTTTTTGTTTTTTTTGTAGTGGGGATTGAACCCAGGGACACTTAACCACTGAGCCAAATCCCCAGTCCTTTTTTTGTATTTTATTTAGAGACAGGGTCTCACTGAGTTGCTTAATGACTCACTAAGTTGCTGAGGCTGGCTTTGAACACATGATCCTCCTGTCTCAGCTTCCCAAGGCGCTGGGATTACAGGCATGTGCTGCTGCAGCCAGCAAGACTGTACTAGCTCTTAATTGTTACGCTATCATGTGAAAAAAATGGGAAAAAAAAAAAACTAACAATGAAGTCTATGCTGAAGTTTCCCGTTCTATTTTAAAGAAGTTGAATCTGAAATCCATAGACATTGGATATGGATGCAGTTTTTCAAGAATCCAGGACTCCACCCTTAAGGAAAGACCCCTGTCCTCTACTCAAAAATTAATAAGTATCTGGGCATTTAGAATAAAATGTTCCAAGTATATATGTAGCACTTTCTGTATTTCTTACTTTAACAAAGTGACTTTGATTAACTTAGTGGCAAATCTGAATGAATAAGTTAAGGCTTCTCTACTTGAGAATTTAGAAGTTTAGACATGACATAGCCAAAGCTATAGATGAAGAAACAATTATCTTTCTAAAGCATAATCTGAATATAACACTCACACTCCCTTGATTTTAAACCTTTGATTTCCACACCTACCCCTACTCCCAACTAGGAAGAAATCCAAGGTTACAAATGGGATCCTGCCTACAGCTTCAATCTTATTGGGAAGAGGCCAGTCCCTCTTTGCCTTTATTTCTAGTCATTTGATAATTACCCATTGTCCTGTCATGCTTCTGTAGCTTTGCATATATCATTTTTTTTCTAGAATTCTCTTTACTTTCTCCTCCAACTGGGGAAAACTTACTCATAATTTTTCTTCATTAATTTATTCAGCAAACAATTCCAGGCACTTATTTGTATGAACAGTGAGACACACACACACACACACAATGTCCTCATTGAAATGTTATGATAAACTATATTTTTTTCTTCAAAGCATTTATCACAATTTACTATTTTATGTTATGTTTTGTGTTCATTTGCTTAATGTTTGAGGAAAAAGGGAAGAGAGTGTAGATACATGTTGCTATGAGAGTACATGTTGCTTGCAGGGAGAAGGAAATGGTCAGGAACATTGAGGAATTCATACTGGGGCTGAGATCTGCAGGATATGTGGGCTTACCTGGGCAAAGCAGGTTGGAGGTGGGGATGCTTAGGGGAAAATGGGTCTGGTGGGAGGACATGTGTTACAGACCAAGGGAATAGCAAGTACCAAGATACTAAAGCCAAAGGAGGGGAGACAGGTTTAAGAAACTCAAAGAAGGCCACTCTGGATTGCAGAGTGTCCTGCTTTGACTAGAGGATAAGGTCAGATCCTGCAGGGCTCCAGAGGTCATGTGAATTCAATTTTATCTTTATCAGAAAAGCAAAAGGAAGCCATGGGTGAGACTTAAGCAAGGAAATAATGTTTTCAGGTATATGATTTTTAAAACTCCTTCCAAGCCATTCATGGTGGTGCATGCCTATAACCACAAGGACTTCGGAGGCTAAGGCAGGAGGATCTCAAATTCAACCCCAGCTTGAGCAACTTAGCAAGATCCTATCTCCCAGCCTCAGCAACTTAGCAAGACCCTGTCTCAAAATAAAAAATAAAAAGAACTGGGGATGTAGCTCAGTGGTAGAGCACCCCTGGGTTCAATGCCCAGTACAAAAACACAAATACAAATAAGCAAAAATCTTTCTGTTCCCATGTGGGGAACAAAGGGTGAGTGTGACAATCGTCACTCCTCTCTTAAGCCTTCCTTTTTCCCAGTGGCAATGGATCCATTTTGGGATAAAACTTTCTCCCACAGGCTCCTACCAAATTTAGGAAACTCCTTGAGGGCAGGGACTTGGTCTGTTCAATTTACATCCCCAATGTCTAATAGCTTCCAGCACTTAGTAGGTTCCTAATAAATGTTACTTAAATAGTGCACCTGTATTATGTCATTTCTCACACTACCCCATTTTCTTATGAAGTATCTCAACTCCGTGGTTTCCCAGGACTGTGATGATCTTTCTCGTGAGGGAAGGACTGAAGTCATAGTTAACGCAATGTTAAAGTTGTGGACAAAATTCATATTGTCTAAAAGGAGGAGACATTTGTCTAGGTAACAGATTTTTTTTTCTTGTTCTACACCATGTAACAACCTTACTTCATTATAAGGCTATTGGATCCTTGGCAACCAAATAATTCCACAAGTTCTGTAGAGGAAAGGAATTCCATTCTCTCCTAAACTAAACACCTCCAGAGTCTAATGGCAATTGTCTGGACTTGGATTACCTAACAGTCTTTGTGTTCTTTCCCATTGAAGATCTTAGGATATTTCTCCAAATTAAAAGGAAACTTATTTTGGAAATATGACACTCCACCCATATGTACACTAGAATGACAAGATCTCAAGGCTGGAAAAGTTCTTCAGAGTCATTAATCAACCCCTCATCATCCCCATTCAAAATTTAAATTCTGGGCTGGAGTTGTGGCTCAGTGTTAACGTACTTGCCCAGCATGTGTGAGGCACTGGGTTCGAGTCTCAGCACCACATATAAATAAATGAATAAAATAAAGCCCATCCACAACCAAAAATACATATAAAAAAATTTTAAAAAATTAAATTCCCTTAGGAACTTTCCTTGCTTCTCTGTCTAGCTGTCTAGCCTCAGGGTTTGGCTGTCTAGCCTCAGGGTTCCTGAGACAAGCTCAGGTATCAGCCAGACAGACAGCAAATACTAGAACTGGAGAACTCAGGTCACCCTGGCTCTTTGCTAGTTCCTATGCTTATTCTCAAAACAATTTCTCTATTAGGTTTATATAGTTCTGTATAGAATTTTCTGACTAGTCAATTGTCTATCCTCTTGCCAAGTCCTCTCCTTACTCTAGACCCTTAGTTTTCAGAACTATTTTTCCTTCCCAATTTATTCATCTTTCCATATTGTTCTGTCTCCATTTCTTGCAACCTACTCAAAATATCAAACATCTTAATTAATTATAGTCAATTCATCAAATATTTTTTGAATCCCCACTACATTTCTCCCATCCCACCCATTTCTCCTTCCTTTGGGAGCACCAGGAGTCTGGCAGCAAGACTCCCACCTCAGTCTCACTGCCAGCTCTATCTCCAGCCTGTCTCCTTTCCCCAAACCCTTCCCCCATAACAGTCACCTTTTTCTGTAGCTGACAATGGCTCACCTTTCTAATTCAAACTAAATCTTGGTGCCACAGACTTTCAGGATCAGCATTAGAGGTTCCAGGCCCACCTCTCTCTACCTACTATCCTCAAGGCCCCATGCTCTTTCTAGGCCACCATTACATCATGGTGTTCCAGGGTAGCACTCACCACGCCCCATTTATGCAACATTATGTTTTCATTTCTTTTCTTCCCCTTCTTTTACTCTCCTTTCTTAAGTTTTCCGTTTTTCTCTTCTGCCTCCTATGACCCCTTTGGGATCTTACTTAGGAAAACTTTTTAGTATCATCTTGATCCCTCATCTCCCAAGTCCTGTCACTGAGGTGTCCTTCCTGGCACTTGGTGCCTGCAGCATTGTGGTGTGCCCTATGCCCTCACTAGGATGAACTTCAATGAGGAGACCAAACTCACATCCTTGAGAAAGAAATTTGAAGCAAAAAAAAGAACAACAGAAATAAAAATCTAGGAAACATAGAATAAGAAAACAATATGGCAGTTGCTTAGAAAGTCAACATACTTACCATGTGACCCAGCACTTCCCTCCTAGGTCTTCACTTGAAAACTTATGTTTGCACAAAAACTTGTTCACAGATGTTTATAGTAGCTTTATTCATAATCATCCCAAACTGGAAACAACCCAAATGTTCAACTGGTGGATGAATAAATAAACTCTAGTGCATCCATACAATGGAATACTACTTAGAGATAAAAGTAATAAACTACTAAAATAGAAAGCAAGATTCCAGGAGCTAAGGACAAAAGGAAATGAGGAGCCAGGTACAGTGAGTGGCACATGACTGTAATCCCAGTGGCTCAGGAGGCTGAGGCAGGAGGATCGAGAGTTCAAAGCCAGCCTCAGCAAAAGTGAGGTACTAAGCAACTCTGTGAGACCCTGTCTCTAAATAAAATACAAAATAGGGCTGGGGATATGGCTCAGTGGTCGAGTGCCTCGGAGTTCAATCCCTGGTACCAAACAAATAAATAATTTAAAAAAGGAAATGAGGAAATTTTTTAGGGAGTCTATATCCTGATTATGGTGGTGCTGACATGATTGTATGCATTTGTCAAAACTTATAGACATGAGGTCTGGAGATATAGCTCAGTTGGTAGAGTATTTGCCTCATATGCACAAAGCCCTGGGTTCAATCCCAGCACCACACACACTCCCACAAAAGTACACCGTCAAGAATAAGTGTTACTATAGTAGTTATACCCTGATAAATTTGACTTTAAAATATACCCCCTAAAATTAAAAAATAGTAATAAAGACAAATTTAGAAACAAGCAAAAAACAAGAAGCTAGGTCAATCATACTAAAAATATCCTTTAAAATACACCAACAAGGGGCTGGGATGTGGCTCAAGCGATAGCGCCCTCCCCTGGCATGCGTGCGGCCCGGGTTCGATCCTCAGCACCACATACAAACAAAGATGTTGTGTCCGCCGATAACTAAAAAATAAATATTAAAATTCTCTCTCTCTCTCTCGCTCTCTCTCTCTCTCTCTCTTTAAAAAAAATAAGTAAATAAATAAAATAAAATACACTAACAACAGCAGTAAAATAGACAAATCTTTGGCAAATTCAAATGAGAATAAAAGAAAACACATGGGTAGACAATTTAGAAATTAAAAAGGGGATTTAATTCTTGATATAAATAAAATGTAAAAAAAATACAACTTTATACTTTTTTTCTTAATTTTATCTGTTTTTTTTTAATATTTATTTTTTAGTTGTAATTGGACACAATATCTTTGTTTTTACTTATTTACTTTTATGTGGTGCTGAGGATCGAACCCAGGGTCTCGCACTTGCGAGGCGAGTGCTCTACCACTGAGCCACAACCCCAGCCCTACAACTTTATACTTTAAAAATGAAAATGTATATGAAATTGCACAAATTTATAGGTAATTATAATTTACAAATTGACTAAGGCTGGGAATGGTGACCCTCACCTGAGGTCTCTGAGGTAGGAGGATCACTTTAGCCTATAAGCTCAAGACCAGCCTAGGCAACATAGTGTGACTCTCGTTCAACAAAACAAAACAAAACAAAACACATTGACCTAATAAGAGATATAAAACCTGAGTAAACCAATAACCATAGGGAAAATTGAATCAATAGGCAAAGATATACTACTCCAAAACACATCAGTTCCAAATGATTTCCAAATGAGTTCTACCTTCAAGACATACGTAAAATCTATGTTATTACTACATAGAAAAAAATGGGAAATTTACAACTCATTTTGCTAGACCAGCACTTCTCAAAGTGCATTCTAGGGATCCTTAAAGATCCCCAACACTCTTCTGGAAGTCTACAAGGTCCAAATTATTTTTATAACAATACTAAGATACTTTGATCTTTTTACTCTCTTTCTCTCACACTGCACAGTGGAATTTTCCAGAGGTTAACTGGATGCTCCCTGATGAGTCATTGCTCTGCCAACTAAAGAAATGCATGCTTGTGTTTTAAAGTTTTCTTCATTTTAGTTTCTAATATGAATAGGTAACTCACATAAAGTTCTTTGAAGATCCTAAATAAATTTTGGGAAGGCAAATGGGACCTAAGACCAAAAAGGTCTGAGAACCAATGTACTGAACGAATATTGCTCCAATATGAAAAACAGAGAAAAACAGCTGCTAAGGTTTGAGCATGTCCCCCCAAAGTTCCCACCTGTTAGAAATGTAATCCCTCAAAGCCTGCTGGGAGGCGGGGCCTAGTGAGATGTGACTGGGATGGGGCACTCAGGAATGGATTAATGCCTTTCTCCTGTAAATGAGTTCTTGATTTTATAGAACTGGGTTAGTTACCAGGAGAGCAGATTGTTGTAAAGCAAGTCAACTCTTCACTTTTTTCACTTTTTCTTTCACCTGCTTCCCTTCTGCTTTCTACCATCAGCCGGAGCAGCATCTCATCAGTAGTAGCTAAACAGAAGTTGGCACCAGTTAGACTTCTCAGTCTCCAGAACCATAAGCCAAAATACACTCTTTTTTTCTTTAATAAATTACTCAGTCTCAAGTACTCTGTTACAGCAACAGAAAATGAACTAAGACAATAGCACAAATAAAATTATCAGCTTATTTAAGAACATAAATACACATTTCTTAGACTGAATTGTTCTTAAAATAACAATTTTTGTGACCAGATAAGATTTAATCCAGAAATGTAAGGGCTGTTCTATATTTGGAAATCTATTAATATAACTAATTGGTAGATAGGCATTAATAGGCACCAGGATCACAAGTTAGAGGCCAGTCCCAGCAACTTAGTGAGGCCCTAAGCAACTTAATGAGACTCTATCTCAAAATTAAAAATAAAAAGGGTTGGGGATATGGCTCAGTGGTTTAAGTGTCCCTGGGTTCATTCCCTGGTACCTAGTACCATAAATACATACATACATATATAAATACGAATTTAAAAGCCAAAACAAAAAATTAAAAATTCTTAGCAAACCAATAATTGAAGAAAATTTATTTCATTTGAGGAAGAGCAGTCATCATTCCTATTAAAGTTAGGAACAAGACAAAGATGTCTGTTTTCATGGTTATCATTGCAACTACTAAATATGGCACTGGAGGTCCTACCTAATGCAATAAGACAAGAAAAAGAAATGGAAGTATTACGAAGGAAGACATAAGGCTATATCTACAAGTAATTTGATTTTCAATTTAGACAATCTAAGAAACTGTAAAAATCCAAGAACTATAAAAATTCAAAACTAATACTAAACTTTATTAAAGACTTGATAAAAGATCAACAATAAAAAAATCAATCCTTTTCTTATTCACCAACTACAACCAAATGGAAAAAATGCAATGGAAAGTATCTCATTGATAATAGAAACTGTAAAATACAGGTGGCTAAACTCATCAGTACGTCCAAGATTTATACTAAAATGTAAATTTTATTGAGAGACATTAAAAGAAGAAGAAAAGAAATGAAGAATATGTCGTGTTCCTGGATGAGACTCAAATTAAACAATAAATTTAATGAAATTCTAATCAAAATAGTTTTAGGTCTTTTATAGAACAGGGAAAAATTATTCTGCAGTTCACCTGCAAGAAGAAATGTACAAAAGGAATCCATAAAAATCAGAAGAACAAAAAATAATGTGACAAAGAAAAAAAGAAAAAAGGTCAACTATTCAGATTTTTGGCTCCATAAAGTATAAAAGTCTCCTATAATGCTATACTAATTGCAACAGCCTTGTGTTTGCACAAAAATGACCCCAAGCCCTCCCCCCAAAAAAGTCAAAGGAGCAGAATTGAGAAGCAGCCCCATATATAATCTGGCATTTCAAACCACTAGAAATTGTGTTGGGATAGTTGGAAATTCTCTTGGGAAAAAAATAGTAATTCAGATTATAGATAAAAATACATTTTATTTGTATAAAAGATCAATCTCAGAAAATAAAGCAATCAAAGAATGGAGAGGAAGAAATTAATATAAAAAATCTGGGCAATAAGCATACTCTTCCTAAGCAAAACACAAAACTCCAAAAGCCATAGTAGAAGATTAGCAGATTTACTAGATAGGAATCAAAATCCTCCGGATTACGTAAAATAATGTAAATAAAGAAAAGCAATAGGCTAAGAAAAAATATTTTCAACATATTTAACAGAGAAAGAATGTTACATTATGATTAATGTAACAGAGAATGCTTGAAAATCAAAAATAAAATGATGGGCTAGGGCTATAGCTCAGTGGCAGAGCGTTTGCCTCATACCTGTGAGGCACTGGGTTCGATCCTCAGCACCACATAAAAATTAACAAATAAAGGCATGCTGTCCATCTACACCTACAAAAAAAAAAGACAATCTAATAGAGAAATATAATCTGTAACAGAACAAATAATATAAATAGGCAATTGGCATAAACATATAAATGATCAATAAATGTATAAAAGCATGTTCAATTTCACTAGTAACCACAGATATATGTTTATGAAAGAATAATACAGCATTTTTTTTTACTCATTAGAGTTGCAAAACTAGAGGACTGATAATATTCAGTGTTGGTGAGATAAGTAACAATTATTCTCATTACATAAGTTAATATTCTCATTCATTGTTGGGTGGAACTGTAAGTGTATACAGTCTTTTTGAAGGATAATGTAGCACAGTCTAAAAAATTTTAAGTTCTCACAGCCTTTAACTAACTACTTTCACTTCTAGAAATTTGCTTGCAGAATGAATTGGACATGTCTATAAAAAGAGATGTATAAAAAGTTGAGCAGTGATTGCAACAGGGAAAAGGGGGAAGTGGAACCAAAAGGCTTCCAACAGAGAAACTACTAAACAAATTGTGGTAAGTTACAAAATAGGGAATACTATTTAGGAGTTAAAAAGAATCAGGTAATTTTATTTTGTATTGATGCAGAAAAAATTTAAAAGGCATGTTGTTGGGGCTGGGGATGTGGCTCAAGTGGTAGCACGCTCGTCTGGCATGCGTGCGGCCCGGGTTCGATCCTCAGCACCACATACCAACAAAGATGTTGTGTCTGCCAATAACTAAAAAAATAAATAAATAAATAAATATGTTAAAAAAAAAAATTTAAAAGGCATGTTGTTAAATGGAAAAAAAGCAAGCTGTGTGCTTAAGGTATAGATCCGTTTTCATAAAAACTGTGTTTATAATCTACTTAAGTGTACACAAGGTACACATGTATACAGAGAAAAAAATTTGGAAGGGTACATACTGAACAGTAAACATGTTTTACCATCATGGAGGGGAGGAGGATTAAAGAAGTAGAGTAGAAAATACTTTTTAATTATTTTGATAATTTAATTTTTTTTGGCGGGCGGGCAAGGAGCATGTATTTGTTTTACCTATATATTTTTAAAGGCAATAGAGAAAGAAAAAATCTGCAGTAGCAGCTACTGTTAGAGGTGATGCGGGCTTGGGTGAGGGCATTGATTTTGAAAAGAGGAAGGGATAGCTCTTTCAGGCTCTTTTAAAGGTACTTTGCATATTTCTATTATTTGGATCACCTGAAGACTGCAGTTTTCTATATGTCTGCTCCCACAGACACGCAGACTGATAAGCATTCATCTCTGTGTCTGCAGTGCCTGGCAAGGTGTTTGGCATTTATGAGATGCTACACAAATATATATATGTTGAATGAATTATAACCTGAGAGGTATGTGAAAAGGTAGAACATACAGTTTTTAGTAGCTAATTAAATGAGATGAGGTGAAGGAGAAGGCTAGAATGATAGTGGTATCATTACCAAGTAAGGAAAGATAGAACATTTGGAGGAAATTATGGATGATAATGGGTAATATTTAGTGATTGACCACAAGCAAATATTCTGTTGAATGTTTTGTTGTTGTTGTTTGTTTGTTTTTGTTTTTTAGTACCAGGGATTGAACTCACGGACATCCGAACACTGAGCCACATCCCCAGCCCTATTTTGCACTTTATTTAGAGGCAGGATCTCACTGAGCTGCTTAGTGCCTCGCTTTTCCTGAGGCTGTCTTTGAAATTGCGATCCTCTTGCCTCAGCCTCCTGAGCTGCTGGGATTACAGGCGTGTGCCATTGCACCCAGCTCTGTGGAATGTTTTGAATATGCTATTTCCATTGAGTCCTAAGAAGACTCTCATATTCCCTCACACAAAGAAAGCCCAGGTAAGAGACTGTCCCTATGTCATTCAACTCGAGCTGTGATTCACACCATCATCCCAGACTCCATGCTCTTAACTGGAAGGTATTCTGCCTTTCCAAAGAAAGTCCATCAAATCTACTTTGATATATTGAGTTTCAAGTTCTGATGGGAGATTCAATGAGGTGGAGCTGTCCAGTGGGTACCTTGATATCACAAGTCTGCAGCTTCTTAGAGTGGTCAGAGTTAGGTATATGAATAGGAAGTTGTCTGTGAGAAGGTGGCATCTGGGAGACCAACCTCTAATAATCATCCATTAAATACTTAATCAAGTTCTTACACAAAAGCCGGGCACATGTTGTATACAAGCCCGTGTGACTCATAGGTTGCTAACTTTGTGAAAACAGGGTCATCTGATATTTTGAATAGTTGGCTCTTTTCTTTTTAGGTCTAATGTTCTCAGTTACACCATAAGCATCTTGAGGGCAATGGCAAAATAATGAATTTCTTTGTATAGTCTCCTTGTTATAGGGCTCAAAACATTTTGTTGACTGAATGCCCAAGAAAACATCAAGAAATGGATAGCCATTCACAGAGACTAGCCCAAGTCTCAGGAAACCAGTGTAGACAAATTCTGCCACTATCTTAAAAAGTTCACAAAAACAGCCAGGTTTCACACCAAATAAGAGATTTTTCATCACTGTCATCAAGGTTAGTTGCAGACATCAGAGAGTTGTAGTTCGGAGTAGCACACTGCTGCCAGAGGCTTATTGCAGGTGGCATTTCCTTTAACGAATTTGTCAAAAGTCCACAGAGTCTGGCCCTTGACCCTCTGGTCCAGAAACAAATCCCATCAGAGCTGAGCCCAGGGAGGTTCACATGTGCTCACGAAGCCCTACAAACCCAAGGATGAAACTAGAATATCGGCTGGTTGATAAATGCACGAAAAGGAATGTGACCCTTGGGCAAAGCATATATCCACATCCGCCCTCATCACCTTGTAGCCCAGTGATCCACAAAACAAAATGACTAGGAGACAGTATGGTGGGCTCAAATTAGCACACAGGCGGTTAATAATAGGTTACTATGTTGAAGAGCAGCAGGCTCTGATAACTGGGTGCACAGGGCAGCAGGAGACAGGAGCAGAACATGGGCTTCAGAACCAGATAGATCCAGACACACCCACAGCCCATGTCCTCGCAGAGTGGCTGTGGGCAAGTCACTCAACCTCTTCAAGCTCAGGTACTGAAATTTAAAAGGTCAATGGTGGCAGTCACTCACAGGCTTACTGTAAGGATTAAATGAGGTAACACACAGAATGCTAAGTCAGTCCCTGTCAAATCATGGGCACTCCATGAATGGCAGCTATGTATCCATCTCCACACCAGTGACATAGCTGTTAAGGGCTCAAGTCAGTGTTTCAGAACATCCTTTTCTCTCAGCAAAACTGGGTGAGCAAGATGGAAAGCAAAAGATCAGTCAGAAGTTTGCTAAAGAATCCAAAGCACAGACACAAGTGGCTAAAAATAGGGCTGCAGCAGTGGGGAACACAGGTGTATGTACAGATATGAAAGATATTTAGGAGGTATGTATCATGCTGGATGTTTTACATAAATAATTTAAAAAGTAGGTAGTCAGTTTTCAAATCAAGGTCAGAGAAGGTAAGTAACTAGCTCAGAATCACAGAGCAATGATTAAAGTGTAATATGAATCATAACTGGCATGACTCCAAAGCCTTTCTTCTATCTACAGACAAAACCTACCACTGTATTTATCTTGGTTCCCAACAAAGATGTCAATTGTGAGGAATATAGTAATTTATTACCACTAATACAGTATTGAAGTTTAGAGAAATGATTTGCTTTTTAGAAAATAGAACATGGAGCAGACCAAGGTTATCACTATAATAAACAATGTCACTGCTGCTCACTTCCATTAGGATATGCTTTCTGGAGGGAGAGAGAAAGAGGTGGAGGTAGACCTGAAATTACACGTCACTGTAGGTTTGTCTACGCGAACACATCATGCAAGTGAACTTCATCCATTTTAAGTACGGTTACTCCAATGAACCAGCCTTGCTTTTGTTTTCTTTGGGTGGGGTGGGGTGAGGTGGGGGTACCAGGGATTGAACTCAGGGGCATTTCCCCAACCCTATGTTGTATTTTATTTAGAGACAGGGTCTCACTGAGTTGCTTAATGTTTGGCTTTTGCTGAAGGCTGGCTTTGGACTTGCGATCCTCCTGCCTCAGCCTCCCAAGTCACTGGGATTACAGGTGTGCACCACTGTGCTCCGCCCGGCCTCCCTTTTTGAGCAATGAAAGCCTTAGTTGGGCCATCTACAGATTTCACCATAACAGTGACAATATCTTCAGATAGCCGATATTGGTGCTTCCAAAGGATAATCTTCTAGCTCTATGTTCCTTAGGTTTTCAACTTCCTAGTCATTCTTATGTCAAATCACCCACTACAAAAACCTAATTTTTTTAGATGAAGAAAAATATCATGTTTGAGCTTCTTTTCTATATGAACTGACAATTCAGGTCTTTTCCATCTTTACTTTTAAATCTTACTGTTTAAGCCAACAGAAAACTTTACATTTGTTCTTTTAAGTTTTTGCTTTGAATTTATTTGAACCTAAATTTTCATTCTCTGTGAGATGGATGTAAATCAATTTTGTTTTTCTTTAAACGTGATACTCAATGCCTCTATATTCCTACTCCAAATGTTGCTTTAAAGCAGTTGTTCTTCTAAGTTATTAATTCACAAGACAAATGTTATTTCATGCCATCCAAGTGCCAGGCTCCTCAAGAAATTTACCATCTAAGAAGGAAAACAGACATGTACTCAATAATGGTATTAACATTAATAACGATTTCTACTATTTACCACAGCCCAGTGCTAGACACTATGCCCCTACCCTCAAAAGGCTTCCTATGCCTTAAAAAGACTCATGAATAATCTGATGGAAGATGCTAGCATATGAACCAATAAAGGTAACAGAGAATTCAGGTGGCCTGCAAGAAATAATTCAGTGTGTCTAGTAGAGAGATGAAAGACAGAGGGTTAATGAGGGATGAGAAGGAGAGTTTGGAAAAGGTTTTATAGAAAAGGTGAACTTTGTGTTGAGTTTAAAAATGAGTAGATGTTCTCCAAATTAAGGGCAAAGGGAAGAGAAAGGGTAACCCTGGCAAAGGCTAGTATAAAACAATTTTATGTGTTTGGGGAGCTATGAGTCTTTTGGTAGAGATGGAGTTTACAGTAAAAAGATGAAGAGGGGTTTAAGGGGGTCCAGCAAGTGATGAGGGTGTTAGGCCAGAATAGGTGATCGATGGCCTTGCATCCCGTGTTGTTTGGGAGGCAATGGGGAGTCATTAAAGGCTATTAGGCATGGGAATGCCAAGAATAGGGTTTTTCTTAGAAATAGGACTCAGGTAGCTGTGAAAAGATGAAATAACAGATTGGAGACCAGAAATACAGAGACCTGTTAGAATACGTAGAATATATTTATAGGATGTATATTCATAACAATAGTTGAACTAGAAGAAGAAATACTAAACCTGCATAAATCAAGGGAAGAGACAACTCAATAGAAAAATGAACAGGCAATTCATAAAAGAGAAACTTCAAATGGCTGATAAATATATGAAAAGGCATTCAACCTTATTGGTAACCAGGAAAATGTAAACAAAAACTAAATTTAAATCATTATCTATTAACAAAGCTGACAAAAATAAGAAGGTCTGACAATACCAAGTCTTGGTGAGAATGTACAGCAACGAGAATTCTTGTATACTGCTGAAAGTAGGGCAAATTGGTAGAACCTCCTTGGAAAATGGTTCAATATTAGCTAGTAAAATTGAAGAATCTTACCCTGGGACCCAGCCTTAAAGAAACTGTGCCCTGAACATCAGGATACATACAAAAAGTATTTATAGCAGCATGTGTATCACCCTTAGAATGGATACACAAACTAGGGTATATTTGAAAAAAAATGTACTATTACACAGCAAGAAATGTGAATGAATTCTAGCTACACAAAATACTATGGATGAATGCCACAAATTTTGTGAAGAACAGAAGAAATGAGACACTAATTTGGTGTGGTGATGCACATCTGTAATTCCAGTGACTTGGGAGGCTAAGGCAAGAGGTGCAAGTTCAAAGCCAGCCTCAGGAACCTAACAAGGCCCTAAGCAATTTAGTGAGACCCTAACTCAAAATAAAAAAAGAAAAAGGGGCTGGGAATGAGGCTCAGTGATTAAGCACCTTCGGGTTCAATCCCTGGTTCAAAAAAAAAAAAAATTGAAAGAAATGAGACACGAACTATTTGAAAACCATGATTTCATGCCTGAGTGTCTAAAACTGATGGGCTAAACTGTATTATTTAGGAATGCGTATATTGTTAATAAAATTATAAAGAAAATTATCATCAGAAAAATCAAGATAGTGATAATCCAAGTAAGAGCAGGATGGGTTGTGATCAAGGAGAAATACACAGGTGCTTATCAGATGCTGAGACTGTTTTCTATGCATGTTGGGTTCCACAAAAAGTACAGTCACAGCTATGTATTGCTAAATGTGTAGATAAATAGAAAGTTATTTTTAAATGATCTTTTTTAGTTGTAGTTGGACATAATACCTTTATTTTATTTATTTATTTTTATGTGATTCTGAGGATTGAACCCAAGGCCTTACACATGCTAGGCGAGCACTCTATCGCTGAGCCACAACCCCAGCCCTGGAAAGCTAGTTTTGTTGAAACTAAAGGCTTCACCTAAGAGAAGCACAGGGATTGAAATATAAAGGACTGGTTAGAACTTACCCAGCCAATACAGGAAAAAGGGAATTCAATATAGGGAGCATAGTGTGTCCACATTCATGGAAGTATGAGAGAACAGAGCATAATTCCAGAGCAGCAAGTTATTTAGTGTGGCTAAGACAGAATTTAAGAAGAAAGAAAAGAACCTGGACCAGGACACTGAAGAATCTGGGATTTTTTAATGATAATTAAGAGGAATATTAGGGAGGAAAGTGACACAAATAGGTGTGTATGCTAGAAAGACACTTTATCAATAATGTTTGGAAATAATAGAGATTAGACTAATGCTGTTGGCATAGTTTGGTACTAAAGCATGAGAGCATGAAGTAGGGAGAAAGATTTGGGGACAGATGGTGGTGTTTAATAACTAGAGTAGTTAGGCCATGGAAATTGGTTAGTTATGAGGTAAGATAATGAAGGGATCTTGAGTTTCTAGTTTGAATAACTGTTATGATGATAAATCAAAATAGGTAATACAAGGGGAGAAGATGGTGTGTTCAGTTTTGGTCTTGTTGATTTGGAAGTGCTTTTAGGACACCCAAGAGTAAATGTCTAGAAGGCAGCTGGATGTACATGTATGAAGCTCAGCAGCATAGATATTTGGTCTGGATACCGTTTGCTAAATCTAGGTCTCGAAATTGTTAACTGCTTCAATGTGGTTTGGACCAATACCAACTTGAGAAGTCTCACTTCCACTTGGTGAAAGGGTGGGATAAGAGAGTAATTGGGTATGAGAAAACAGGGGTGATGTTCCTAACTTCTTGGCCATAGCAAATGGGTAAATTGTGGGTGCCATTAATCTGAGATGCAAGTTCAAGTAAAAAAGCAAAATTACTTATTTTGTTTTGTTTGCTTTTGATGAGAGGAAAAGAATCAATATCTCTCTTTTTATACTCTTACAGATACTGTACATGAAATATCTTTAGACATTCAACTGGAATCATCACATAGGCAACTGTGTTCACCATTGGAGTTTGGAGGACAAGGACATGTTAGCAATTATAATTTTGGGTTCCATTAATAAAAAAAACAGTACTATACTGCTCTTAAAATATGTTGCTCAATATAATGTGTTTTACTGCTTACATATCTATTCCCCCACAAGAACTATGAGTTGCTTCAAGGTAGAAGTTGGGTCTTGTTTACATTGGATCCTTATGGCTTAATGATTCCTTGCATCAATGAATTTGTGAAATGAATGAATGAATGATGGGATGCTGCTGATTCCTTTTAGAATCATCTTAATATTCCCTGCACTATATTCAACAGAATCACAGACCTCCACATGCTAAGTTTCCTTTGCTTCCCAGTTCTCCACAAACTATCTTGCTTCCTATCTTGCTTCTTCAGACTTGCATTGTTAGGGTTTGAATCTTAAATGTTCCCTAAAGGCCATGTGGTAAAGGTTTGGTCATGGGCCAGAGTCACTACCGGCAGGTTGTAGAACCTTTAGGAGGTAGGGCCTAGTGGGAGGAAGTTAGGTTATTGGGGGAATACCCTTGGGATAATGGGAACCCTTGCCCCTTCCTCTCTCTTCCACTTTCCTGGCCACCATGAGGTGAACAGTTTCCTCTGAAATGCACTTTGACTGCGATGTCCTGCCTCACCACAGGCCCAAAAGCAATGGGGCCAAGCAACCACAGACAAAAACCTCTGAAACCATGAGCCAAAATAAATCTTTCCTCCTTTTAAGTTATTTTTCTCAGGTATTTTGTCACAGCAACAGAAAGCCAATTAACACAGGCATCCTTTATTATTCCTGTTCTGTATGATCACACATTTTGTTTTTCCCGCCACTCATTCATTCATGCCAGCTCAGATAATGTAAAGGCACCATATCCATCCTAGAAAATATGAGATCTTGGACTCAGAGAAACTGACTAATCCAGAATTCACATTCTGATGGTAATGTTCTTTTTAATATCCTGCCAGGCATGACTTTAACTGGCTCAGAAAACGCCTGGAGCTGTGACAGCAAATTCAAAGCCTCCACTCCCAGTGGCTGCTTAGGGTTGGGGCAGGCATGGCCTGAAATAACTCTTTACTCCAATGCTGTACAAAATGGGAATGCCCTAGGGCAAGCAAGGGCTTCCTCTTTTAACTGGGAATCAGCACTCTCTTTCCAATGACACTGTCTTGGAAGTGGCCATTATAATAGACTCTTGGTCAGGGGATGGATCAAAGCATACATTACGATACCAATGATTCCCCCTGATAGGCTTCGGGTGAATGCCCTCAAGCCAGCAGCTCTCTTTGGCAAAGCTGTCCTAGTTCTAATGTCAGTATATGCACGGGGTCTCCCTTGAATCTGGCCTTTAGAGCTCCTCTTTGCAACTCAGGGAATGAGGCCAACAGCTCCAAAGAAAACTCTGCCTGCAAGCTCTCGCCTGCACACCCAGGCTGAGTCAAGCTCCCCCATGATCAATACTCCCTTCACAGAAAAAAGAGTCAAGTTGAGGAGACTGTTCTAAAAGTCAGGATTCTTCCATCCTGATCTAAGAGATCAGTAGGCAGAGCTTTCTGGATTCTATTGGAGTGATACAAAGGGAAGAACACAGGTTTTTGGCATCAGGCAGGTCAGACTTTCAATCCAGCTCTGCCACTAACTAGTGTATGTTGTTTACAGGTCTGGAATTCTCTGAGTCTCAAATGCATTATCTGTAAAATGGAGATAACGTCTACCTACAGGGTTGTTGGGTAAATCTTAAATTATTTCCCTTCTACTTGCTCTGTAAGGCAACTGGCTAGGAACATCAGCCCCAGTAGCAAGGTCAGCTTTGACTAAGTCCCTGCATGCTGTGCTACGGTCCTCTTCATCTTGTGCCGCTCTCACTCCTGCACACTACATACCTGCTGAAATGAAGCCTTTTCAGTCCCCTGAACACATCAAGTTCTTCCTGGACAGCACTGTCCCACAGAACTTTCTGTAGTAGTGAAGTCCTATACCTGTGCTGTCCAATGTCATCACCACTAGTCACACGTGGGTAGATAGCACTTAAACCATGGCTAGTGGAATTGGGGAAATAAAAAAATCTCAGTTTTATTTAATTTTAATTAATTTAAATTTGAATATACCCACAAGGCCAGTAGCTACCATAACCTATGGTTCTAGACAGTACATCTTTGCATATGCTACTTCCCTGTATGAAGTGTATTTCCACACTCTTCACCTAGTTAACTTCTACTCATCTTGAACATCTATCTACTCATCCAGGAGTGGTTAGGTTTTCCCCCTGGCTTTCTGGCATCCTCTATACCACTCCTATTATATCACTCATCACATTTTATGCAAATTACCTGTCTGCCTATATTTTCCACTTGGTTGTAAATTTCATCAGATAGCTTGGGTCCCTATGGATCTCTCAAGGTCTAGGTGCCTCTCATCTTCCCTCTGAGTATACATTGACAGGAGCTTAAGATTTAGACTTGTTCTCAATTGGGGACTACCTCTGAGATAACTACAGTATGTTTAAACAGATGCAGGGACTGAATAAGAAGGGCCTTATAACTTTCTATGAATATACCAAAAGTCAGAAACTGTGGGGGAAATATGCACAACATGTATTACAGATAAAAAAGGATGAATATCCTTCTTATTTTTTCAAAAAGCTCTAAATATCATTAAGAGAAAGACAGGCACCTCATAGATAAACAGCACAAATAAGAAATTCAAAAAAGGAGATAAACTAATCCCAATGAGTATTTTAAAAAATGGTTAACTTCACTAGTAACTAAAGAAATGGAGATTAAATAAACAAGATATCACATTTTGCCTATTAAATCAGTGAATATAAGAAGATTTATCATTATGTGTTAAGATCAAAAGGCAACAGGTAATCCAGCAGGAAGCATAAAAATTTTAATATGCCTACCTTTTTATCCAGCAATTCTACTTTGGGGACTATATCTTAAGAAAATGATAAGACACTTGATAAAGGTGAATTTACAAAGATGTCCTCTGCAGTGTTGTTTACAATACTGAAGAGCTGGAAACATCCTAATTAGGCCAGAGACTGGTTAAATAAAACATGATACATTCCTGCAATGGAATACTAAGTAGCTATTAAGAGTGGTGATGTAGATCTATATTTATTGATGTAGAGTCGTATCTATAATAAATGAATAAGAGAAAAAGAAAATCACAAACTAGCATATTAGTATGTTCCTGCTTATATAAAAATGCATTGATGTACTTACCTATCCCCTCCTAATAAGGAATCTGGAAGGATACATACCAAAATAGTAATAATTCTCTCTGTGTAGGTGTTTCATTTTCTTTCTCCACTTAAAAGCATGGCATATAGCCAGTGGGAGGTCCTCCACAGGATTCTCTGATGTAGGATTTTTATCCCCTCAAATGGGCCCCAGGGGACTTAAGAAACATCCAGTACCAGGCTCCCTGATAATGTAGCTGTAAGCTTACTAGAAGCCCAGACCATATCTATCTTATTCGCTACTATATCTCTAGCACCTAGAATTGCCTGGCACATAGTAGGCATTCAATAAATATTTGTGAATTAATGAATCATAACAGAGCACAATTTTTACTTAATGATAAACATATTTTAACATTATTTTGATCAAGTGAATATCAAGTGCAAAATTCACAAAAAATTTAGGATAACAGCAGACTTCCAACTATTTTAAATAGAATGCAGAAGTTTCTTTTCTTTTTCTATTTGTGTACCTTCCCAGAAGAGTTTGAGCAGCAGTGAATAGAGTCTTTGTGGAAGGACTTTCCCACCCCCTCCTGGGGCTAGGTATTACAATCTTTAACTCACAGATGAGAAAAGAAAGGTTCAGTGGTCGCTCAAGGTCACACGGTTACACAGGAAGGGAATCAGGATTCAAATCCAAGCCTGTGTATCTCCAAAACTCAAGTGTGGCTTTAAGAGTTTCAAAGCAAAACAGGACACTGCAGGGCGATGACAGCTTACGTCCCTGCTTCCTAACAAGTCACCATTCCTTGGCCCTGAGCTCCCAGGTCTATGAGGTGCTTTTTCTTAACCCTTGGAGAATCCAGAGGACGATTTGTCACCAGGGTTATTAGCATTTCTCCCTGGATATCGACAGCTTGTCTTTCCTCCCTCCAACCAGTGACTGATTTCTTCAAATGCTCGCCAAATACGGCCCAAGTCACCATGGTAAACGTATTGACAGAATCATATTAACAGCTACTGAGCATTTACAAGGTTGTAAGTTATGCAAGGGGAAAAAAGATAAGAAAAAACACAGGGAAATAAAACAGGTTCAATCAGCAGCAACAATTCTTTATTTAGAAGCTGCTGGTTAGAATGAATATATATATATGGGTAATTACGGTTTCCGACAGGAGAGGGACCTCAATCAGAGTTGCTTCTCCTTAAAGCTCATCATTAATATTTTACCTGCTTGGCTCAGACACTGCACTGGTACAGCTGGCCCACTCATGGCTCTGTCTATGCTGTCGACTTTAGCTTTAGCTACTGGCTTGGTAACAGAAATTCTACCGCATGGGCTGGTTTCCTTTACCAATTCCCAAGTCAGCTCTTCCATTTGCCATAAAGCAGTAGTCACCTAAGTCCTTTCTTGTAAAGACTGAGGTTGGTTCAATAAGCAAAATTGTGCTCCAAGCCACCCAAACAACTGATAATTTTTCAAGGGAATGGCCTATCTTTTCTAAGTTAATTTACACCTTTTATTGGGGGACATAAGTGTTGCCTTAGGCAAGACAGAAAATACAGAAGAGTTTGTTTTAGTTTCTAATTCCCTGGGTACTTCTATGTGAACCTTCTGATAAATAAGGTCTGCCTCCAGGCCCCAGGAGATACAGAGGGCACAACAGGCACTAGGGCGCTCTGGGGTCCTGAGTGTGAGTGTGCATTGGCATAGTCCCATCTTTCGTGTTGCCAACTTCACATGCTTCTTAAGGAGAATCTAATCCTCACGGGAGAATTTAATCTTTTCATTTGCCCGCATCTCATCAGCACCCTGCTTTGTTAAGGACTGTTTGATGTCCCAAGGAAAAGACCTCAAAGTCTTTTAAAGCCTTTTTGATGTGAACCAGAAAATCACGTTTTGTCAAGAGTGCACTCAACTTGAACCTCAAAAGGTTTAGGACTCAAACCACATGGTTCAAGTGGGATTTAAACTAGGCAAAATCACTTCCTTGTCTTCTGCAAGTTCTTCCCCAGGCTTTTGTGCTAACAGTTTCTGTTCATTGGTGGTCCCATTATTTTTTATTCTCTCTCTTTTTTGTACTCTCTTACACACACACACACACACACACACACACAAACACACACACACACACACATCTTGCCAAGAAACCTAGGGAAAAAGAAAAATATATCACCCCCAACGAGTGGCTATCTCTCCAGAACGGATAATAGCCGACTTCAACTCCACCCCCCTTGCAGCTATAGAATGGTCATCACTGGGGCCCCCAGAGACCCTGACTGCACGAGGCAAGGGTCAAATGATTTACAGAGCCAAACAACTATGATTGCATCCTTAATCGAGGCATTTAACTCCGTATAAGACGACAGCTCCCTGGGCTCTGGGGAGCATCTACTTTGTGTATCAAGAAAGCACATACCTTAGGGTGCTACCTTTCAACTTGGAAATGAAGGAAGAGGAGTTGACTCCTCTGAAAATCAGGGGCAAGAGCTGAGCTGAGATGGAAGACTCTTATCTTAACTTTGTATTGTCAAAAGCTCTCTTCCTATGGTTTTCCCTCTTTAGGAAAAAATAAATAAATAAATGTCCAGTTATTCAAAGGCCAGCAAAAGTTTTGATTCAGGACAGAATCCCAATTATGAAAAAGGTCCAAAGTGTTCCTCCTCACCAAAAGAATTGGGATACCTGTGTTTGTGGCCGGAATCACAATGAAGTTTTACTGACCGCTCTCTCAAGGTATTCTTATGTCCGGCTAAACAAAATAGTCACCATTTCCTGGGTGGCTACCATGGGATAAATATATTCTCTTATTTAATTTGCTCAATAAATCAAAAATTATCTGTCATTTCATTCCTATTGTGCAGACAAGGAAACCAAAGTTCACCAGGTTTAAATCACTTGCCCCATTGCAAGGTAGCTAAGGAGTGCTAGGACCGCAATTAAAACCCTATTCTGGGAACTCTGGAGGTAGTGCTCTTGGTCAGTGCTTGGTCTGTTGCAGATTTATGGTTGTCCTTCTGTTTTTTTGTTTTGTTTTGGTGGGCGTGGGACACTTACTGTTTTGTAAATTTACTTATTTAGTATTTATTGAGTGCCTTCTATGGGAAAGGCACTGTGAATATTTCAAAAAAGTATAAGGCATTACTCCAACCTCAGATCCCACTGAATACTGCAATGGCCTTTTTACAAGTCTTCTATTACCAACTTTCCCTATTTCAATCCCTATTTGACAGCAGCCAGAGTAGTCTTTCTAAGTGATAAATCACAACACGGTACTTCTGCCTGTTTAAAACACTCTGTGGCTTCCTGTGCACCTAGAATAAAATCCAAACTCTCTATGGCCTAAAAGATTTATGGAGGTCTGGCCCCTCTCCACCTCATCTGCTACCACCATCCTACAAACACACTATCCTGGCTCTCAGGCCTTCCTGTTCCTAAATGAGCCAAGATTTCCTATTCCCAAGCCCTTATATAGTTGTCTCCTGCTTCTTGTTCTTCACATTACAATCCAAAGGTCATTTCCAAGGGTGTACTGAGCATATTTGATAGAGTGGCCGTTTTGTTGTTGTCGTTGTTGTTTTTTAAACAACAAATAAGTAACCGTGTTATAATCAGTCACAGTAATTACTTTCCTGATTAATTCTTGGTTTTAATATAAGCAATTCTAAAAGGATAAGTTTTTTTAAAAAAGATATTCAAATGTAGTAAACTATTTACTAGGCAAATTAAAGTTTGCACATACCAAACAAAATTATTACACCCAGTTCACAATTTATTTTACTGTTTTAAAATTTAAGCTCAGGGTTGGGGTTATGGCTCAGTGGTAGAGTGCTTGCTTAGCATGCATGAGGCATGAGGTTTGATCCCCAGCACCACATAAAATAAAAACTAAATAAACAAAATAAAGGTATTGTGTCCATCTACAACTAAAAAAAAAAAAAATAAGCCAAATTAACAATTCCAAATGGTCACAAAGGATGGCAAGATTGAAGTAACTCAATTTTTGGTTTTTATTCTCTATGATTAAAGTGCTCTCGGTGTTAATTTTGAATCTACTGCGTGAGACTGCAGGAATATGTAGTGCCACAGGAGTTGGAGACACAACTGGGTCCTAATGGAGCCAAACAAATTCTGAACTGATCCATACTCACCTTTGAATCAAATTGAGTCTGCAGATGTCAGGGATATACAATGTAAGTGGAAGATCTCCAAATTCTTCCTTATAGATGGCAATGTTTATTAGAGAATAATTTTTTAAATGTGCTAATTCAAAAGTTCTATACACATCAAAACCCAAGAGAAACCACAGCAGTTTTTTCAAACTAAAATTTAAAAAAAAGATTACTATTTTTTTACATTAAAGATACTTTACGGGCTGGGGATGTGGCTCAAGTGGTAGCGCGCTCGCCTGGCATGCATGCGGCCCGGGTTCAATCCTCAGCACCACATACAAAGATGTCGTGTCTGCCGAAAACTAAAGAATAAATGTTAAAAAATTCTCCCTCTCTCTCTCTCTCACTCTCTCTTTAAAAAAAAAAAAAAAAAAAAAAGATACTTTACAACTGACATTCTTCAAAGTGGCCAGGGCATGATGATATTAAAAAGCAAACCAACTTTTAGTTGACTATTGTTTTAAAATTCTCTGCAAACTAACAGCATTCCTCTTCCCAGTGCATGCTTCTATCACAGTAAAAAAATGTGTAAGTGCTGTAATATGGGGATATAGGATATCATGGGAGCAAAAGTAGGGTCCAAGAAGTAGGACAAGAACAATGACAGTAAAATGTTCCAGAAGCCAAGGGAGGGGAATTCAAGGACAATGTATTTGATTGTAATCAATACTACAGAGGATCCTCCCTTTCAAACTGGGTGCCAGGGCTAACTGGGAGCAGGACCCAGAGATCTCCCTTTGCTACCCTCTACAAGGTAAAACTAAGCATCTTCCTCTGGTGGGAAGTAAATTAATTCAAAGGGAAAATGTCTTCTATTTGGGCCTTAATCATATCTTACTTTCAGAGGAAAGAATGTAAATAAGCACCATCATTTTAAGCCAATAGCAAGTCTGTGATTTCCAGATCCAGATCCTGCAAAGAACTCAGTCAGTGGCTACCATCACTCCTGCTGGTGCACAGGAGGGAAAAGACCCCACTCAGAAGATGGCAAGAGCT
Source organism: Marmota marmota marmota (assembly GCF_001458135.2). Lineage (NCBI taxonomy): Eukaryota > Metazoa > Chordata > Mammalia > Rodentia > Sciuridae > Marmota > Marmota marmota. The sequence continues at coordinate 20,528,886 of NW_026000082.1, forward strand.
AGAGTCTTCTGGTCCGCTCCTACTTGGCTGGAGCACCAACCTGAGGGGGAAAAAAAAATCTCATAGAAATGGCAATATGTAGACTTGGTTAAATGGGATTCCATTTATCCTTCATATCTGCTCTCTCTCCACACTAACTTGGCTCACTTGAAGAAAGCAATAAGCATTTGACCACCTTGAAGTTTCTTCATTTTAAAATTCCCTTCACTGTATAGCTCCCCGACCAGTCTGTGGTTTTTGGATGGAGAAACTGAAACAACCATGGGTTAACTGTTTTACAAACTAATTCAGAAAGAAAGTTAATTTTGTAAATAAACAAAGAAATCAGACACTGTCCCAGCAACTGTGACTATAATCCCATCCACTTGACCATTTGGAAGAAACAGAACCAATTAGTAATTACTTCTATAATTAGAGCAATCATTTAACTTTATCAATTCATCATTTCAAGGTTCAATCTTTAAATGTTAGGTTATGGACCTTTCCCATAATATAGTCTTTCAGATTATCTTTTAAAAATAAACTTTAATTTCCCAAGCATAGTGGTGCACACCTGTAATCCCAGTGACTCAGGAGCTTGAGGCGGGAGGATCATAAGTTCAAAACTAGCCTCAGCAACTTAGCAAAGCCCTAAACAAATTAGTGAGAACCTGTCTCAAAATAAAAGAGGTGGTGGGGGGCGGGGAGGGGGTGCTGAGGATGTGGTTCAGTGGTTAAGCACCCCTGGGTTCAACCTCCAGTACCAAAAAATAAAATAAAAAATTTTTATTTTAGATTTTATTTTACAGAAAAATCACAAAGGTAGTACAGAGTTTCCATATACCCCATGCCCAGTTTACCCTACTATTAACACTTAATATAAATAGGGTATATTTGTCACAACTAATGAACCAATACTGATAACAACGTTATGATCAGTATCATTCCTTTCTTTCTGTCCCTGTCATATTTCCCAGAGGAAACCATTAATAGTATCTTGTGTATCCTTCTGAAAGTTTTATATTCACAAATAAAGCTAAATATATATATTTCTACACAAAGAAATATTTTTCTCTGTTCCTTGTTTTATATATAGGTATTTAGTACCTTAACGCATTTAAAAAAAAATACTACAAAGTATTATATGGATGTAGCAAAACTTATTTTACCAATTCCCTATCTATACATATATAGGTTGTTTCTGGTTTTGTTTTGTTCACATTACAAACAATATTGTAAAGAACACACATCTTTATGTATTTGGCCAAATATATGTAGGATAAACTCCTATAGTTGAATCCTGTCAAAGGACATTTGCATTTTAATTTTTCCGTGTATAGACACTGTTAAATTGTCCTCCAACTACCTTCATCAATCAGGGTATATTATCAAACAAATTATTCATAATCCCTTTTTTAGTGTGTGTGTGTGGTTTGTTTGTTTGTTTCAATACTGGAGATTGAATCCAGAGCCTTCCGCCTGCAAGGCAAGCACTCTAACATGGAGCTACCGCCCCAACCTGCGTAATTCCTTGGAATGCTTCAAATTTTCTATGTTCTTCCCACCTCCAGCTTCAAGTTTTCTTTCCTTCTTTTTAGTTCCCTGCCTACTTCTGGCCTTCTTCCTGCCTTCCCGGTGAAGACTGGCTTCTTATTTTTTCCCCCCTACACTTACATTCTTGATTCTCTTGCCTCACTTTTCCAACAACCTCATTTTTCCTGTTTCACAAATTTCCCTTCTAGTTTCTCTGCAGCTCAGCATGATTAAATAAAAACCAGACACGGTTTCCTAGCTCTCCCAACCTGCTGCTCCCCTGAACCAAGAGAGAATATTAATAGGGAGACCTGAAAAATCCTTAATATGGGTCAAAATATCAGAAGGAATACATTCATCTTGGTGTAACTCTTAGGAAAAAAAATATTTTGGAAAATTCTGCATTGTTTCCTTTGTTAAACTTGAATCTTGTTATTTTTTTCTACATTTCACACCTAGACAGGATAGCAATTCCCTTTGAATCAATAGTTCATAATTTTTATTCATCACTTCTAGACAGATCCTCAGAGTTGGAGTGGAGGCAAAAGTAGGAGTGGAAGGAAAACCCAGAAGTGGCAGATTGAGGAGTAGGAACAAATGGGCAGGAAGGGTAGAGGTGCGGCGGCAAAAGGCAGCATTGGAAAAAAGGCCAACTTCCTAAATCCTGTAAGGAAAGTTCTTATTTCCATCGCCACTCCCTTCATTCCCAAGCTCTAAAAACAGCATCATCGGGCAAGAATGGGCTGGAGGGAGGGGTAGGCACAAGGGGGAGTGAAAGTTTTTTATTACTCTTACTGCAACCTCCCCCGACCCCAACTTCTTATTCAGCAAAGCTCTATCCACCACCAAGCAGCAGCTTAATAGAATAAACCACTTAGGGCTAAGGCTCAGGGAGAGTCAAAGACCCCACAATCTCCTTGCCTATTAAGCCTCTTAGAAGTTAGAATGCTGCTAAAGAAAGTGATATTATGGCCAAGCTACTTAGAAAGAACACAAGGGTGTGACTTGGGGAAGATGGAGGCCCATTTGAGGGTTTATGAGCATCTATCATGAGCTAAAGATGAGGGGGTGGGGCTGGATGCTGGAGGGTAGCAAGACACCAGCCATGAAAATGGATGCTCTTGTAAGTCTTCAGGATGAGATTTAGGAGAAGGGTGTTTCTAGAATGTAAAAATAAGGTGAGATCTGAACAGGCAAAACGCAATTTTTTTTCCCCTTAAGATAAAGGGAAGGGCCGGGGTTGTGGCTCAGCGGTAGAGCGCTTGCCTAGCACGTGTGAGGCCCTGGGTTCAATCCTCAGCACCACATAAAAATAAATAAAATAAAGATATTGTGTCCAACTACAACTAAAAAATAAACATTAAAAAAATAAAAAGAAAAGAAAAACAGATAAAAAAAAAGTCCTAAGCATTATGTAAATATAGTAATTTGAAAATGAAGACAATAAAGCAACCTGTAACAGATCCTTCTTGGCTCAAATTTCCCAATGACTTTAGGCATTCTGTCACTTCCTTGTCCCTTCCCCCACATAGTTGGGAAAGAGTAAATGGCCACAGCCTTGCTATCTGAGTAGCTGGCAGACAGAGGTAAAGAACAAGACTAATCAAGTCCTTTTGCCGGAGAAAAAGTCCCTGTGGCTTATTGTCCTTCCCAGGTAGGAGTTTAATGTAGAATTCTAGTTACTGCCACTTTCAGCCTTTTAGAGAAGCCCAAAAAGAGGGTCATGAGGTGAGCTCTAAAGTCATCCTTACTCCAGGCCCCATGTAACTGGAGTCAGGAAGGAAAGACAACATTACAGGTACCAGCTCCTTAATATCAAATTGGGATATTTTTTATGCCTATCAAAAGACTGTCACAATAAACCCATAAGTGCCAGAGTCACTGTCCCTCTGTGTGATCAAGAGTGGAAGTGAATGGTAAGGAGGGACTATTCAAGAGACTTCAAATCTAACTAAGCAAAACAAAACAACAAAAACCCTGACTGTAGTTCCAGCAATTGGAGCAGCTGAGGCAGGAGAATCGCAAGTTCAAGATCAGCCTCAGCAATTTACTAAGACTCTCAGCAACTCAACAAAACACACAAACAAAAACAAACAAATAAAAAATTGTCTCAGAATTAAAAAATAAAATTTAAAAAGGACTGAGGATGTAGCTCAGTGGTAAAGCACCCCTGAGTTTTTAATCCCTGAAACCAAGAAATAAAAATTAATTAATTAAAAATTTAAAAGAGACTTCAAACCCAGATCAGGCCCTGTAATATTAGTTAGAGCTAACATTTAATGAAGGCTTTCTTTGCACCAGGCACTATTCCTAGGATTTTATTTGTATTTTATATTAACCCCCTTAATCCTTATAGCTCTAGAGATGGTAACCATAACCAATATTTGTCGCTCTTTACCCTAAGGAAACAGAGGCACAGAAAAAAATAGGTGTGTCTGTCCCATCTCAGGTGGCTCTTCCTAAACTGCATCTGAGCAGTGCTTTAAGTATCCCAGAAGCAGGCAGGAGCACTAAGCATGAGGAGTTAGCAGATTCCACATTATTTTCCTCCATCCCTGTCAGGGGATTCATGTGACCAACTTTTCTTTTTAGATAACAACTAGTAAGACTCAGGCAATGCATTAGGGACTGGGAAGAGAGATAAACAAGACACAGTCCCTACCTCAAGAAGTTCACAGTGTAGCAAGGTGACAAAGATTTTTGAATGGATCAAAACAGATTGTGTTTAAGGAATATCTCCCCACAAAAGACTTCTACAATTTCTCCAAGTGTGGACACAGCCTGACATGCATTCATGAAGAGTTCAGAGCAAGCTGTATCTGGCACACAGTGCACAGCTTCAAATATTTTTCTTTGTGTTTGTGGTGGGGTGAGTTACTGGGGATTGAACCTGGGTCTCATGCTGTTAGGCCGGCACTCTACTACTATATCCCCAGCCCTCTTATGCTTAATATCATGAATCTGACCCACAGGTCTCCCTCTCCTGGGATTTTTTCCCTTCCCATTGACTCTGGAACCTGACTGCCTTGGTTTGAATCTCATCTCTACCACTTTTCATTGTGTGACAAGGGGTACATTGCTTAAATGTTCTATGCCTCAGTTTCCTCATCTGTAAATAGGGGTAAACAACACCTATCTCCAAGAGATATTTGAGGATTAAATGATTATTACCTGTAAAGTACTCCATACAGTACCTGACATATAAAAGCCCTCAAAAGAGGTTAGCTAATGGGCAGGGAAGTATCTCAGGTGCCCATATGCAAGGCCCTAGGTTCAATGGCCAGCACAGAAAAAAAAAAAAAAAAAAAGGTGGGGGTGGTTAGCTATTATTGTTAGGAGAGTCCTATGTTCCTGTCTTCGCCTGCAGTCATTTCACTTGCAATAAAAAGACTGAATTTAAATGCATCTGGTTCGGTTAGTTTAAGGAGGATAGGAAGTCTCTAGGACTAAATAGGAGGAGAACAGTTCCCCTGGGAAGTTGGAGGAATAACCCTGGAACTTGTTAATTAAGATCTTGTTAATGAATCTGCTTGTTAATGGTCTATTAAATAATCACACAATGAAGTTTACCGCACAAGTAAAGACTTTTTCAAATGCTGGCTCTTTCCAGTCTTCCTAGCCCAGCTCTGACTTCGAAAGATCTTGCCTAAGGAGCCAGCCCTTCCAAATCCTTCCAAATCTGACGCAGCCTTCTTCATCTTATCACACCAGCTTGGCTATTCCTGCAGCCTGGGAAGTTTCTCTAGGGTAGAAAGCCCTCTTTGCCTTGATTCTGTCCATCATCATTTCTCAGGCCAGGAAATTATGGCTCTAAGCCAAAACATTTCCCTCCAAAAAATAGGAAGAGAGCCTTGGAAGTAAAAAAAATAAATGAAAGCAGTCCACTTTGTTGAGAAGAAAGGTAAAGGAAAAATTCCTTTCAGTGGGTGATCTGGCAAAATGGTATCCAAAGTGGCCTGCCAGCCTACCTTCAAAAAAATCAACAAAAGTTGAGCAACTCTAGTCCCAAACTATTGAGGAAAATAATGCTGCAGCCAGTGCCCATGAATAGATTCTCTTCTTAGCCCAACGAGTATGGCACGATTTTAGGTTACAGAGTAGACCTGTGTTATCATTTCTGATGCAGCAACTCTATAAGGTAGGGTAGGGATTATTCACCCCTTCCCATTTCATAAGTGAGGAACTAGGGCTCAGAGAGATGAAGTGGTTGACCCAGGGTCACTTAGCTAGTCACTGGGCAGCCAGAGCTTCAGATTCTGTGCTCTTGTCCCATCACTGAACTGTTCCTTTATTTGCACTCATCAATTTTAACATGTCATTGTGCTAGAGGTGCCCAGCCCTGTGCTGGATCCTGTGTGGTCCTTCAGTCTACGTCAAAGTGTGGAAAGCCAGCTGGCAGTCTCAGCAGAACTCGGCAGATGAAACTGTAATCTTGGGTTGATTTATTCTCATACCCATATTGATCAAGCCAGGCATTACATGAGGAGACACATTGTATGGAGTCATACAAGGGCATAGACATGGGCCCGTGGGAGAAGGACAGTAAAGCAAATATTTACAATACAATGTAATGAATGTTTTAAAAAGGTAGAATTATCCTGGGGAAAAAACAAGCACCTCCAGCTCTAGAAGCAAAGTTGATGAGGGCATCCCTCATGCACAAGTATCTGAAAGCACCTGAGCCTCAGACCAAGCCCAGTCTGTTTAACGCAGTCTGTTTAACCATAGTCTGTTTAACCTTCCACCCACTGGCAGCTGCTCCCAGAAAACTTAAAACTTGAAGCAGAAAACCAGTCTGCAGGTGGTGGGAACTAATTCTGCCTCTGAGATGCCCCTACCCCTTCAACCTGTATTTATTTACAAATGAGCATCTGAATGCTTAAGGGCTGGGGAAGCTAAGAGGAGGCTAGCTGAGACAAGAAAACAGAAACAAAACCACCACCACCACAACCCCTCCGCAGTCCCTTCAGGCAGCACAAACACATGAGAAGACCAGCTTCTGGCCAGAGCCCAAGGAGCACCAGGCATGCTCTGGCCTTCTCACATCTGGCTAAGCACCTCCAGCCCCTCCGCTGGGCTGCCACATAATGACAATATTGCTGCAAGAAGGCGAGGTCTAAGCATACACAGTCAGCTGATCTGCAATAAGGGAGGCAAAGATAAAGAGCCCAAGGAGGAGCCGAGGCAGAGAGGGAGGACTTGAGGCAGCTGGACAGATGCTTCCCACAGCAGGAGGCTGGGAAAGAAAGGTACTATTTGTGCCCAGAGCCTGTGTTTCCTCAATGGAATGCCGTCCTGTCCCCTCTACTCACCTAGTCCTAACTCCCCTTCCTTCAAGGCCAAACTCCTCTGCAAAAACTTTCCTCCAACCCTTTCACCCTGGACGAGTGTTTCATACACCTTAAGGAACATAAGACTCATGTGGGGAAGCTGCTTCCAAAATTCCCAGTGTTCCCAGGGATTCTGCCGGGATAGTCTAGTGTGGGCCCTGGGACTCTGGGTTATCCACAGCATTCTCCCCCCCCAACCCCCACCCACCACAGGTGATCTGAAGCAGGCAGTCCTTAGATAACATATGAGGAACCCAGCCTTGGAGCTGACTCCCTCTCTTGAAATCCTTAAGCCCTTACCATCTGTGATTTCACATTATCATTCCTTTCTCGTGTATACATCCTAACTACTCACCTTAACCATGAAGTCCTCAAGAAGAGGAAGTATGATCTCCTGTTTCTCTGATTCCCCTGCAAGCAGCACTGAGCACAAGGCTCTGCACACAGGAGCTCAGGAAATGCTCGTGGATGGAGAGAGATGATGAAGATAAGATACCGGGGAAGGGAAGCCACAACAAGGATGGCAGTGTGCAGAGGCCCCGCTGGAGGGAACTGTTTTTAGTATGCCGATGTGTGCCAGACTGAACAACCGTTTGCTTTGCCACTTTTTTCCCCTTCTTCAGTACTTTTGGCACTATTCATGAAAGTCAAGCCTGAGCAATGCACCTCCTGTAGGAAACTTTGCCAAGAAACCCTGCCAGGAATCCCCTGTGCTATGTAGCTTAGTTTAATGGCCAAGTGAGCACTCTAAGTCCTGAGACCTATCACGTCTCTGTACAGGGCAAAGAATAGAACTGACCATGAACTTCAGTAAAAAGACAAAGACATTTTACCTACCTCACTAAACATCAGCAAGGGGGTGCCCTCCTTCATTCGGCAAATGGGTCTTCTGGTGGTTAAGATATCACATGTCATAAGAGAGTATTTTATAAGCAGGGCACAATGGTGCATATCTGTAATCCTAGCAGCTCAGAAGGCTGAGGCAGGAGGATCTCAAGTTCCAAATCAGACTCAGAAACTTAGCGAGGCCCTAAGCAACTTAGCGAGACCCGGTCTCAATAAATATAATAAAATATAAAATAAAATAATATAAAATATAATAAAATATAAAACAGGCTGGGGAGGTGGCTCGTGGTTAATTGCCCCTGGGTTCCACCCCTGTACCAAAAAAAAGAAAGTACTTTATAGTGACTTATCCTTAGAACATTACTTTAAAAGCGGGACCCTCTAATGATATTGGGCCTCGGAACCACACAAGCACCAAATGGACATTCTCAAGAATATCTGGCTATAGAATGATGTGGCTTAGAGATCCAAGGTCAGGTTTCAGATCCCAGCAGAGAGATTTCTATTCTCACTTTATCACAGCAATCCTTGGCAGTTCTGGAGTCCTTTCTTCCACTCTTGGATGTAATACTTTATCCAAAAAAGGCAAACTGCCAAGCCTAGCTCCTTTGAATAAACAATTCCTTCTTGATTTTCAGATATTAGCTTAAAGGTTGCTTGCTCCAGAAAACAACCCCTCTTAGGTAAGATCGAATGCTTCTATTTCTAATCCTGTGGCATTTGCCACTTCCCCCAAGATAGCACTTTTTACCACATTCTGCTGTTGCTAACCAAACTTTCACCTCCAGTAAGGCAGAGGCTATAATCTATCTTGCTCATTGTTCCATCCCCAACACTAAGCATGGTGCCTGGAACAATGTCGGTACCCAGTAAGGGCAGCTGAATGACTAACTGGATTAATGAGCACATCAGACCCTCTACCAGTGATGGCAGCTAAAACATGCCTCATGTACTTCACCATGGTTTTATCCACTGCCACCAATAAACAGCTGAGATGAAACAGTACCATTCTTTCTGCAATACCAATATGTTCCAGAGATACAACTGGGGCTTACAGGATCACCCCAATACAGACTCCAGGAAACACTTTCCATTATCAAAGATGGATGTAATGCTCCAAAGTCAACATAATGTCACCAAGGACCTGTGGGCTATACTGGCCAAGAGTCCCAATACCAACTCTGTACTAGACTTGAAGGTATTCAAGTCACTCAACTTCTCATAAACTCAGCTTTTTCATGATGAGGGTAGTAGGCACTTCAACAACGGACACTCTTTTTCAGTGAAGAGGAAATGACTGTATTAACCCACCCACACCATGATGGGGAGCTGGAAGGAGGAGGCAATATTTGCAACGAAACATCCTTGTGGCTAGGAAAGGGTTAAGCTCACATGTCTGGGCTCTTGTACCAGTAAATCAGCCTTGACTGCTGCTCAGTCTGAATGAAGCCCCACCAGGTTGGCTTGTCAGGAAGGAAGCCCATGAGTCCAGACTTTTGTTGTTCTAAGGATTTTTTTTTTTTTTTAATTTTACTGCTCAGGAAGGAAGCTGAAGCCTAGGACCTAACTGCAGTCCTGCTGGTTCCTTCCCCTAGTATGTGCCACTGCCCTTACCTCTCCAGCCACCTTAGACTCCTGACTCCCATCTTTCCTCTTCTAGAATTTCTTCTTCTTCTTTTTTAAAGTTTTTTAGAAGATTTATTTAATTAATTATTTTTTTAGAGAGAGAGAAATTTATATATATATATATTTATATATATTTTTAGTTTTCGGCGGACACAACATCTCTGTTTTTATGTGGTTCTGAGGATCGAACCCGAGCCGCACGCATGCCAGGCGAGCGCACTACCGCTTGAGCCACATCCCCAGCCCCTAGATTTCTTCTTAATTATGATTTTGACATTGAGTCTAAATCCCAGAATTTTGCCCCCCC
>NW_026000082.1:20538531-20541927 GCF_001458135.2 Marmota marmota marmota
CCCCCCCCCAACCATCACAGCCCTGCTGCTGTATTTCTCTCCTGACCTGCAAGGCCCCTTCAAGCCTGGTCCTAAGCCTCCCCCAAGCAGAGACAATCCATCATGCTGTGGGACTGTGACACACACAGATGGGGGAAGGTTCACAGATTTGTCTTACATAGGCAAGAGGGTAAAAGTGTCTGTATAACTTAAAATCTAAGGACATTTTAGAAACTCTGAGACTTCGAATTCTAATACCAGTCAAATACCATTATAGCAAATCTGACTATAGATAGCCCAAATCTCTACACTCACAAATTCTAATAACCCATTTATTTCAAACCATATCTGATAAGACAAAATTTCAGAAAAAGAAAAATATCATGAGCTTGGGATTCTCTGACCTGGGGCACTGCCTAGATATCTAACTCAGTCAAGTCCCTTTCAGACTCAGAGACTCTGAGACCCTAACTATAATATTAACTTTTTCTAAATAAAACTAAGGGAGAAGGAGGTCAGAGAGACACCAAGGCTAATCCTGGTGGATGGATGATAATGAAGGGAGGCAAAGCAGCTGGCCATCACGAAAAGGGCTTTCCAGCCTCTTTCCCTCCCTCTTTCCACATTGCCATAAGGCATGAGTGTATGTGAAAGGATCCTACATCCATGCTAGTTGTTAATGGCCCTGCATTTGACTAGGTTGGTACTTCTAACAAGGAAGATTAGGCCATCAGATTGCCCTGGAAATAATAATAGTCATTATATATTGATTACTTGGTGTGTGTGAGGAACCATTCTAAACATTATCTGTGTGTTTACCCTCATTCAACTCTTTGTGAACGGCCCTTTAAGGTTATATAATTCCCATTTTACAGATGAGAATACTGAGGCCTGGAGACAATGAGTAAATAGCCTGGTTTCACAGAGAAAGTAAGCTAAATGGTCAAGATTATACTACAAAGACTATACTCATAACTACTATGTTATATTGCCTTAACACCTTCAAGTTGAGGCTCAAAGGGACAAACACTGCTTTTATTCTCTTAACAGGTATTTATTATGCTAGGCCACTGACTTAGTTTAAATCAAACCCCAAAAAGAAAGGTCAAATGAGAGCAATATAGGATTAATTGGCACCTAAATGGGAATCATAAGCTGAAAATAAAGCGAAGGCCTTTCCAGAGCTGGCCCTTGTCCCCTCCCTGTGGCTTTTGGACTGTTTCTGCTGCTCTAAGATGGATGCAAAGCCATAAGTCTCAGCCTGCAAATGAATTTCAGTGGAAAAAGACAACCCTCATCTGGTGAGTCACACTCAGGCTTACTGGGCTTGATTTCTCATGAGACCGAACCGAAAGGTTCCTTCTTCACCCTTGTAGCTCCAGACTTTCCTAAAACCCTGGATCTGCTAAAGAGAATGCACTGGGCGCAACACCACATCTCCCCTTAAAAACACAACTTTCATTTCCTCTAGGTCATCTGCAATCAGAACACATTCCACAGAGAAATTTGACGGTCAAATATCCGAATTGCCAGATGGTTATATGTGTCTACAAGCCCCCATATCACTTGACTGTTTCCAGCTTCAACCAGGATATAGGCAGAAACTTTTTTTTTTAAATATACACCAAAAGCAGATTTATATTTATGGACTCCATGATAGAAGATGCAGGAAAACTTTTGGAAAGGGGATAGACTCCAGTCTCAGATTTCTAGAAGGTAAGGGAAACAAAAGCAAATTTTATATTACTTTTTCAGTTATGAAAGATTTTTTAGTATTTTAACAATAAAAGTCTATATTTGAGAAAGGGGATTTCACATATATTTTGAAAAAAAAATACCTTTGTCATTATCAAAACTCAAGGCTAAATCAGTTCTTCCTTTTGTTCCTCAAATCTCCACACCTTTGGGATAGCAGAGACTTACAGATTCTGTTCTGTGTGATGCCAAAGAGTGGCAAATTGGTAAAAACTTACAATAAAAACTAGATTATAACCACACCATCAATGTATTCAATACTCCAACTAAAACTTATTAAACCATTTAATATGATTGTCACTAATGCAAAAAAAAAAAAATTTAACACTAAAACTAAACTGTGATTAAGATAATAGAAAAGTCTGATCCACTGGGTAATGCTGGGAAAGGATGAATTACTTCTGTTTGCTTGGCTGGCATCCACTACCAGGTTTCCTGGTTCATACCACAGTCTGTCATTTCTCTAGGTCTAAAAACGTAGTCCCAATTCAGGACCTTTTCTTGGAAAAAAGCATAAGAAAGTTCTTTTGCAGAAAATTCCCCTCTGTGACCCAAAGAGAGACAGATTTACAAATCCTCACTCGGTAGTACACACTTTGAGGATAAAAACAGATTCTGTTCAACCACAAATGCCACAACTGAAATGATACTTTTTAAAAATTTCAAGGCATTTTAGCTGTCATATAGCAATAAATTATTCTGTAGTCTGCAGTTCATCTTTCTTTAAGAGGGATAAAATGGCGCTGAGAAATGCAGTTATAAACTGTTACAAGAGAATGTTCAAGTCCAAAAATTATTATTTGGGTGTTAAAGTCATGAGGATTTTACAATGAAATGTACCATCACTCCAAATCTCAAGTATTTATAAAGAGTACGTTCCAACATGTGCTCGGATATTCATTAACCAGATGGAGGTGGTAAATGAGTTAAAAACAAGAAAAATCATCATAAAAATATAACACCATTAAACGTATTGTCACTCCAAAACCCGAGTATTTACAAAGAATACATTTCAACGTGTGCTAATATCTATTAACCAGATGGCGGTGGTTAATAAGGGTTAAAAATAAGAAAAACCAATATAAAAATATAATTCTATTTTTCAGTTTCCTCTTCCCTGCCTAATGAGGAAAGGGGGTGGGGGGAAGAGAGCAACTTTTGTTATTGGGATACAATGTGTGTTTTTTGTTTTCAAACAAAAAAGGGCCACCAAATAATCAACCTGGGGCCGCTGACCGGAAGGCAGCCCCGGAAAACTTCCCGTGGGAAGAGTTCCAGAAATTGCCCGGGACTTTAACGAGCCCCGCTGTGCTGGCTGCGAGCCTCCGACCCTCAGAGGCGACCGCGGCTCGCCTCGCCCGAATACCAGCAATCGTGCCGACTCGCCCAGCCCTGGACTTGGGAAACGTTCCCCGGAACGTTTTACAGATTTGAAAAGCTAGACGGGAAAAACATTTTGAACAGAAAGGAGAAAACCTCAAAGTCCCCGAGTACAGAGGAAAAGCCAGGTCCAGATGCGCGTGTACGCACGTCCAGCCTCCGAGTCCGCGTGCCCTGGCGCCCCCTCCCTCCTCTCGCTCGCCCCCCTCCCCAGCCCTCGTCTCTCTAGGCCCCCGCCCCGCGGTCTCCCCGCGCCCGCGCCGTGCCCCCTTCACCCTCCCC
>NW_026000082.1:20542354-20605861 GCF_001458135.2 Marmota marmota marmota
TTGCCGAGCCGCCTCGGTGGCGGCGGCTCGGGGGGTCCTTTGCAAGTGAGCGAGGCGCCCACAGTGTGGCCTTGCCTCCCCCGGCCGGTCCTCACGCCTCTCCGCGCCCCCTCCCCCCAACGATCAATTACCAGCCACCCTTCTGCCGGGAGCGGCGAGGGGCTGGCTGGCGGCCGCGAGGAAACGGCAGCCCGGATCACTTCTGCATGACAATTGATGGGAGGGAGGGCGCGAGGCGAGGAGGGAGGACGGCCGCGGGTGTCCGTTTTCTCACCATGGTGATTAGGCATTCCGGCCGTGCGAGGAGGCAGCCGCCGAACAGCGGCGCGCTGTGGAGCGAGGGCAGGGGAAGAGAGCGGGAGCGAGAGCGAGAGCGAGCCCAGGCGCCCCGCGAGCGGCGCGCCGAGCTGAGCCAAGCCAGGCCAGATGGCTCTGCAGCCATCAGGGACCGCTCCCGTCCAGCCCGGCCCCACTTTAGCTGTGCAAACATTTCTTTATCCCAACAAGACAATTAAACCCAGCAGCATGAAAAGGAGTCTCCATGACTGTGTTGGGAGTGAACAACCAGAAACCATACACATCACAGGAGTTCTTGCCCCCGGGGAGAAAGGGGGGAGAGCAGGGGAGCAGCTGAGCTGGGCTAGGTCTGGGCAGTCAGGACAGAGGGAACCATCTGACCCCTCTCCTCTGATGATTTGCTGACCCTTTCACACTGTTCATCTGCTTCAGCTGCAATCCAGAGGTGGTGCCTGGTGACCTTGGAACTGCCTCCAAACATTCTCCACACCCCAGACTAACATCTCTGCCCATCCAGTCCCAGAGCCCTTGGAAGGTAGTCCACTAACATCACCCCCATGATGTCAGCCAGCCCTCCTCATTTCAGGCTGTCCTTGGCCTGAGAGCTCAGTGTATTCTCAGAACATAGGGTCTTCAATGATAACATGCCTTTATAAAGATACACCTCAGAGTACAAGATACCATCTCCTACTCAGGGCTTTTGGGACCTGAGAATAGTTTTTCAAATATATCAAAGATGAGAGCAAAGCAAAATATCCAGGAATTGTTTGGAGCCATCAGCTTTCCTACCTACCTGTGAATCTGCCTGACCAGAGGAAGGGCCAAGGAAGAGGGCCAAGTAAAGCCACTTATGGTCAGTGCCCAGTGCCCCTCCCTGGGGTGAGCCAGAAGGCAGGCCAGTCCCTGCTCCATGGGGACAGTTCTGGGCCTTCTCAGTCCTGAGGTGAGCACACATACTAGCCAACTCCAATTTGGGCTGAATGGATAGCGGGCTGGCCAAAGACTTGTGTCACCCAGCAGGAGTCTGGGCACAGGGGAGATCTAAAGAGAACCATCAGGAGATGCACATGACAAAGCCAGAGTGTTGAGGGGGTAATAAGTGTATGCATTACAGCACAAGGCAGCAGACAGTACTTACCTTCTCTTTTGTTGTAAAGTTTCCTTAATGAGGAATGTTTATTTTAAAGGCCCTGGGAAACATATCTGTAGAGGCTTCATATGTAAGACACAATAAGGACTATCTGTAATTGGTCCATAAATTTCAGCATCCTTTCCCTGGACAAGAAACCTTGGGGACTGGTTCAGGGAGTGACAATAAACTGGAGTTACCTCAGTCCTCTTCCTGGGGAATTATGTATCCTCCATGAAGGGCTCCTCACAAAACACTTCTCCCCTTTTCCAGGGCAAATAAGTCAGTCCTGTAGAGCAAAGGCTTCCTGTTCCTTAGAGCCCAACACCTACCTCAGGATCACCTGTGATGCCAGGTAGATGGAAAGGCAAACAAACTGGAATCATCTACTGGAGAGAGGATATTTTATCCAAATAGCTATATTTCCATCTTCAAAAAATGCATGTTTGATCACAAAAGAAATTCTGCCTATCAGTACCCAGAATTAAGGAATCAGTGCTTGTGTATTACACCATGCCTGCAGGACCCTCTTAAAAGGCGTTCACTCACATGTGGACATATCTGCATATGGATGTAGTGTGTGAGCAGGGGGTGGCTGCAACAGTAAAAGCTGTCAGTGTTTCCATTATAAAACTGATTTTGCAGTGACCTAAAACTCAAGTCATAAAACTTGTACTCTGAGGAAGGACGTACATACCCCCATTTTCACATCCCCCCCATTCCCAACAAAGCTCTAAAACTAAACACTTACTTAGAGTTTTACTGTCATTTTTTAATTAAAACATTTCTTACATTTTATGAAAACATTTTATTTATATAAAAAGAACTGAAAAATAAATCAACCATCAGAAATTAATTCTAGATTTTAATAATAAAAAACCTAAATTATACATGATTCATTTTGGCAATCCTGGGAAAAGCACTGTATCCTCCACGGTTTCTCCTCTCTTCCCCCCTCCCCATCCCCCATCACTGTCCCATCTGCCCCTGAAGCTCCTTTCTCCCTTTGGAAGCAGTCTTGTATACTGTCACTCGATTATCTGAGAAATATTACTTATTTCAAAACGGTTCTGTAGGGAGGACCTGAAAGGCATCTAGTGGGAATAATCAGGTCTTCTAACGGCCCTTAAATATGCATTTACATAAAACAGACCATAAATATTCCGACACACGTTGGCATATGACAAGAGCCAAGAAGGTTGCTACTGACTTTGTCATAGTGCTTCTTCAACCCTTCCTTGCAGGAAATGTTTCTCTTGCCTTCCAAAAACTCAAAAATCAAAAGCACAGATGTTGCCTAGTCCAACCCTTCAAAGGCTGCTATCCAATCTAAGGCAAGAAATGAAAAAGGAGGACGAATCCAGGACTAGCACAGGGTGACAGTCTCCACTTGGCACCTTTGTGTCTGGTTAAAGATTAGTCACAAATGCAACTCTAGCTAATAATGTGGGTGTGTACAAACAGCCTGCACTCATAGATACTCCCATAGGTATAATGTCTGCACCCAAGAAAAGGAGAACACAAAGTACTCCATAAGGGAAGCATATTTTAAACAAATAAAAAGGGAAGGAACTCCAATTTATATAACATGACAATTTGAAATAAAGAAGTTTCCCCACCCTTCCGATCAGAATCTCATTAATTTCAAGGTCAGAATTCCATTTCACTTTGGGAGACAGATTCATTTAATTTTTCTCCACCCAGGCGTATTCCTGTGTGAGGGATCCATCTCCATGGGGGAATGGCACCACCACACAATGCAAACCAGGCAAACAGAAGAGTTATGGCTTTGACACTCGGAGGGGAATGGATATCCACAGCTATGAGTTCTGACTTGACTAACAAGCTTCTGCCTGCTCTGAGAGTCTGACACGGGTTTGGGCTAAAAAGACAGCAAATGGAGACAAGCTGGATCTGTTAGGTGAGAAGAAAGGAATCATGATCTCTAGATGTTACTTTGTAGCATATTCGTTTTGAGAAGATTTCATTTTCAACTTGGACTTGGAGGAAAAAAGGGTCAGAACCCTAACCCAGGGCACTTTTAGCCAGAGGTCAGATTATAGCTAGCTTTGATCACTTACACATCCCGTTAACAAATAAAAAGTAAAAGAAAATAAAACAAAAACAAATCAACATAATACCAACACCTGTCCAGCAGGTATATTCAGAAGCAGGATCAAAATACACAGAAAGTCAACAGAAAGGCTCGAAAGCCCAAGTGTGAGAACCACACTAGCAGTTGTGCTGTCATGTAGCAGCCTTCTCCCTTAAGTGGGGAGGTCTCTGGCTTACAGACGCTGACATGAAAGACACACTAGCAACATATTTCAAAACCAAAGAGCGATGGATTTACAAGGCAGGTTGATTTTATGATGACTTTTATTGAAAAGGTACGCTGGGTTTAGGCAGATGCCTTTTAGCGCAGGAAAGTTAACACAGTGCCTAATTCAAGGAGACAGCCTGAGGAAGCAGTGCCGACAGGGGAGAGAGCTGCAATGTCTCTATTACTCTCCTCGGCATCATAAAGAGAAGAGAAAAAAATGGTATTCGTGTTGGTGGTTATAGAGAGGACAGGAGTACAAAAAAATAAAGAAGAGGGGAAAGCAAACCTCAGATGTAGTTTTCTTAAGAAAATAAAATGAAGCAAATCTCAGAACAAAGGGTTGGGTGGGAAAACACCCTCAGTTCATAAATTCTCACCAGGCTTGAAGAAAACTGCTCTGTCTACCCACAGCCCAAAAGCTTCAAAACACAATTATTTTCTGATTATATCAGAGCAGAAGATTGCAAGGTTCAGCACTCTAGTCTACAATTTCCAAATAAAGCTGTAGTTTCAACAATATGAGTGTAGCCAGAGCCCAACAAGGTTCTTGGAGAACATGAGAAAAGCCATTTTCTAGGCAGAAATTAATAATAGCTGTGAACATCAACTATGGAGCAGTCACACAGGTCAACCGTGTCTAGTCCTAAAAGTGAGCCCCAGGATAAGCGTCCAGCAAACCTGTCAAATCCCAAGAGAGGTCGGCTTTCCAGCTTTGCGAGCGCAAGGAAAACACAGCTGTTTGAAATGCTTTATGGTGATTGACGACACCTTTGTCCTTCTCTGAAAAATAGCCTGATGTGGACAAGGGCTGAGAGTTGTGAAAATAAAATCACGTGGAGTCTGCTGGCTGTGATACAATGGAAAAGCTAAAAAATAATACTGCGATCAGAGAGCCATAATGAGACCAGCAAAAAGAGGAAGGATGGACAAGTTTTTCAGGCCTCCCAAATTCCCTGGGAACCTACACTTTCGAATGAAATGACCTTCACTCCAGTGTATATATGGCACCCTCTTCATTCCACAATCCCCAGAAGAAGCAAGCCAGATCCAGGAGATAAAGCAGTGCTGAGGCCAATCTGCCTCTGGCTACTTTCATAAAAACACTTTCTATAAGAACTATCAGTGCTCATTGGTGAGAGACAAATAAATGTTAGCACTCCATAGCTATCGAAAGGGAAGTGGTTGACCCTTCCCGTCACTAGGAGCATGCACAATGCCGCCGACCTGTTGAACACTACTGGGAGGCAGGGCTAACTGGGGGCGAGGGAGGGCTCCAACCAAAGTACTTACATCTGTCATTCCGATCCTCTGGGCTAGATGAGGCTTCCCGATCAGAAATGAGGCCAGAGACCGCAAAAATCTTCTTCCCAGTGTCATCAACCTTAAGTGAACCGGGGGAACTAGATGGCAGCTGTGTCCCAAAGTCATATTCCTTGCCATCTGCATCTGAGAAGCGCAGGTGGGGAGACTCTGTGTCATGGCAGTTCTTAAGTCGCTTGGCCGGTGTAAAGGCTGACTGATAGCTCTCCCGGTCCTCAGTGGAAGCAAAGGGACGGAAAGCCCCCACACCACTATGATTCAGCATACTGATTGGGGTGCAATCTAGATTTGGGGGAGCAAACTGGGGGTGCAGATGTAGTAAGGAAGGGGGGAAATCACGATTGGCAAAAGTGCCTGGCACTCCACCTTGCCGATGGTACATAGAGGCAAAGGTGTAGGAACCATTGGTGAACGGAATATGCACATCCTTGTCTACTGAGACAGGTACACCAAAGGGTCGTGGCTGCTGACAAGGAATGGAAGCATCCCGGCTGGCCTCAGCCGTGGACGCCAGGACCATCAATGCTGGGGATGCCAGAGGGTTGGGAAGGTAGGATGAGTTCTCCATCTTGAAGGCTGCCCGGTGTAAGTCCATCGGAGTCTCTTTCAATGGCTGGTGTCACACAAGAAGCAGTCTTCCCTGGGAGGGAGGCCAAGCGGCACCTTGGATCAGGGCAGGGAATATTACTGGGGAATCATGCCCTTCTAAGACCTGCAGAAACAGCAAAGAGAAAAAAAAGAGGGAGGAGGAAAGTCAGGGGGAGGAAAAAAAGGGAAACCCCAAGTGATCGAAACACCATCCTTCTGGCTTACAGATGCTCGGGCAAGAGACACCACAGGCTTTAGGAGCCAGTGGGCAGCAGCAGCAGACCATTTTCATTCAGGAAAATCAATAGACAACTTACTGTGATGTACGCGTAGCTGACTTTGGTCCCTACACGTTCCGGGTGAAATGCGCCTGAGCCCAGGAAAGAAAAAAAATCATAAAACCTCCAAATACAATATTCCCTGAGCAAATGACCTTTGGAAGGCCAAGTCACCCAGTAGATTGGGGGGGGGGGGTCTATATTTTAAAAGGGCTTCAACCACATACCCTAGTCATGGCAGGCCTGATGTTCAGAAGCTAGGTTCTGCTTATGATTTCTCACATCTCCATCCTCTCTTTATCTTCCCTAACAACGCCCAGATACTGAAAAACCCTTATATCAAGCACACCTAGACCAGGAACATCTGTACAGATTAGTGGGTACAAACTGTACATGTGGCTTGATCATATCCATTGGCATGTACATAAACATATATCTCTGTGTATCATCTAAGACTGTTTCCAGAAAGAAGTAGCAACATCATAGCAGCAACATCATTTTTGATGCACACCCTTCTCAAATCACACAGCCTTCCTATTTCTCTTTTCTGAGAAGGAACAAAACCTTCATCAATAAAATGCCTGGCGTCTCTAACAATATTTAAAAACATAATGGGTGCCTTTGGCATATGCTCTCCACAAGCGTTTGTCTTCCAGGGGCAGCAAAGAAAGGATTGGTAATTTTTTTAGTTACTAATGCACTCACTCCTAAGTAGATTTGTAAACTGCCTTGGATTTGCCATTAACATTTAGAGTAAAATGTTAACAAAATTTCTGACTTATTTTGCTCTGCTTATTGGCCTGGTCAGAGTTGATGTCCAATAAAGGCCCCCTAGAACAAACTGGAGTTCAAACAGACTTCTTTTGGTTTACCTTGTAAATTTAGGTTGTAGTTTTCATAGCCACTGATTGGGTTTCAGAATTTATATTGAGTGGGGGTTGGGGAAAAGGGCTATATATCAAAAGCCAGGAAAAGATAGACTTTTTAGCTTCAAAAATATATACACTAAGTAGAAACCGAAGGAAACTCAAAGTGTAACCCCAAATCACCACCTGCTACAAAGAATAACCTTTAAATTGAGAGACAGAAATAAAACTAACCCCCCCCCTTTAAAAACCCACTTCCATAATGGAGTCTCTTTGGTATTCCCTCAAATAGAGAATCCTCAGTTAAACTGCAGATGAATCCTCTCCGCTTAATGCAGTGCAAAGAGAGTATTTCCTTCTCCCATCCTGTAGCAGACGTGTCAATGACTGTTATTAATTGGGAAGATGAGTGGACACCATCAGACTGCTTCCTCATTTGGCATCTTTCCTTATAGACATCATTGCTAAATTACCAGATTATGTATCTCACATTAACGGATTTTTCTCTCTTCCAAATTTTAAATAACTTTCCTGTCAAGTTATAGCAGTGCAGGGAATGATCTGCCAAGGACAGCCAGTTAGCCTGACAAGTCTGGGAATCCGGTTCTTGGCTGTTTTCAAGTCAGATTAATGGTCATACAACATGGATGCTCTGAAAGTGGATCTAGGGGGGTTCCAAGGGTTCTAAGCAGCTCTTCACAACCGAAATAAATAACTACAAGTCTATCCACAAACCATAGTATGTGAAGCTGGCTGGAGAAAAGGACAAACTTAATTACACTGGGGGTCTGGCAAAAATGTTTCTTCCCCAAAATAACTACCCCCAGGATTCACTTTCTATTTTTGCTTCCTGGATCACCTCATTATATTAAATGAGTTTCATAAATTAATAATCTGGTGACAGCACCGGACACTCCAATAGAACACAGTGAATCACTCAAACCTGCTTATTCATTTGAAAACTTCATTATACCGAAAATAAATCAACAATATTTTTCCAGGCCACATCTCTTTTACTCCACTGTGTGGGCGTTGGTCTCTGAGGGGGAGGAGGGGTGTTTTTTCTTTTCTCTTTTCTTTCTCCCCCCTCCTCACATTAACAACTTGTATAGATGAGGCTTCAGCAGACCACAGTCATTATGAAAATCTATAGTTAATACACTCCCAATGTCAAAATGTCATGGGTTTAAACACAGAACCCAAAATAAGAAAACTAACTGACCCTCTTAATTAAAAAAACATGGATTGTAAGATAATCAGCTTGATGGAGCATTTGGGTGACTGTAAAGAACCGGGCAGAGGGAAAGTAAGTAACTGTTACTTTTCTGCCTCTATGCTGATTTTTTTTAATTTAGCACTTCGTGCAAATCCAGATTAAAATAACTCCAGCTATTGATCCGAGCAGTGGAATTGACATTAATTTTAGTTCACTTCTCACTTTGCAAAGGGATCAATAGGAAGTAATAACAGCTGACATCCCCGCTGAAAGGAGGAGAAAGAAGGGCTGAAGACAGAAATCGAAAAGCAACCAAATAAATCATCAGCTACTTTTCCACGGCATCAGACAAACTCCAAACAGATTGCAAAAAGTCTTTGTTGAATTAACTAAACAAGGAGGAGGGATCAATCCACGAAGCTAAATAAATTGTCTGGCAGGCAGTGAGGTTGGACAGAGGGACCAACAAATATTGAGTTTTAAAAATCTCAAATCCTTGACGTGATGGGTTTTGGTTCAGTTCTCTGTATGTGGGAGTTTGTTTCTTAAATCACACACCCGACCCTGGTTTAAAGTGATTACAAGACGCCAGCTAACTGAATAATTAGTGAGATTACTAATTGCGTGGTTAAACATGCCAGAACCAAGACAAATGAAACGAAGAAGCCGGCATTTGGAACGTGAAAATGTCTGAGACTGGGCTGATGCGCAGCGCTCCGCGCTCTCCAGCGCGAACTAACCACTTTCGCACAGAAAAAACGAAAGCCAGAAAGTCCCAGAGAGTGGGCTATCTCCCACCCTTTTCCAGGGTCTGGGCTTCCTGACCCTCGCCCAAGATCAGCGTAGGAAGAAGCCGTGTTGCTGCTGTTGCTGTTGCTGCTACTGCTGCTGCTGCTGTTGGGAGCCAAACCCACTTGCAAATGACTGCCACAAAGCAAGCTGCAAAGGGCTCTCTCCTGGAGCCGAGCTCAGGGCGCCCACCAAACTACGACTCTGCTGGCAATTAAAATGCACACACAACACTCCTCTGCTTATAACAACAGGTGACATTTTTGTGGTCTCTGAACCGTTTCCAAAAGCCAGGACTTAAAATATAGAACAAATTAAACGATATTTTTTCCTTTGCATAAATAAACTTTTAAAAAATTAACAGGCAACTTAAAAATCAAAGAACAATGGAAAGTGAGGCCAGAGTAGTTGGGGGTTGTGAAGAACGCAGGAAAGATTTTTTTTTTTTTAAGTTCACAGACTTCGCTTAAAGAGAATCGCTCCCCCGCCCCCGCCCCAACCCCGCACACCAAATGCCCAGGGGGTATTTGGAAACACCGCCCTAACAGAAATTTTACCACCACATGCGAAAACTCTGGGAGCATAAGGCTAATACGGTTCTCAGGCTATGGCCGACACCTAAGGTTCAGACAAGGCTGGGTATCAGCCCCACGTTTGGATCAGGACCCAGGCCCTGCTTGGCTAAGAGTTGCGAATCCAAGACAACCGGACCGATCGGATTGTGCGGAGCCGCGGGGATGCCCGCTGAGATAGCGGGTGCACAATTCAGCCGGGAAGAGTCATGACCCGGAAAAACCATCTCTTTTGGGGAAAATGGGGAAAGACGAGGTGAAGGCGAAGCCTACATAAACTTGGGGCCAACGTTCAGCCGAGCCCACCCACCACTCGTTGGCCTGACTTCTCTCTCCAGCTCTTGGTTGCCTTTGTACAAAGAATACTTTACAGCCCAACAACCTCCGCATGGAAACAATTTGCTTTAACTTTGGGGAACCAAGGTGCCGGTTTCGCAAAAGCAAAGAAGCCCAAGGGGCTCTGGTCTGCAGCCGCGCAAGGCCTCGGGACAGGGTCTCCAAGCACTCTGCCTTCGAGCAAAGTCCAAGGACCTGGAGCCCCTAAACAGCCCCGCCCCGAGGGTCACCCGGGTCTCGTCGCCGCTTCAGCGGGCAGCAACGGGCTCCTCCACTCTACTTTCGTGCAAATGCGGGCGAGTGTGGGGCTGCCGCGTTCCGGGACAGCGGGTGTGGGGAGCCGAAGGGAGGGTTTTGCCCTCTGCGCCACCGCTGCCGAGCCGCCGCACCCGGCGCGGTTAGCAGAACAGGTGTGTGTCCCGGCTCACTCCGCTCCCAGCCCCGGTCCCGTCGGTCACCAGCGGAGGGGCGCCGCCCTGTCCTCGGCCTTCCCCCACCTTTCCCCAGAGCGTAGCGAGCTAACTCACGCCACTTTTGCCGGGTCTTCGCGAGCCAGGAAGAGATCCGAACCGGAGATGCCCGGAGCGCTTTTCCTCGACGCTCTTTCAGTCTTTCCCTCTTTGCTCATTTTCCCTTTGCGGGAAGAGCTGGAGAGACGGAAAGAGGAGGAGGCCCGGCAAGGCACAGGGCCCTTGCCCGCTCTACTCCCCCAGTCCCACTCGCTGCTTCCTCATTGCCCGCCCTTTTTTCTTTATTTTTCTTTACTTTCCGCATTGCCCCTCAAGCCGAGTCTGGCGCGGGGGCGAGAGGCAAGATGTGGTTGCTGGGCAGCGTGGGCAAAGAGCGCCGGTGTTTTCCCTCTCTGCTGCTCCCGGGACAAGGAGACGGCGCAGGCATGAGACCTCGGACAAGCCGGGCCCTCCAGGCAGGCCTGCTCCCCATCCCGATGGCCCTGGCCCTATGCACCCACCCGGTGTGACGCGCACTGAATCCGCGGCCCAAGCCACGGTCTTCGGCTAGAGCTGCGGCCAGGGCCTGAGAAAGCAGTACGTTCTTAAAGGGAAGCGGGGGCTTGTCCTTTGCCTCTGGGCAGCCCGAGACCCTGCTACCTCGGGGCTTCCGCATGCCCTCGCCGGCCACGGTCACCCAGGCATCGAGCTCTCGTAGGGGCTCCTAGAGCCAGGGATAAACTGGACATCTCCTTGAATGGCCTCACCACCGTGGGCGGCCTCGCCCAGGGGGCCACACGGAAGCTCTCCGCCCAAGTTTGTTGTGCCCTGGAAGAAAAGGCTTTCTCTTACAAAGCACAAAGGCGAAACGCCCAGGCCGAGCCCTGAAAAGCCCCGGGTTGCGGGGGGCGGGAGGGGACGCCGGAGGCTCCGGAGCGCGGTGGCGGGCCGGACTCCGGGCGGGGAAGGTCGCTCTGCCCAGGCTGAAGAGCGCGGCGGCGGTGGCCGCAGGACTGCAGCGACCGGCGTGCTCACTGAAAAGTTTTGTTCTCAAGTCGGAAGAAGAGAAATTGTTACTCAGTTTAAGGCAGGTCTAAGATAAAAATAACACTACAAAAAGAGCAACAGCGCCTGAGTCTGCACGATCATCCTCCCTTCTCCACTCCTTACAGCTGCTGGGTGAGGGGTCCTGATCCCCAAAATCCCGGGGGACCCCACGGATTGGGCTGCTCTAAGGCCAGGCAGGTCCACCCCAGCGAAGCCGGGAGTTTACCGGTTGTATTTAGAACAGTCCACCTCCGTGCCAGCACCTGCCTCCTTCCAGTCGTCAGAAGATTCCCCTCACCCCACCCCCCCTCCTTCCACACCTTCCACACCCGCCTCCGCTAGAAAAAAAGTAAGCCAAGCCTCCGGGGACCCCCAGAATCCCCAGCTTCTCCTTGGATACCCCACTCGGCAGGCGGTATGTTGTAAGGGAGCGGCCGGGATAGTGTCTCAACGGATCTCGCCTTCCTTAACCCTCCAGAAGCCTCCGGCTCCCCACTGAGTACCACCCAGCCCCAGCCCCGGCCCCGCCGGAAATCACCGCGGGATACACCGGAGAGCCCAGCAAGAGGGCATTCTTGCGATCGACCCAAACAAAGTGGAAATGGGGCTTATTAGAACGTGGAGAAAAGGAGTCCTGCTCCTTTCTCTTGGCTGTCCCCTCACCCACCCTACTAGTCCAATTCCCGCGTCTGGTCCCTCCCCCTTGCACCCCCCAAATAAAACACATTAAGGAAAACTCAAGACGGAAAGTTTGAGTGAGGCAGCGCACAGAGCGCGCCGGGCACCGACGCCGGGAGGCTTCGTAGCGAGGATCTGAGACGCGCCAGTGCAGGTCCCAGCCTCTGCCCCTATAGTGGGGGAGCCGCCCGAATCCCTAGGAGACCGACCGGGAAAGTTAGCCAGGTTCCTGAGCAACCCGGCCGTCCTCGCACCCACCCCTCTTATGTACGCACACACATCCACACCTCCTTCTGATCTCCATACTTGCCGTGGAAATTCCTGGGGAGAACGATCGCACTTTTCAGGACACTGAGGGAAGAAGGCGGAGAGTGTGGTGCATGAAAAGTCCCGGGTGCGCAGAGCCGGCGGAGGTAGCGGCGGCGGCGGCGGCGGCAGCGGCAGCAGCAGCAGCAGCAGGCGGCTGGCCCCGGGTTTGTGCTCGCGAGCTGCCTGGGATTGCATGTACAGATCAAGAGACTCGGTTGGTGTGAGAGAAGGAGCAGTGCTGCCTCTCAGCGCTGGCTCTAATCAGTGAATGAGCCTCCACTCTCTCAGGGACTCGGAGGCGCACACATACACACACGCGCGCGCGCACACACACACACACACACACATACACGCACATTCTCTCACACTCACACACATACAGGCACTCTGAGCACTGAATACATTAGGGCACTAAGGGACTCTGGGAAATGGAGTCCAGACCCAGGGAACTCCTGAAGAATAGACCTGCTGGCCCTTAAGAAAGGGCTCAGATAGTCTTGGGGTCGCTAGATGTAGTGGAAACTACAGAGAGCCTCCGCTATTGTTTACATTTCCTCGTTACCCCCCCTTCCCCACAGTCTCAATGAATGGTTTGCTGTTGTCCATTCTTTCTTGAACCAAAAGTGACTAAGAGTAAATGGTAAATCTTTAAGACTGACACCCAAGGCTGCAAACTGATTCCCAAAGCCTGGTTCTCTTATAAACTCTGCCTTTTTTTTTTTTTTTCAGAAAGCTCTTACCCACGGTTTCATTCTTAGAATACTTCTCTGGGTCTTTGCCTACAAAAATAAAATAATCATTGAATATGAATAAAACTATAACTTTCAGAGGAAGTAAAGAGGGCCTAGTTTAACACAGAGATTTGAGAGTAGGCTTTTTCATTGGTGTTTTATTGATGTTCATATTCTGGTTCTTTCTCTTCAACTCATTTAAATCATCAAGCACAGAATGATAAATGGGAAAAGAACTAATATTCCTAAGAGCCTTCTAGAAGCCAGGTTATGGAACTACAATGCCTTTAAATAATATCATTTTATCCTTTGATTAATTCTGGAGTTATATTATCACTAGTATAAAAGCGGAAATTGAGGTTGAAAGGGTTTTGTAATTGGCCCAGGGAAACTCAGTTAACAAGTCTAGGATAGCATGTAGTCCTAGCTCTGAAAGTAAAGCCCAACCAAAATCTAAGCCTGGTTTAAAAAATCATTCCTTTGTTTAGTGCTTGATTTCTAAACCTCAGATTTCTCATCTGGAAAGAAAGTAAATCCCCTAGGAGTACCATAACAATAATCCACCCTGCAAAGGATAACATGTTGCCTAAAACAGAATGAGATCCAAAGTTTCATTTTTTATATTATTTCATCATTCTTTTTTCTTATGTTTAACATTAAGGTAACATCTTAATATTACTCATGCTTCAGTATGTGTGTTGTTTATATTTAAAATTTTTAATTTACAACTCTTTAAATTAATGGTTGATCGCTTAGTTTATGACTATTTCTGTCTCTATAATTCATGGGATTAAGGTAGTTCATTTAGGAACTTCTAAATCTCTAAATCCATGGTTTAGTCATTCATTTATACACCAGCATTTTTTATGTTAGGCACTATTCTTTTCATTAGATTGTTCTTTTCTGCTGAATTGTAAACTCTATGTGGGCAAGAACTATGTTTGTTTTAGTCAACATTATCTCCTCAGTACCTAACAATGGCAATCTGTTATTTGAATAAACGTGGGTATAAAAACGGACAAAATTCCTGTCCCTGAAGAGCTCACCATCTACTTGAAGAGACAAAGAAAGGGTCAGAAATCAATTTGATGACTCCTGTAATTAGGGTGGCCATGTAATTTATTGTCTGAGACAAGTTTGATCATAAAAAGGAACAAAGTTGATAATTATGCTAAGATGACAGGTATGATCAGGGATCATCTTGGGTCAAGCAAGTCAAATGGTGCCGCAGTCCGGCTGCAGCAGAATAATCAGGGGGGGTGACGAATAACTTGTGTACGTTGATACAGCAAGAGTGGAAGCCGTTTATTGCAGGACAGAAGCAGTATTTATACATTCCACACAGCTTATCTAATTAGCATAAACTAGATACATCAGTCAACCTATCAGGAATCTCTACACTTAATGGCTCGATTTTGTTACTTCTCAAACCGCTCCCTCTGGCATTTTGCCAGGCACCATCCAGACTTGTTTACGAACTTTAACATTCCCCTGACAAAATGCCAGGTGTTATTTTGACTTATTTACAGACTCTAACAAAATGGTCATCCTAGGTACCTAAGGTATTTCGTTAATTAATTTTTTAAAAATATTTATTTATTTAGGTGTAGATGGACACAACACAATGCCTTTATTTTTATGTGGTTCTGAGGTTCCAACCTGGGTCCTGCCGGTGCTAGGAGAGCGCTCTACTGCTAAGCCACAATCCCAGCCCCTCATTAATTAATTTAACAAGCATTTATTGAACACTCTCAGGTGATATGTTGAAAGAACTACAAGCCACTTGATTCCCTAAAAATTGAAGTAATGAGGCACCAAACATCAATAAATAAGCAGAAGTGGGCCAAATCATAAAAGGCTCTGTATACTAAGCTAGGAAAGTGGATTTTATCCTAGAGATGATAAGAAACCCCTAGAGGGGCTTTTAGGGGTGTAATGTGGTAGGATTTCTATTTTTAAATAAACACCAGTTGTGGGCAGGCTGGCAGGGAGACAAGAAGCAGGGAGACTAATTAAAAGTCTGTTATAAGTAACTCAGTAGAGAAATAATAGGTCCTGAACCAAGATACTAGAACAGTAGAAATAGGGAAGAGGGGCACATTACAGTGATATCTAAAAGGTTGAATCAAGTAGATTTAGACTTTTTACTATGGTGGATGAAGGCAGAAGACCTGTATGAATCCTAAGTAGGATTTTATCATTTGTAGCTCAATACATTATCTTATTTTAATGTTCATCAGTAGTAAAAGGTGTCTTCAAATCAAATTATAGGGTTCCCATAAGTCTAGTGCATACTCTCACAGGTAGACCACAAAGAATCCCTGTGTCAGTCATCAAGCCAGGCATTTTTAATTGCTACCATATGAAATGGTCCTCACTAAGACTCAAGTACTTAGAAACCAGAAGAAATAATCACTGTCTATAAGAACAAAAAATGAAAAAAAAAAAGAAATGTGAGATTCCTGAAAATTATAGCAAAATTATATCATGCAAAACAAATGTGTAATACCTCACTAATTCTCAAATCACATGTTCAGCAACCTCAGCTATACAAAACACAATGAAGCAGGAAATAAGCAAAAAGAGTCCCAGAATAGCCAAAATAAACATTACAAAGTCCATGCACTAAAGTTAACACATTTTACTCCTAGGAGAATTCCACAAGCCTTCACTCAGAGCCGATTTACTCTTTCTTTGGTACGATTCTAATAAGCTTGATTATTTGGCTTTCCCATTTACAGCTGATTAAGATTGTCAAATTAAAAGGGGGCAGCCATTAAAAAGAATGAGATAGACTTGAATGTACTGACATGGAAGGATGCCTTTTATATACTGTCAATTGTGAAGAAAAGCAAGTCATAGAACATTATGCATACATGATTTAATATTTGTGTATATATATATGAGTGTGTGTGTGTGTGTGTGTGTACACACACATTGACAGAAAAAGGCCTGCAGAGAAACACATTAAACTGTTAACAATGAATATGCCTAGGGAATGGGAGTGTGGGTATGGGTGAGTGACACGAATGAAGGGAGGATTTGGATTTTTTACTTCATACATTTTTGTTTGTTTCCAATTAAGATGTATTTGTTTTGTAATTTTTAATATCCATTACAAAGTATATAAAAGGAGCAAAGGGAACCAGGCACAATGGCACATGCCTGTAATCCCAGTGACTCAGGAGGAAGGCTGTGGCAGGAGAATCACAAGCTTGAGGACAGCCTCAGCAATTTAGTAAGGTCCTGTCTCAAAATAAAATATAAAAAGGGCTTGGGATGTATCTCAGTGATAAAGTGCCCCTGTGTTCAACCCCCTCCATCTCCCAAAATAAAAGATAAATAAAAAAGGAAAAAGGGTAATGTTAGAGCAAGCACACTGACCAAACTATAAGAAACAGGCATAAGAATTCAAAAACCAGGCTGGGGTTGTAGCCCAGTGGTGGAAGGAATGCCTGGCATGTAGGAAGTCCTGAGTTTGATCCCCAGCACCACCATCACCACCACCATCACAACAAAACCCAGAGAAGAATAGTGTTATTTAGTGTGAAGACACATACACACACACACACAAAAAAAAAAACCTCTCCCATCAGTGGCCCCAGAGGACATCACAAATTCCAACCCAGCATAACCCTGATATTTTCAGGGTCAAGTCACCAAAGAACACATTATGCTAAAGTATGTTTTACTTATGAGAACAAGCAAGTGTGTAAAAAGAAGTTCCCACCAAAATGATGATTTTTTTTCCAATTTTTTATTGGTGCATTATGATTATACATAATAGTGGAATTCATTGCTGCATATTCATACATATGCACAATATAACAATATAATTTGGTCAATATCTTTCCCTGGTATCTCCCCTTGGCCCTCCCCTGGTCCCTTTCCTCTACTTTATTGGTCTCCCCTCTGTTTTGATAAGAACCCTGCCAACACACTTTTTTCCCAAAATGAAGATTTATAAACAGCAGATTTGGATACTTTGGGAAGTCAATTACAGTTGTCTGGAAAAGATGCTTTTGCGGAACACCTGAAGGTGAGAAGTAAAGGAGATGTTACTTTATATGAGAGCAGGAGTGTTACATAGTAAGAAATGGTACTGAGTTCAACATCCACCTTATTGAGTGTCTACCAACTGTCAAGAATACAAAGATAAGAATACAAAGATATATTTTTTTAAAATTGTCCTTGCCCTAGAGGAGTTTACATTCCAGAAACAGAAATGGATAGGAAAGCAAGTAGCTGTGGTATAATGTGAGCAATGTTATCATGGGGATTCTGAGTAGAGGATGGTGGAAACACAAGAGAGGACTGCTAACTCTGCCTAGAGCTATGAGGAGAAAGAGGCCACAGACATAGCGGATGTTCAAAAACACAACTACTACATGGGACAACATCTGTGCTTGGTTAAAAGTGACCACTGCATAGGATGACACTTAAATTGGGCTTTGAAGGATAAGAAGCGTTTACCTGGGCTGTTGGGTGTAGCTCCGTGGTAGAGCACTTGCATAGCATTTGTGAGGCCCTGAGTTCAATCCGCAGTGCTACCAAAAAAAAAAAAAAAAATGTTACCAAAGGGCAGAAATGGGAAGAACACTCCAGGATTCCAGGATGAGCAATAGCATATGCAAAAGCCAAAGGCATGAAATTTCTTGGCACATTCAGATAGAACATCTCAAATTTTTCTCCTGGAAAGGGTGATGGTGGATGGTGGTACCTAAGTGGTACCTTGACAAATGATTGGAAATTTTGCCTTTGACTCCACAAATACATTGTGTTTTTGATATAAAACCATGTTTTAAATTATTTATCACTTGGTAACACCACTGTTCCAGAAAGATGCACTACATTTTTTCTGGTACTTTCTCATACCCATGTGCAACACTAAATAATCCAGGGACACTTGTTCCTAATTTGAAAAACAAAGATATGCAGGTAGACTGGAAAATTAAGTCAATGGATTGTGAAGGATCTTGTCACATTGAGGAACTGGGCACTCCCAATATCTAGCGGCTCCCTGGTCATACTTCAAGGCTCTGCTTAGGCATAGTCTATTCCAGGAAGCCACCCTACCCAGCAGTCCTCTCTTCTCCACAACCTTGTTATCATGGCAGCCAATAAGTTATCTATCCACTTACCACATGGGGTTGGAATGATGAATTAAGTTTTCAGGTTCCTTCATTAGGCTTGGATCTGCTTGAAAGCAAAATTCTGTCTTAATTGTTTTGCATGAAACAAACTTAGCCTGCAGATTCCAATATTTATTGGAATAAATTGATTTACATAAGAGGACAAGATTCAGGAAGAATTATATGGTTAGATTCTAAGCTCCTTGAAGGGAGGCACTGCTTGCTCACCACTTTTTCCCAAACACTAAACACTCACCTGAAACAGCACGGTAGGTGACTGATAAGTACATAAAACGAATGAATGAGCAGCCATTAAAATTCTTCAAGACAGGAATGACCTGAGCAGATCAGGGTTTAGAAAAATAACATTGGAGGCAATGTTAAATGCAAACTATAGAGATAAAACACTGGGAACAAAGAAATTATGGGAAAAGGTGGTGTATGCCTTTAATTATAGTTATTCAGGAGGCTGAGGCAAGAGGATCACAAGTTGCAGACCAGCCCAAACAATTAATTGAGACCCTGACTTAAAATAAAATGACAAAAGGGCTGAGGATATAGCTCAGAGGTAGAAAATTCCTGGGTTCAAATACCCAGTACAAAAAAAAATTCTAAAAGAAGTATGGGACATACAGGTAAAAGAGTATCCTTTCTTTCTTAATAAGTGTCTAATTGGCTAATTTGATTAGGTGTTTATATTTATTTTACAAGCCTGATCTTTTTATCCTCTTTAACAAAATCCCTGATGTAGGGTATTCAGTTACCTCATTCAAAAGCCTTCTCTGACCCCAGCCCTCACCAGGCTAGTGCCTTAGCGCACATCTGGAGGTCATTGAGGGCAGTGACTACGTCTTATTCATCTTAGTATCTTCAATGCCTAGGACATGCCTGCTCAATAAATGTTTGCTGAATGAATGAACACATAAATTGATCTATTAGTATACTGTACTCAAGCTCTGACCAAGACACAGAGGACCTAATGATCCCCAGTGTGCGGCTTTCTAGATACAGGAAACAGAACAAATAAAGCAAGACTGGATCTGGAGATACACCTATTCCACAGGTAACACAGGGTAAATTTCTCTCTCTGACCCCTCCATCCTCATTCTGAAGAATAACTCTCATTGAGTGAAAATCAATAAAAGTCATTTTAAGGGAAGTAGGTTTAGAAAAAGACTCTGAAGGAAGAGAAAGGAGGAGGGGAACTTCAAGTTTGACCAATTTGGACTTTTTTTTATGAGAACTTGTAAGCTTCAAAAAAACCTTTAACAAAATAAAGTCTGCTTTTTAACACTCTCTTTCAAAAGGAACAAACACACATACACACTTCTAAGGTCTTTTTGAGATTTCCAGTTTAGGAACCCAAAAAGAAAAAAGAAATTAACAGTGAAAATAATAAATCCTCCATTGTCCAGATTGATATCAACAAGAAATTTTCTCAAATACTTGAAGACAGTTCTCAGAGACATTCTACTACTATAAATGCCGAAATTGACTATCCAGTAACAAATATTTACTGACAGCATACTATGAGTAAGACAGTGAGACAATGCATAGGGTGCCCACCCCAGCCCCCTAAAAAGGGTACCAGATACACTTCCTGTCCTCTAAAAAGCTTGCGAATTTGTGGAGTCAACTCATAGTCAAAAGAGAAGTTTAGTAAGACCCAGCTCAATTATAATGCAGATAAAATGTGTATAGAAACTAAGAGACAAATTGTTGAAGGATTTCAAAGGCCAGAGAGACAAACATGGTTTGAGGGAAGCCAATTTTTTTTTTAAATTCTAATTTGTTATGTATGACAGCAGAATGCGACTCAATTCATATTACACATACAAAGCACAATGTTTCATGTCTCTGGTTGTACCCGAAGTAGAGTCACACGATTCATGCCTTCATACATGTACTTAGGGTAATGATGTCCATCTCATTCCACCGTCTTTGACCCCAATTGTTTTGAGACAAAGTGAGATTTAAGTGGATCATTAAAGGAGTTGAGATTTTAATATTGGAGGATGGAAAGTTATCACAAGAATAATGACCATACTGTGTCAGGGAAGAATTTACTCAAGGATGGCATCATGAACAGTTTTGTGATGATTAGAGTTATTAAAATTACTGCAATTAAGAACAACTAAAGGCAAATTTGGATTGGAGTCCTGTTTCTACCACTTATTGGTTGAATGACCTTGACACACTTATCTTCTGTGAAGCTCAGCTTCCACAATCTTAAACAGAGACAGTGTTAATATATCTACTCCTTACAGATGATATGAGAACTAAATGAAAGGTACTCACCACAGTTCTTGGTAAATAATAAGCATTCCATAGGTGATAGCTCTGTGTTCTCCCCTCCATGTATAAGTCTGTGGCTGGAAACTTCTAGGGATTGAAATAGAATTGTTTTTACTTTAAAAGTGTAGAATAAAATAGACCTGTAAGGAATAGCCACTCCATCCAACAAAGCAATGATTTCCAACTGGAGCAAGAGTTTAGCATCTTTATTATTTGGTTTTTTTTTTTTTTTTTTTTTTTTTAAGAATTTTTTTTTTTTTTTAATATTTATTTTTCAGTTTTCGGCGGACACAACATCTTTGTTTGTATGTGGTGCTGAGGATTGAACCCAGGCCGCACGCATGCCAGGCGAGCGCGCTACCGCTTGAGCCACATCCCCAGCCCCTGTTATTTGGTTTTGAAGCATCCTTCTTCCTTTTCCTAAAAAATACTCTAAATCCATTCACCTCCACTGCAATCATCAAGCTTTTTCTGAGCAATAGAATGTTTCCAGGGGGAAATAGGAAACTGCGGATTTCATATTTGTGTTACTTACACTTATTCATTCATGGGTTCAATAAATATTTATTGAGCACCTGTTTTTGAAAAAGTCAAACCCATCAAGTGGAAATGACTTCAACTTCCTACCCCTTACTAGACCTCTTTTTCCCTGTTCTCTCCTGATGCAGAAAAGAAACCCTTCTCCTAGTGAGGCTGAATCCTCCACCTGTGCTTTGGAGTTCTGGTCTTCTTTGGGGGATTTTGCACTCAATCTGTTCCTGTTTTCAACTTCTTATCTTTAATGATTTCTTAAGCGTATTTGGGTATCTCTGGGTGGGGTAGGGGGAGAAAGAAAACAAATCTTTCATAGTCCTTCATCCATATCCTTCTCTCATGCTCTCTCTCTGCCCTCTTTCTTTCCCCAGCCAAATGTGTGGAAAGTGTTTCTTGTAGACTCTGCCTCTACTCTCACCTCTCACTTCTCAGCCACATCAAGCTATATTTTGTGCCTGCCATTCCTCAAAAACTGCTATAAGGTCATCATTTTTTATTTCTTATTTTACTTGACCATTCCCATTTTTTTTAAATTTTATTTTTTAGTTTTTCGGCAGACACAACATCTTTGTTTGTATGTGGTGCTGAGGATCAGCAGATCTGCTGCATGCCAGGCGAGCGCGCTACCGCTTGAGCCACATCCTCAGCCCAACCATTCTCTTTTTGAAACGCTCTCTTTCCTTGACTTTTGTGAAGTCACATTATTCTGATTTTCTTTTTTCCTCTCTAGGAACCCCTTCTCACCCATCATTGACAGGGTTTCCTTTATGCAACCACTAAATGTTTTTAGGGTTCTGTTATAATGCACACTTCTTTTCCAATTTTGCCCTTTTTCCTAGGTAAATGATTCACTCCCATGGCTTTATTATCACTAATGCACCTACAACTCTTAAATCCATAGCTCCAGATCCATATGGGCAAACTGCTTGCATGGACTCTCCACCAGAAGATTACACTGGAACCTCAAACTTTGCGTATCCAAATCTGGATCCATCATCTTCATTCTCAAACCTGTTTCTCCTCTGGTGTTTCCAAACTGACTAAATAATAGCACCAGCTAACCAGTGACTCAAGACAAAATTTACTTTAAATAATAATAATATAATTGTAACATATAATTAAATTACTATTATTATTATCAGTATTGGGGATTGAACCAGGGGTACTTAAACACTGAGCCACATCCCCAGCCCTTTTGCCATTTTAAAAAATTTCAATTTTGAGACAGAATCTCACTAAGTTGATTAGGACCTCACTAAGTTGCTGTGGCTGGCTTTGAACTTGCAGTTCTCCTGTTTCAGCCTCCTGAGGCTCTGGGATTACAGATGTGCACTACCATGCCCAGCCTCAAGACAGAAATTTGAGAATTATTCTCAACCATTCCAACTTTATCACCCATGACAAATTAATTACCATTTTGTCATATCTCCTAGATATTTCTTTTTCTTCATTTTTACCAATATCATTAAGCAATTGCAACAGCCTCCCTTTAAAAAGAGTACCTCTGTTTACATCACTCTCAATGCTTACATTATGGTTATCCATTGATCTTGGGATGAAGTCCTAAATCCTTTATATGTCTACAACATAATGTATGCTCTGACTCTTACTTACATTTCCAGCTTTGTTTCATGTCTCTTTCCCTGCTTCTCCAGCCACATTGGTCTCCTCTCAGTGCTTCAATATGGCTATTGAAGCATATGGCTCCAACTCTCTCCTAATCAAGATTTTTTTTTTTTAATACTAAGGATTGAACCCAGGGGTACTTAACCACTGAGCCACATCCACAGCCTTTTTTTTTTTTTTTTCTTTTTGGAGACAGGGTCTCACTAAATTACTTAGGGCCTGGCTAAGTTGCTGAGGGCTGGCTTTGAACTTACAATCTTCCTGCCTCAACCTCCTATGTTGCTGGGATTACAGGCATTTGCCACTGTGCCTGGCTCTCCTATCAATCTCTACCCATCACCTAGTAAGATATTTTTAAATTAATTCAAACTATCAGCTACAGGTCAGCTTAATTTTTATTTCTGCAAAGCCTTTCTTGAACTGCCTAACCAGAATTGACAATGCCCATGTTCCCATCACCACTATACTGAAGTTTCTACCTCTATTTTGCATTTAATACCCTGCATTGTAATTGTTTACTTACATATTTAACTTCCCTTCTAAAATTTGAGCTTATTGTATATCAGCACAATATCTCTAATACTTCACCTGGTGTCTGGCATAATGCTAATGCTCAATAAAGATTTATAGAATGAAATTGACAAGCTCCTATCAACTGACCATGTATGAGACCTGAAATAATATGGAAAGTCAAAGACAAACTCTGAGTTGGCCTAGCCTTTGACAGATATGAGAAGTTGATAAAGGAGGTGATTTAGGAAGTAAATACATGCAGTTCCAAACAGAAGTATTGATAGTTGTGGTGACATAGGGAGAATTGATACCTAAGGAGAAGATCAGTAATGCAATGGGGTCCTGAAAGGGGAATCATAAAAGTAATTTCCAGGGTTGAAAGCAGTGTGCTATTGCCAGAAAAGGCTAACTGATGGGATGCGATCTAATTTACCTAGAACAGTCCCAGTTATCACCTGTTGTCCTAACATAGTATTGATGGTTCCTGCCCCTTATATTCTCAAAAGTGTTCAAATAAGTCAGATGGTCGGCCTACCAGAAGACTGCATGAATTTGGAAAAAATGAGTGATTTAAGGGCAAGACTATTTGGGACAAGAGCATGACAAAGAATTAGAGTGACTTCAAGTTGAAGGGCTGTGCCAAACTGAGTTATATTTTATGAAAACCTAAATATGAAATGAAAAACAAATATTCTGTTAACCCCTTATAAGCGGTATTGGTAATCCTTACCAAAACACCTAAGAGGTAGGCATTTGCATCCATACTTTACAAATATAAAAATTGAAACTCAGACCAAGTAACCGGCTCAAAAAGTTTAAAAAGTTAAATAAATAAATAAAACCAAATATAAATAAATAATTGAAAAAAGAAGCCACATGGGAAGATATCTGGAAGCCACTGAGACATTCCTGCTCTGACATTTGCAAGCATTTTGAGAAGAGAAAATGAAACGTCAACATGACACCTTCCCCAGAACATGATCCTTCACTGTAGCTTGCAAAATTAGTGTTCACTGTTTTCTGAAGCAATGAACTTCATCATAAGCTACCTTTCTTTTCCCAAGAGAGAAGTAATTTTAGGAAGTAACTTCAGTGAAATATAAAATACATACTTGTATACCAGGACTTGTTTGACTTCAAAATGAGCTTATAGTAGAAAAAAATAAAATATTCAGGGGCCAAAGAAAGTTAATCTTGGCTAAAATGGATGTCAGATAAGATATTATTTCCTTAAAAGAACAAGCAAGAAAAGGCTAACCTAAGGAAAGCCCCCAAATCTATGTGCAAGCTGGGAGCAGTGACAGATACCTATAATGTTGTTGACTTGGGAAGCTGAGGCAGAGGGATCTCAAGTTCAAAGAGAGCCTTAGCAACTTAGTGAGGCCCTAATCAACTTAGGGAGACCCTGTCTCAAAATAAAATATAAAAAAGGGCTGAGGATGTGGTTCAATGGTTAAGTGACCCTGGGTTCAATCCCTGGTACCAAAAACAAACAAACAAACAAAAATTGCCATGCAGCAGTGAAAATTACTCCCAAAGTTGAGTGAAAGCCAAGCAGTGGAGAGACAATGGGAAAATGTCAGAAAGACGTGTGCAAGAAAAAGGAGTAGGAACGTTTGGCTGACAGGACTTACAGGTTTGAAGCTGGAAAACAGGTTGACTCTTGCGATGATTCCTTCAAAGTGAGTGAAAATTGCATTTTAGCAGTAAATATCCTTCAATTTTTCCCAAGAGCTGAATAAGTTCTCTTTACTATGCAATATTAGTAGTTTTGCTTTTTATTGCCTCCCTCATTGAACGAGGCCTAATAAGCAATTACACTTGAGCTCTGCTGCATCCTTCTCTCCCTTTCTTTTGAAGACTAGTAAGAGGAACACAGCAGTTAGGATTGTACTCCATGGCATCAGTTTTAAGAAGCATTTTGCAAAAATGAATTACATTGAAGAATGATTTGAAACATCTGTCATTCCATGGGACAGGTAGTAAACAGAATAATTTCCATAAGCAGGAAACCAAAACACGGAATAGTTGGAGACTTAGGTAGAACACATATTTCAATATTCTATAGCCATTTTCTTTCCATCATATGGCAAGGTTTTGTTTTTTGTTGTTGTTGTTGTTGCTGCTGCTGTTTTGGACAACTTTACACAAACTTGAGGTAGGGGCAGCCAGGTATAATGGCACATGCATGTAATCCCAGTGACTCAGAAGGCTGAGGCAGGAAGATCACAAGTTTGAGACCAACCTCAGCAACATAGCAAGGCCATATTTCAAAATTAAAAAAAAAAAATTTTAAAGGGCTAATGATCTGGCTCAGTGATTAAGTGACCCTGGGTTCAATCCCTGACACAATTTTTAAAAAGTGAGGTAAATATTATTTAAAAATGCTTCTTTTAAAAATCATAAAAGTGGGTAAATAATTACATTTTCCTTAACCTTTCCTCCTTTTTTTTTTTTTTTTTAACCAGGTATTGAACCCAGGGGTGCTTTACCATTGAACCACATCCCCAACCCTTTTTATCTTATATTTTGAGACAGGGTCTCCCTAATTTCAAAATTATTTTTCACAGGCAAAAATTGTGGGGGAAGGTACTGGGGATTGAACTCAGAGGCATGTGACCACTAAGCCACATTCCTAGCCTTATTTTGCATTTGATTAAAGACAGGGTCTCACTGAGTTGCTTAGCACCTTATTTTTGCTGAGACTGGCTTTGAACTTGAAATCCTCCTGTCTCAGCCTCCCAAGCTGCTGGGATTACAGGCGTGCACCACCACATCTAGCTCTTGAAGGTTAAAAGTTTGAAGAAGTGCAAGAAGTCTAATTAAAGTTTGTATTTTAAGTCATAATTCAAATTATGTGACCTCTTCTTAGTTTACCTATTATTCAATCAATAAATAAACATTTGTTCAGTGTTTGCTCTGTGTCAGAAATTAAACTAGACTGCATGAGGGAGTGAAACAAAGTACTTTGACAAAGTACTATATTTCATTAAGTCAAAGACAGTTTGAATTATAAGAAGCTTTCCAAACTGGGTGCAGTGGCACATATCTGTAATCCCAACAACTGGAGAGGCTGAGGTAGGAGGAATGCAAGTTTGAGGCTAGTCTCAGCAATTTAGCAATTTAGGAAGTTCTAAACTATATCTGCACCTAGAGATCTAAGCTCAAGATTCCTGGGCCACTCTTAAGTCCTTCCTTTCACACACACACCATCCTAAACTTCAAACACCAAGACCTCCAACCTCTGATTAAACAGGACATCAGGGCCACTATTCAGCCCCTCTACAAAGAACCTTGAACTTCAAGCTTTTTTGTTCCACACAACCTTCCTCTGCTGCATCTCCTATGTCTATGCATGGAAAGAAATGTTTGCAGGACTTTCTTTAAGCCCTCATCTCTAAGGGACACTTAGAATAGAACCCAACAAGCATCCTTCCCATTTTCATAGATCAAAGCCCCCAATATAAATACTTTCTCTCTTCTCATATTTGTTCTCTATGGAATTGTCATTCCTGAAATGTTTCATACTTCCTTAAACTTAATCCAGTCCCTGTCATCTTCCCTACCAAAACCTTCCATTTGCCCTTTGGAATTCCAACCCCCTCTATGCTTTCAAACACTTCCCTAAATGTCCCTTCTATCCCTTGCCTTATCTAAACCTGGATCTGTCTACACTACTTTCCCTGCACTCCCTCAAGGGAAGTCTGCTCATATTGTCACAGTTATATAGTGTCAGGACCTGACAACACTCCCCAGTTCTACTTAGAGACTACTGTGTCTTCATCTTTCGTAGGAACCCTTGCTAGTAGGCACTGTACTCCAGTTCCCTTTGTTCCCTGTTGCTTTCAGAAAACAATAGCATTTGGTATACCGTGTTCTCTTGCCCTGAGTCCTGTCATCATCCTAAGTGACTGCAAAGTTCACATAAAAGACCTTATATCCAGCGTCCTCTCACAATCTTACTCAACCACCTACCCCCAGAGTCTCTTCCAGGATCTTGTCATTATAACCTAAGACTTCTCTCTCTCTCTCTCTCTCTCTCTCTCTCTCTCTCTCTCTCTCTCTCATTCTACTGGAGTTTGAACCCAGGGGCACTTCACCTCAAGCAATATCCTAAGTCTTCCCCATTTTTTATTTTGATACAGGGTCTCACTAAGTTCCTGAGGCTGGCCTTGAACTTGCAATCATCCTGCCTCAGTCTTCCAAATGGATGGCATTATAGGCAAGCCCTGCCATATCCAACTACCTATTCTCTCTACTTCTAAAGTCACTAATTCAAATAGTTCATTCTCTGACCTCAGTCCTCTATCCTTCCAACTTGCTTATTGAGCTTATCTGACTGCATCTATTCTTCGCTCTCATTTGAATATCAGTTTATTGACCCCTTCTCTTTCCTCTATTACTCTCTTCTTGTTTTCATTTCCCTATCTATTTAGCCTAGAGTTCATAGTCCATCATTTCATTCACTCTCTTAGAATTACTCTCAACTCTGCCCTTGACTAGACTCTTTCTCCTTCTTCTAAAATACTATACTCTCCCAGTTCCTCTTACTTCTCTGGCAGCCCTTTTGCAGACATTTCTGCTAACTCCATCCTCCTCATCCACTGAACCTTTAAATATTGGGGTTTTCAGAGATTTGTCCAAAGAACTCGTCTCTTCATTCATTAGTCTTCCTCAAGTGACTCAACTCTTCCCAGGACTTAAATCACTTATCAGTATGCATATACCCCTCAAATTACATTGTGTTGTTGGACTTCCGGAGAGATAAACCTTATGCTTACCTGACATCTTCAAATGGTCATCTCCAATTTAGCTTGTTCAAAAGTAAACGCATCACTTGCCCATTCCATTTAGATATCTGAGCTAGCATTGACATTTCCCTCTCTCATTTCTGTTTTTCAAGAAACAAAAAACAAAACAAAACAAAAAAACTGACCATGATATCTTCTGGTTAAGTTGTTCAACATTAGGATGAGGAAGCAATTCCTTAATCATCCAGGCAAAAAAATCAGATCACTTAAAAAATAGAAGAATAAACTGGCCTCAGACTTCTTCACAGTGGTATTCAATGGCTGAGTTTCTAGGGAAATAGAGTGAGACTAAGAATATTATATCTGCTCAAAGACAGACCTTCTCAAACAAGCAAGAATTTGGAAGATAAAGAACATATGAATCTCCGGGTGCGGTGGCTCACACGGTAATCCCGGCAGTTCCGGAGGCTGAGACAGGAGAACCTCAAGTTTAAAGCTTCAGCAAGGGCAAGGTGCTAAGCAACTCAGTGAGACCCTGTCTCTAAATAAAAATACAAAATAGGGCTGGGGATGTGGCTCAGTGTTTGAGTGGGCCCCTGAGTTCAATCTCTGGTACCCCCAAACAAAAAACATATTGAACTCTTCCTGGGGTCGGGGTAGGGATGGGATATACTTAAGATGAAATCAAACCAACCAAGAAATGAAGATATTGGAGTAAAAGAAATAAAGTAAAATTCTTTTTGGGGGGAGGTGGGGTACTGGGGCCTGAACTCAGGGCACTCAACCACTGAGCCACATCCCCAGCCCTATTTTGTATTTTATTTAGAGATAGGGTCTCACAAGTTGCTTAGTGCCTTGCTGTTGCTGAAGCTGGTTTTGAACTTGAGATCCTCCTGCCTCAGTTTCCCTTGCCACTGGGATTACAGGCATGAGCCACCATGTCCAGAGAAGCAAAATTTGAATTGAGAAAAACAGTAAACAATGACTTCAAGGTTCTAAGGGGAAGCAAACAAAACTCATAAACTTTATTTTTAGCCAAGTTGTCCTTCAAGTATAATGGCAATGGCTATTATAATGGCTTTCCTCTATTCCAAATTGCACTGCAGATACTGAAGCTTTCTGTCCTTAGACATGTTAATACCGCTGATTAGCAGTCAAACAGCAGCTCCCAAGGGCCTGGGAGACAGTAGGTTCCTTTCATTACCTGTTGATTAAGTTCAGGACAATCTTATTATTGAGTTTTAAGTAAAAACTACAACAGGTTCAGGTGGGAAGACAAGTCTAACTTGAAGAAAAAAAAATGCTGAACAATATAAGATAGTATATAGCAGAGGAAAAGTTGGTAGTACAAGATTTATTGAAGGCTTTTAGGCATGGAATGGAAAGGTGAAAGTGATAAGGAAGACTGGTTTGTCATTCAAAAGCAGTGGAAGTTGGAACCAGGGAACAGAAGGGGACAATGGAGCATGGGAGAAGGGGCAGGAAATTTACAGTAATTTAGATAAGGCCAACTCCAAATTCTAGATTGCAGGCCTCTCTCATGGCACACGCCTGTAATCCCAGCAGATCAGAGGCGGAGGGAGGAGGAAATGAGTTCAAAGCCAGCCTCAGCAACAGCAAGGCTCTAAACAACTTAGACCCTGTCTCTAAATAAAATACAAAAAATGGCTGGGGATGTGGCTCAATGGTTGAGTACCCCTGAGTTCCATCCCTGGTAATAGCCCCCAAGAAAAATCACGTTTCTCTCCTTAGCTCTTAGCCTACAGCCTGGCATGGAGGTATTGGGTGAATGTTTAAGTGGTTAATTCCAATCAGCATAGCAATTTTCAGGTGAATTGGCAATTTCAGGGATTTACAAATTTCTTGTACAAACTATCATTTATCCCATTAATTTATTAATCCTACTGATTTGTCTTAGTGTCTTTCTTTGTAATAACAACCACTTATTGAGAGCCCATGATGTGGCAGATATTTAAACATGTTTATATAATCCTTATAACAACCCTATAATGATCTGTAGACAAGCAAAGCAAGGTTCAGAGTTTTCTGTTCATTTGTTTTCAAATATGGTGTCTCACTATGTTGCCCAGACCAGTCTCAACCTCCCAGGTTCAAGGGATTCCCTTCAGTCTCTCTAGTAGGTGGGACTACAGGTGCATGTCACCATGTCCACTTCAGAGAGTTTTAAGAAACTTAAAAGCCTCCAGTTTTCATTGATAGAAAATGACAGCCCAGACACTAAATAACATCACAAGTTAAGAGAAATGAAGCTTTATCTTATCATGAAAACAATAATTATGCTAATTTTATGATGATGAAACCCAAGCTAAAACTAAAATATTGATCATGCATACACATCAGTAAAAAAAAATCACACATTCCCCCCATGTGCATATGTTTATTTATCAATTATCATCATTGGTTAATAAGGTAAATTATATACTCAGGAATAATTTATTATAATGTTCATAAATCCATACTTTAAATACCCTTCTTAATAATTTTAAAAAGATTTTGCTGACTTCTTTTCAGATATAATTAGCTTGTAATTGTTTTTATCTGGTAATCTGACTAGGCGCTCCTGTTAGAAGTAAAAGTGATTGCCTATGTTTACTTTTTTTGTCTTATTCTTAAGTCATGTTTTGTTGCAGGGATCTTTTCAAACCATCTGAAAAATGGATAGAGGATTTAAAAGTAGTTTTTAGTAGGGCACAGTGGTACATGTCTATGATCCCAGTGATTTGGGAGGCTGAGGCAAGAGGATCACAGGTTCAAAGCCAGCTTCAGCAATTTAGCAAGACCCTAAGCAACTTAAAAACAGAACTGAGGATGTAGTTCAGTGGTAAAGCTCCCTTGGGTTCAATTCCTAGTAACCAAAAACAATCAAAGAACAACAACAACAAAAATTCTACTAATGTAATCAGCACATCACTTCTTTGGGCACGTGTTAACTACAATGTGTCATAAGCACTATCAACCCTTACATTGCTGAAATCTTTTGGGGGCTCAGAAAAAATGACTCCAGGGGCTAGGGCTGTAGCTCAGCTTGTACTTACCTAGCATGCACAAGGCCCTAGGTTCAATTCCAAACATCACACAAAGGGGAAAAAAAAACCCGACTCTAAAATATGCTACTTTGGGCCTCAAACCTAGAGATCCTAGAGAGTAGCAAATGCAGGGATGGTCTTCCCCCTTACCTACCTAAAGACCAAATCCTCCAAGAGGAATACAACTGCATTCAAAACGTCTAACTGAAAGTCATTAACCAGTGAAGATTGAATTTATATCACAGAGGAGACTGAAAATCAAACACCACACCTAGAGCTCAGAGGAACTTTGTCTCAGGCCACCATCTGTTCTCTGGGCTCTGTCTTTC
Source organism: Marmota marmota marmota (assembly GCF_001458135.2). NCBI lineage: Eukaryota > Metazoa > Chordata > Mammalia > Rodentia > Sciuridae > Marmota > Marmota marmota. Next base: position 20,573,510 of record NW_026000082.1, read on the forward strand.
CCCTAAAAAATCATTTGCCACCCCTCTAAAATTGCCTACAGCCCCCTCACTTCACTCCCCACTGTGAAGAGAGCAATTAAGCCTCAACCATCTGGCAATTCTTTGAGTTTCATATTTTGTATGGCTCCTGTACATGCGTGTGTGTGTGTGTGTGTGTATGTACGTACGTACATAAATACGTATATATATAATTTTTTTTTCTTTTTATGCAATTAATCTATTGTCAGTTTGTTTCAGTAGATCCAATTACTGAACCTTTAGTTGGAAAGTTTGGATTTACTTATATCCCAATCTCCCTTCAGGATGTATTACATGTCTCTTACATGACACGTGACTGAATAAATTACCAAATAAGGGTGCTTGTTGCAAATGTATATTAAATGACAGTAAGTCCAATTTCTTCTTTTTTTACATTAGGAAACACATATAAATTTTATTTCTAGTATTTTGTTCTGACCCAAGGAATCATCTTTGAAGACCTCTAGATTGGAGGAGTGCCTCAAGTAACACGGTCAGAAGTCTTTTAGTTGGCTTCCTAATTCTTAATCCAGAGTCTTTCTAGAAGTGCTGTTCCAAGGAATAAGTACGTTCACTCTTGGCTGGGCACATCCTACACGTGCTCACTAGTATAATAAGTGAACTGAGACTGGATATAGTGAGACTCTGTAATCCTGCTCCAGAGCTCTACTCTTAATCATGACACCCTGTGCCATGATAAACTTTTTATAGAAAATTGATGCTTCCTCAGTTGTCATAAAGTATGACTAAAAGCATGTTGGGAAATGTTATGGATCTGTATCATACAAGCTCTACAAATGTAACTTCAAGAAAAGCCTCCTCAGTGGGGGAATGGGAGTCCGGGGCTCTGAGTGATCATTCTTGGTTTTAAGGCCCTAAGACCTCATAGCAAAACCTTAGAACTTGGCTCTGCTCATTATTCTGGTGGCCATCACAAGAAGAGACAGATCTCAAATGAACTTGTTGGTGGAAGAGGGTTTCAGGAAACTTTGGAAGAGCCCCTTTTTGTTCACTGCATTGGAAGCCTGTGGGCCTGGGGTTTACCAAAACCCAACCAGGGGCCAGTTTTTTTCACATGTCTAACTCATTCACTCCATTACCCCTTGCATCAGGGCCAGGAATCTGGATGTTCCCTCCCCTGGTGTGGTCTCTGTTTGGAGCTTCTTAGACGCTGAGAGCTTATAGAGAAGTAGGAGCAGGAGGAGGCTAGCCTCACCAGCCCAGGGCCAGTTGATTTTTCCAGGGGATGGTGTCCTGACCCAAGTGAGTACTGCTGAAGCCTTTGAGTAAGTGCATGAGTACAGGGCTGCCCACCCACCATACAGACAGCCTAACCCTTCCCACTGGCCTCCTGGACCTTTTTCCAGGGGTGCCATAGACTGTGCCTAGAAAAGCATACTCCCCTCTACTCTCAGGTATAACATTTGGCCCAGTCCAAGGTGGTGTTGGAGGATTTCCATATCAGCTCAATGTATACCAAAAGGCTGAGGGTCTGTGATCACCTGCAACTCAACCCTTACTCCATGACCCCTTTGGAAATAGAATTCTCTGGACTGCACCAGGAATCTTAATACCACATCATATATACCACACTTAGCCTAAATTGTGAACTTCTCTCTCCATCTCCCTCACTTTGAAAGATAGGAATTTACTCCCAAATGTGCAATATGGTTTCCATAGGCAGTCCCAGACCCTTCCAGATTTCTCCCAATGAATAGTAATTAGCCCTTAATGAATACTTACTATATGCTAAATGCTTTATATGGGTTAATTTATTTAATTCTTCTAGCAAGTCTGTGAGTTAGATATTATAGCTATCTACATTTTTTTTATTGGTGCATTACAGTTGTATATATTGATGGGACTTTTTGTTACATATTTGTCCATACACACAAGTTAATCCATATCTTTTTTGGGGGGTGAGTACTGAGGATTGAAGCCAGGGGTGTTAACCAGTGAGCAACATCCCCAGCTCTTTTTATTTTTATTTTTTTAATTTTGAGACAGTCTAATTAAATTACCTAGATCTTGCTAAGTTGCTAGGCCTTTTAAACTTACAATCCTCCTGCTTCAGCCTCCCAAGTGGCTGGGATTATAGGCATGCCCCACCATGCCCAGCTCCCCTTTTTATAGATGGAGAAACTGAGTGATAGGGCTGGGTTGTAGCTAGGTGGTGGAGCACTTGCCTACCACGTGCAAGACCCTGGATTCGATTCTCAGCACCACATAAAAATAAATAAATTAAATAAAAGGTATTGTGTCCATCTACAACTAAAAAAAAAAAAAATTTTTTTTTAAAGAAAGAAACTGGATGATAGAGAAGCTAAAGTCCTTGCCTGAGGTTACCCAACTGGTTAATGGTGAAGCTGGCATTTGAACCCAAGTAATCCTGCTCTTAATCATTACACCCTGTGCCATGATAAACTTTTTATAGAAAATTGATGCTTTCTCAATTGTCATAAAGTATGACTAAATACATGTTGGGAAACATTATGGATCTGTATCATACAAGCTATACAAATGTAGCTTCAAGGTAAGCCTCCTCAGCTGCCTTCCAACCAAATTGCTATGGCCCAGAGACCTTCCTACATAGAAATTCTGGAACTGCAGCAGCAAATGCCCTTCATTTTAATCCTCCTTGAGGCCTCTGGGATCCCCATGGACACCTTCATTGGTGGTCTTGTCTGCTTTCAATGATATTCCTTCACACTCCTTAAGGAACACCTGCAGTGCTTGCTAGCTGAATGTTTACTCCTCTTTCTGGAAGGAAGATGAAAGCAAGCAAGGAGAGCTGGGTATACAGACATCCATCAACTGAGCTTTTGATCTCTCTGTCCAGGAAGCAGATTTCACACCCAAGCCAACTGCAACACGTTTTTACTAGTGAGGTTTCCTATGCTTTCGAATCCAGTCTGGAATGGACTCAGCACAAGGGTGACCCTCCTCAATGCCATGCTCCCCAGGGGGCCAAGCCTTGCTCTGATGTGAGCTCAGTGAACATTCTGCAAATGTTTCAACAGGACACACAGTCAATTTCTGTGGATTCTGAGCAGCAGTAGGTCCAAAATCTGGAGCTCCCTCTATGTACAGAATTCATCATGTGTCCCTACTTGGAGTCACATTGTGTCAAAGAAGGAAGAGCCTTCCTAGGAACCAAGGCCTCTCCCACCCAGGGCTGCTGCCCTTGAACCCTGGATTCTGTTGCAGTACTGAGTAGATAACCTGGGCCCATGGCTCTCTGAGGTAAAAAGACTTTAGTGAACAGATGAGGGAGCTTCCAGGAGGAGATGGCAGGTGGCAGCTGGAGCAGAAGAAAAGCAGTCAGTGTAGGCAAGAAGGGCAAGGGACCAGCTGTGGCAGGGGCCAGACAGCTGGCTGGCCAGAGGAGACCCTTTAGGATGTCATTCAGGGCTCGAAACGCACCCTCAGCAGGGTAAGTTATTGCAACGCCCTGGCAAATATAAAGTGCTGTACAAACACTAAATCTAGAATGGCTAATAATTTTGTTATGTTAAAGCATTTGTGTCAGGTAATTAATGTACTCATTGTGATCATTTAATTTTATGGCAGGTAGTGTAGGGCTGGACAGAAATAGGGCTCTTTGGCCCAGTCCTCTCATTTCTCGTTAGATAAGCCAGCAACAGTCTCCCTGGTCTGCTGCACCTAGTCCTGTGCAGGGGACCTCAGCACCTGGACTTGGGCCTCAGAGCTGGGGGATTTCACTTTTCTTGGCCCCTGGTGCCTAGAGCCCCTAGTGCCCCCTGGCGGTGCCTGAGGCTCTACCAATTCCCCAAAGGAAATTCACAACCTAATTAGGAAAGAGAAGATTGGTCTTCTGAATAAATACTTCTCTCTTGACAAGAGTGCCTCTAGCTACCAGGTGCTGTGCACAGTAAGGGAAGCTGGTGCTGCCATTGTGCTCCTTAGGCGGGCAATCAGAGTAGGAGGCTTTGTGGTAGTGGAGCCAGAGGCCCAGACATATTGTTCCAGAAAGCCCTGAAGGGAAGCTCTTCAGGCTCCTGCCCACCGAGCAGACTGTCATAGCATCTTTTTGTTCTTTGCTGGGTCTGCTGAGGGCTGCACTTGAAGCAGGGACACCATCTTCCCTTTGCTTCTGCTCTTCCTTCTCCTTTCCCATCACCCCTCTGCCTCCTCAATATAACCCAACCAAAGCAGCCACTCTCATACCTTTTCTCAAATTGTCTCATCATGTCCTCCACCAGAAGCCCTTCTTGTTTAAGTAGGTCCTCCCACCCCAAAAAAGCCTCACCTTCTGTCCTTGTTTCCGTCTTTCTGCTAACCTGGAGAGGAACTCAAGAGGGCCTAAGGATAGGCCTTGCCCTTGCACTGAAATAAGCTTCCAGCCTCATTTGTGTCTACTTTCACACAACTGCACAGACATGTCTCAATCTTGACCTTCTTACTGATCCCTGTGTGCATAGAGTTGGTGACCAAATGGCTTCTCCATACTGGATATATTAAGATATACATACTGCAGAATCCTTGACTATGGTCAATGAGTTTTCTCTGTCTCTGTCTCTGTCACATACTCTGTCTAGAGATCCTCTCACTTCAGGAATTGGAGGATACGCTGCTTACCCAACAACAAATATATTGATTACTGACCTGGAAATATTCCTAGGGTATACCCTTTGTAGTGGCTTTCTTTGCTCAAGTTGACAATTATTACCTTGATGACCTATAAACTCCAGCTCAGGGAAGAAAGAGAGTCCAGCTAGTTGACCATGTTCCTGACTGTCTCAGAATCAGTGTGTACCTGGGAAGTTCTCTTGCACAGTAGGACCTTCCTTCACTCAGTCTAGGATGAGAAGTGACTTCTGTCTTCCAGAAAAATATTTGGCATAGAGCTATACACCCATTTGCATGAGTGTCACAGAGGAAGATAACACCACTAACTATTGAGGCATCACCACGTGACAGGGACTGTAGAAAATTTCTTTATGTATATTGCTTCATTTAATGCACAAAAAACTCCTATGACATTGGGATCATTTGTGGCCTCATTTTACTGAAGCAAAAACTGAGTTTCTGATAGGTTAAGTAGCTTTATAAAGGTCATGCAGTTGCTAGGTAGCAGAGCTGGATTTTGAACTCAAGCAGTCTATAGCCAGAGCCCATATGCATAACCACTACTCTATACTGCTTCCTTCAGTGCTATGCTGCTGAATACACTGACTTTCTATTCCAAAATAATTATTATTGTCTGTTCTGTGCCAGACACTATTCTGGATGTTTGGGAGGGGTGGACTTTTACAAGATTGATTGATTGATTAATATTTCCTATTTGCCAATCACTGGACTAAGATGTACTAAAGTCGTAATCTACTATCCCCTGAATAACTGCCAAATCTACAGCTCACCACCAAGATAAGGAACTCTTATGCACAGGTGAGAGCCATTACCACCCTTACTGGGTCTTGGATGGATACCCCACCTAAAGGCAGCCAATCTATTGGCTTGGCCAGGAGTCCATGGAAGTGTTACATACTGTGGAAGCAAGAACAGAGTACTAAATGATTATAATGGTGAAATCTAAGAGTGGTGATCAATGAATGCCCAATTCAAAGACAGCAATGAAATTACCTAGTTTCTAGAACTGGCTGTATACTGAACAATGTCCAGTTCCCAACATTTGTTTTGGTCTCTGTAAAGTTTCACTGTGTGACTGTGTCTTAACTTCCTCATTCCTGTCTACATCCTCACTATGGTCCCCTGTTTTCAAGACAATCTTGGTGTATCCTCATGGAGTTCACAAAAAATTAAGTAGATAACAGAACAGGTAATATGGCAATTACAATAGAATATAATAAGTGCTACCATGGAGGGAGCCCAAGAAGCTATGAGGGCACAGAAGAGGCTCCCAATCTAATCAGAGAAAATGAGGGAGGGCTTCCTGGAGACAAGATATAGTTCCTATTTTACTCAAAGCAAAAGCCATCGTCCTTAAAGTGACCCACAGTGGCTACATAATCTGACTTCTCCACCCCCACATTCCTTCTCCAATCTCTATTCTCATTACTGTATTTCCTTTTTGGTCACTCTGCTCTCACCTCACTGACTTCCCAGGTAGTCCTGAAACACAATGGCTGGTGTCTTAGGGTTTGCATTCTTGCTATCCCCTATACCCGTACTATCACCAGATATCCACTTCTTCAACCTTCTCACCTCAATTTTGTTCATATCATCTTTGCAATGAGGCCTGATTTAATAGGAACTATGGATTGCCTTACCCTGATCTACCTTTTCTTTTTACATTAGGGCTTACCACCGTCCAACATACTTAATGAGTTACTTGTTTATTATGTTTATTGTTTTTGGCCTGTCTACCTGACTAGAATGTAAGCAAGCTCAACATGTATAGGAATCATCTTAGTGTCCATTTGGGCTACTATAACAAAACATCATAGATGGGGTGGCCCACGAGCAACAGAAATTTTTCACAGTTTTGGAGATCAAGAAACCCAGTATCAAGGCACTGGAAGATTCCAGTATCTAATGAATAAGCATTTCTTGGTTCATAGACAGACAGGCATAATCTTGCTGTGTTCTCACACAATGAAAGGAGCAAGAGATCTCTCTAGGGCCTCTTTTATAGGACACTAATCCCATTCCTAGAACCCTCATGACCTAATAACCTCCTAAAGACCCCATCTCCTATATTCTCACATTGGGAATTGTTTCAACATATGAATTTTTGTGGGGGTGAGGGGACAAATATCTAGACCATAGCAACGATTTTATTTTGTTTATGAACTGTCATAGATTGAGTTCCCCAGGAAGAAGTTTCTGAGGAAAAGATTAGCACATAGGATGATTATTAGAGAGTACTCTGGGGATCAACACTAATGGAAGGGGAGGGGGTAAAAAGGATTGGAGCAAAGGGAACAGCTGAGCTATGTGTGATACAGTCCTATCAAAGGCCTCAAATGATCCAAAAGAGAACTCTGCAGCTGGGAGCTCTGGTATTGGGGCAATTCCATTTCTTTCTTTTTTTTTAATATTTATTTTTTAGTTTTAGGTGGACACAATATCTTTATTTTTTATTTTTATGTGATGTTGAGGATCAAACCCAGCACCCGTGCATGCCAGACGAGCGTGCTACGGCTTGAGCCACGTCCCCAGCCCTCAATTCCATTTCTGAAGGTGCATCTAGGCACCGGATCAAACATCCACTGCAATTTACACTAGGTACCACTTGCATTCACTTTTTCAAATGTTCTAAGAGAATTTTCTATAGGATTTTGGTGGGCCTCGCTTCCTGAAGGAAATTTAAAAGAGAATTGTTGGCAAAATGAACTACAGACTCCCACTATTACAGCTGGTCTTGGGGCTACAACTTACACTCATTATATTCTTTTTCTACTAAAAATTCAAGATTCCTCTTATACTCAGCTAGAACATTTATTGGTCTTGGTAGTTTAACCTGTGGCATGACTTAGACTTTCATCCTCAAGGGACCTCAGACTAGTTACCTTGGCCTCTCAGTCTGAGATTGTTACAATTGTCTGTATATCACCAAAATAGAAATGGTAGATGCCTAAGTATTAAGTGGATCACATCTGGGTGCCCCTATTGTGTAGAGGCAGCCGTACCACTTCCTGATGACCAGAGTCAATCACCTCTGCCAAGATATGGTGAGTTTTCTTCTTGCCTGTTTGTCCCTTGGCATGAAGAACCCAGGCAGCAGCCATATCATGGATCAGGGGGACTCTGGATGTGTCTCCCAGCAAAGTGTTTTCCCCTTGGAAACCAGATCCTCTAAATGTGTGAAGTCCAAAGTTTTACAACTTCTAAAAGTGGATCATCAGGACTAAAGTAAATGGGGACATTCCCACATTCCCACATCTTTGTTCCATCCGGGGACACATGTCCATTACAAAGGTCTTTAATTTAAAGTGCATATTGTATCCCAGAGCAGTTTCTCCACGTTGTCACCAAAGACATTTTAGACTGAATAATTCCTTATTGCAGAGGTGCTATCCTGCACCCCTGTGGAATGCATATTCCAGGCCTCTACTTACTATATGCCAGTATTACTGCCTCTCCCCTCTGCCAACCATGTCCCCACTCTCAGTAGACATTACCAGCCATCCCCTAGGATGTCCCCTGAAGGCAAAATTGCCTTCAGTTGAGAGCCAGTATCTAAGAAGATGATACCCCATTCTTATAAAATATCATCTCTTCATTGTTATTTTGGTTGTGCCTTCAATAGATTATTCCATTACTCTATCAGGCTAGCAGTTTCTGGTGCTGGAGTACATGATGCAACCAGTTGATCCCATGGGCTCACTCTTGCATCTCCTTTCCTGCAAAGCCAGTCCCTTGGTCTGACATGATGGATACTAGGAGATCCTGTGTTGGTGGATTAAGCACTCTGTGTAAGCCTTCAGTTGGTGGTGCTGGTTAAAGCCTTGTAGGAAGAAAAGGCAAACCCAGAACCAGAATGTACACCTATTCCTATCAAAATGAATTTCCATTCCTCCCAAAAAGGAAAGATCCCCAAATAATACTTGTGTCCTCAGTGGACTGTGCCACTTTAGGGGATCAGCATTGATCTGCGTTACTGGTCCGTTAGACATTCTGCAGTAGTAGTAGCTAGATCAACCTTAGTAAGTGGGAACCCATGCAGCTGGGCCTCTTCATAATAACTGCCATCCATCTATGCCATCAGAGTTACTTCATCTGTGCACTCATTGTGCCAAGATCACAGTAGCCAATGACAGAAGCTGACTGGCTTGAGTCATTTTGTTTATATGGTGGTTTAGTACCTCTTCCACGGGAGATGCTTTCTGGTCGGAACTAACTTGTACTACAAAGATTTTCACACTTAGGGTCCAGAACCCAGACCTCTTGCCCATGACCTAATCTTGCTTCCTTTCAGGGACCTGTTTAGTCAACTCAGTCATTAACCACTGCCTGTGAATCTACATATATTCTAACCTTGAAACTCTAGGTTGGTCTTATATATTCTCTTTTCACAAAAAGTGGACCATCAGTGCCCCACTCGTTGGGAAGGTTTTCCTTCCCCATTGTCTTTCAGAACAGTCACTGTCTACTTTTATCTTGTATCACATACTGAGCTAACTCTTGTCCTTGCTAGTCATAAGGAATTTCTTCATTCAACTTACATGAGTGGTGGAGAGGCACTAGTACAACAGTGACAGATGACAGGGGTCTGAGATATGTGCCATGCAGTTTGCTTTGCCTTCTAGTTCTGCCTATGCTCAAGCTTACCTGTGTCTTTTTCATGTTAGGGTGGATGGTTAGTGGACCTGCCTGACCTTATGCTTTGGTATATTTCAGAACCCAGTTTTTAATTACTGAATAAAGTTAAAGAATCTGCCTTAAAAATCAGGTAGGGGCAGGGAGGGAGTACAAGCCCACAGAGAAGGCTTGAAGGGATACAATTTTGGAGGGAGAATTAAGATGCTTTCTATTTAAATTTTATTAAATCATGCTCAATCTGTATAACAGTCACTTTCTGTTCCAAGCACTGTTAAAAGCCTTTTATATGTATCATTAATTTAATCCACATGATCTATTACATGGGTATTATTACTGTGCCCATTTTGTAGAGGAGGAGACTGAGACTTCTTTAGGAGCATGAAGTTGTAAGTAATGGAATAATAAAGTCTGAATCCCAGAACTGTCAAAGGTCAAGGTCTTTTTTTTCTTTCCCTTCCTTCTTTCCCTCTCTTTCTTCCTTCCCTTCTTCCTTCCTTCCTTCCTTAATTTTTCTTTTCTTTTCTCATACCAGGGATTGAACCTAGGGGCATTTAACCCCTGAACCTCATTCCCAGCCCTTTTTAATTTTATTTTAGGGTCTCACTAAGTTGCTTAGGGTCTCTCTGGGTTGCTAAGGCCAGCTTTGAACTTGTGATCCTCTGAGATTTTAGGCATGCGCCATTATGTCCAACTGGCCTATTCTTTAAGTAGCCACACTATTATTCATTTTCTTTAAGCCAGATGCCTTGAATTAGAAGGAGGAAAGAATGATGGGGAGTTGGGGAGACTTTTTTTGACTGTTACTATGCTGTGCCATGCTAAATAGCTTCAGGACTTTTATTAGTTCATTCAGTCCTTCATTCAACAAACATGTACTACGTACCTAGTTGATACAGAGTAAAAATGAGTACATCTTGCCACTTTACCCTTGCCACTTCCCTTGAGGTAGGTTTTCCTACTAAGGAAGGGTTGCTGCTCAGATTCTGAGTAGAGAAGGGAAGGCTTCTATAGGCAAAGATATATTTGCCTAAGACAGCTCTGAGGAATGGAGGAAGGATAAAATGGCTTGACCATAGAGCCCTAAGATGCAAACTGATCTTTCCTGCTTTCAAGAGCTGCCCCTGTGGGGCCTGGGCAGAAGTGTGGATAGGCTGGTCCTTTGATATAAGCCTATGTGTCAGTCTTCCCCTTCTCAGAGGTCACTGGTCCCTGGTATCTCAGCAGTACCCTGACCTACCTCGTTATTAGAGCTATTGATTATGTTCTGCTTCATGGGCCCAAGTTTCTACTTATTAAGTAGCCACCTGTCTACTCAATCTCTTGCCATTCCCAAGGTACATTTGGAGCTTCAGTCAGCTTGTAGTTCTGTAGACTTCTAACCCAGTGTTAATGTTTGGATATGAGGTATCCCCCAAAAGCTGTAAATGCAGGAATATTCACAGGTGAAACGATTGGGTTATGAGAGCTGTGACCTAATCAATCCATTCCAGTTTGAATGGACTGACTAGGTGAAAATTGAAGACAGGTAAGGCATGGGCTGGAGGAGATGGGTCACTGGGGGTGTGCCCGGGAAGGATGCATCTTCCTTGGGGCCCCTTCCCCTCTCTCTCTGATCCTGCCATGGGCGGAGCAGCTTTCCTCTGTTGGGCTCTTCCACATGATGTGCTGCCTCACTTTGGGTCCAGAGCAATAGAATTGGTTGTCTGTGGACGAAGACCTCTAAAACAGAGTCCCAAATAAACTAAAAATTGTTTTAGTAGCTCTTTCACAGCTGTGATCAAAAGACCTGACAAGAATAATTAAAGGAGGAAAAGTTTATTTGGGGGCTCATGATTTCAGAGGTCTCAGCCCATAGAAGGCCAGCTTCATTCCTCAGGGGTCCAGGTGTGGCAGAATATCTTGGTGGAAGAGTGTGGCAGAGGAAAGCAGCTGGGGACATGGCACCAGGTAGCAGAGAGAGAGAGAGCTTCTGTCAACAAGGACAAAATATATAATAAAAGGCACACACCCCTGGGATCACCTCCTCCAGCCACACCCTATCTGCCTCTAGTTACCATCCAGTTGATTCCTATCAGAGGATGAATGCATTGATTAGATTAAAACACTCATAACCCAATCATTTCAACGCTAAACTTTCTTGTAGTGTCTCACACATGAACTTTTGGGGGACACCTCACCTCCAAACCATAACAAACACCCAGAATTTTAGTTCATCCTGGGAAGATTAACAACCACAATAACAATAACTTACAATTAGTAAGCACTTACTGTGTGCCAGGCCTATGCCAAACCCTAGGCAGGGTTGATTTCCTTTCATCCTCATGGAAACTGCCTAATCGAGGCCCAAGTCTACTGTTGGAGGTAGAGGATGCAGCCGGCGTGCAGAAGAAGCTCTTTGGCGAGGATTCGGCTGCCTCCTTTTCCTGTTATGAACACCCTGTGCACCGTAGGACCTGCACCTGCCACTTTGGCTGGCCTCCAGCTTTTGGCTGGTTTCCCCTTGCCCACCGCCTCCCCTGAGCAGGCATCCCCACCAGGTCAGCTCCCTTTCCCTTGGCTTCCCTTGAGCTTTTCCTAGCGTTAGCTCATGCTGTTCCTTCTGCCCAGAAGCCCCACTTCCCCTTTTCTGCCTGGCTAAATCCTTATTTCTCAAGATTCGCTCTAATGTCATCCTGACCTCTCTGCCCTCCCCTGTCAGAATTAATTGCTCCCTCCTTTGTGTTGTTCAACAGCACTCATCACGGAGAACTGTAGTTACTTGTTTGGCCACTCAGTCTAGAAGAAGAGATGCAGAGGCCTGGGCTCATTCACCTCCTTGTCTCTGGGGCTCAAGGTTGCCCAGTGTTTGAGGAAGCTCCATTGGAACTGGGGAAGGGGCGCTGTGAAATTTGACTGAGGACATCCCTGATATGGGGCCTTGGTTCTCTGTGCATCTCTGCTGTCTGTCTAACCTCTTTCTCCCTGGCTTGCCAAAATTGGATGTAGAGACTAAGGCAGGATTTCCCCTCAGCTGGAATATGTCGATCCCCTCTCCAGATGAATCTCCTTCAGTGGCCAACCTGCCACCTGCCTCCTGCCTGGTATCCCCGCCAGCCCCCGTGCTCCCAGCTCTCCCCCATTTAGCAGCATCTGCGGATTTCATTAACTTGCTACTTAACCCCTCTCACTCAGATCAGCTCTGAAGATGATAAATCAGGCCCTGGGCTCATCCCTGCAGTGGCCATCCTCTCCACACACCCTCTAACGAGGTGCTGCTGCCCCTATTCATCACTGGCTGCCCTCTCCTTCTCCTGCAGTTTCATTGCCTGCACCCCTGCGCCCCCCATGCAGACAGTGTCAGTGTTATTAGAGCCCAGCCACTTTAGATTGCATCCTAAAACCTCTATCCCTGAGGAGCTATAGGCCTTTGCTTCCCTGAACAGTGGGCTAGCCCAAAGACAGCACCCAGGGGCTGCTGGTGATAGTGGGCCCTGGCCTGGGAATGGATGGGGAGGGTGAAGGCTCCTTCCCAGCCATAGGGTTGGGTTCATTTGTACATAGGCAGGGGTGGGTAGATTGGACCTGAATTCTTACTCCCTTACTTCCTTCCCTAAAGCCTCTCTGAAGGTGTTCTTCTGCTCCCTGGGTGGGTCACCTGGACCTCTAGGGATACCACAGTTAGTCTAGCATGGCAGGCAGTGTGGCCTTTCCTGTACTTTGCATAATGACCCTTTTCTTCTCACCTTACACACCAGCTCCTTTCCTAAGCCCATCCTAAACACTATTTAGTATATTTTCTTCTAGATTTTCCTTCTTCCTTGTTCTCCCCTCCTCTAGACTCCAGACCCTTCCTCTTGCTTTTTTTTTTCTCTTTTCCTCCCATGTCTCCTCTCCTATTTGCTTCTTATTTTTTTCTGGTTTAAACACCACAAAAGGGACTACCCCAAATATGTCAGAGGCTAGGCTTTTTTGTAGTTCTGAGCAGGGCCCTCTCTGCTGTTTCTCAACCCTCAGAGATCTCTCTTCTCTGTGCCCCCTTCTATCAACTCAAACTTCCCTCACCTGGTTTTCTTTTTATCCCCCATTCCTTTCCTTCATTCCCAACCTTCACAGGAGACAATATTGGAGAGGGTGGAGCATCCTGCCTGGCTTATGACAGGCTCTTGGAAAACATCGATTAGGCCCACATTGGAATCTCTCCATCCTTGTTCCTTTCCTGTCCCTTCCCAGACCCTGGATGAGTCTCTACTCTCCCTGCTTATAAGCAAGAGTGCCCTCCACTGGCACCCTTCTTCTGTCTCTGGGGGCAAGGCTGGTCAAGGCCATGGGATGTTCATTTAGTTCCCCCCACCCCCCGCCCCTGAGTTTTTGTCAGGTGCTATTTCTACAATGTCTTCATTACCTCCTAATTGGCCAAATCTCGTTTCTTTATTTTTCTTGTTAAAGACAGATTTAAAGAACGAGTTCAGTAGCTCAGCCATTTTCAGACCATCATTAATTTCCTACCTCCTTATTTATTAATGGGGCAACTTCCTTGCTGGTATTTCTTGTTCCCTGGATATCTGTGTAAAAGCCTGCCTTGCTCATGCAGCCCCTGGGACCAGTGCTAACTCACTCTGACTTTGTGCTGCCCTCAGCTGCTCTGGCACTCCCCCCACAGCCCCCCTTCTCTCACAGCCCTTCTTGGTCAAGGCCCCTCCACCCACCCACAGCCGTAGGAAGAAAAGTAGAGAATGCCCCTGCAGTCTAGGCCTGAAGGTGTCCTTCCCGTGCATGAAATAGACTAAGACTCCCAGTTCTCTTCTCCATTCCATCTCTCCTCCCCCTGGGTTCCAGGTTCTATAATAAGCTGACACACGAAGAACTCCTTCACTCCTTCAGACCTTGAGGAAACTGAAGCTCAGGAGGCAGCAATGACTTGCCCAGGGTCATGTTGCTTAGAAGGGGTAGATCCAGGATATGAGCCCATTTGATCTGGCTCTGCAGCCTGAGTGTTTCCTCCATGCCAGCTCCCCTCAGGGAAGCCCACATGCACTTGGTTATGGTTAGAATAAGTTGATATGGAGGGAAAGACAGGACCAGTGAGATGGCAGCAGTACAGAAGGAAACAGAAGCCAGTGACCTGAGAATCCTATGGGACTATGGTCATTAAACTTGTTGGGTGCCCTGTCCCTCCCTTCTGTATCTGTCCCTCTGTGTTTTCCACATCCTTATCCTCCTATGCCAGTGAAAGGACTCATGTTCTGATGGTGACATTACTGACTTTTGGGAGCAGTTCTCTTGGGACCTTTTCCATACCTTTGAAGGCAACCCTGTGCATATGGTTCCCTTTGAGTATTTCCAATGTGTTCCTGGTTGTTGTCTTTTGATTCTGGTTCTCCAGGAGCCTCAGCCCACAAACCTCACCAGATAGGGGTGCAGGTGAACATCTGTAAGCACTGGGAACCTTGAGCCAACAGCTACCACCCTAGATGTCAGGGCTGGGTCTAAGCACATGCTGACTTTGCTGATGGCCCAAGACTTACCCTATTGTGAATGATGGGGACTTGTGGTCTTCTTAGTATTTCTCATTTACTCTTTCTACAATCAGAAAGAATCTTGTTACCCTGAGGCTCTGAGTAGATGCTGAGGCCTTCTGAAGCCCAAGCGCAGTTGCCAAGGCTGTATCTGCCTCCACACTGTTGGGAAGAGGTATGTTGTAGTTTGGATGTGAGGTGTCCCCCAAAAGCTCATGTGTGAGACAGTGCAAGAGGTTTAGAGGAGAAACGATTGAATCATAAGAGCTTAACCGAATGATCATCATGTGAGTGGCTTCCCTCCACCATACTCTCTCTTCTACCATGATGTTCAGTCTCACCTCGAATTCCAAGGAATGGAACCAGCTGCTTATGGACTAAGACCTCTGAAGCTGTGAACCCCCAAATAAACTTTTCCTCCTCTACAATTGTTCTGGTCAGGTTCTTTAATCACAGCAGTGAAAAAGCTGCCTAAAACAAGGTGAGATGGCCATGAGCAAGTCAGGGTGCTGGCCTAACACAAAGACAGTCCTGAGGTCCCTGTGGCTGCTGCTGCCAAATGCCAAGTCATTGCTCCTCTTGTTGGAAATAAAAGGGAACAGGAAGGCCCTTAGAAGAATTGAGGGAAGGGTGAAGAGAGAGAGAACTCAGGGCAGCATCATCGCACCTGATCTGGAACCTCAGTCTCCTCTAGCAGCAGTAACCCTGAAATAAGTAGCAGTGCTGAGGAGGAGTCCCCTGGGGCCCAGCCCTGGGAGCTGTGTTTTTACACTCAAAGACCTTGTTTCTTGTCTCCTCCTGGTCATAACCCTGTTTAATAGAGACATTAAGATGAATGATTGAGGCTGCCTCTCACTGCAGCTAGAAGATGGGGGGGGGCAGCCTGGGTGACCCTGGACAGAGGGGACCCAGTGGGAATGGGGTTGAGGTGGGAGGGGATTTGCAAAGCATCTCCCTCCAACACTGAGCCTCAGCTTTGCTAGGTGGAAATCTCCTGCCCCCTCAGAGCTCCCGAAGGCTGCCTTATCCAGCAGTGCTTCTCAGTGTTGAGCATCTACAGCTTCCTTCCGCCTCCCCAGCATCAGGGAGGGGATGATGCAAGCAGAAAAATCTGTAGGTGTATAAGGGATGGCAGTGACTTCTACTTATATGAGTTTTCAAAGCGCTCTGATAAGATTCGATATACATCACTTTTCATATTTATAAAACCAATAGATAACAATCATTGGGTGTTCAGATGTTTCAAAGAGTTTTGAACTGTATGCTTTGTCATGTCAGATTCTCACCACATTCCAAAGATACAGGCTAAGTTATTATCCCCAATTTACAGATGAAAAAGCTGAAGCTTGAAGAAAATAAACTACTTGCCCAAGGTCACCCAACTCCTAAGGGTGAACCCAGTGTGACTTTAAAGCCTGTGCTCCTAATGCTGTCATACAGAGTTCACTACCTCCAGTTTTACAAATTGACCTTGCCTGGAATTGGGAGAAGGGAAGGGGAGGACTTGAGTTTTGAATCAGATGGGGAATTGATTTAGAGGTCAGAGACAACAGTTAGGGATAAACAGGCTCATCTCTGGATGGGGCTGGAGTAGCAGTGGGGCCCCAGGGAGCACCGCTGAGACAGGACTCATTTGGCATGTTTATGACAGGTCTGGCTGCAGGCAGCCCAGAGAAAGCTGTACCTTGTTAGATGACACCAAACACTTTGTCTTGTTTTTGACTAACCCAAGGTCCCCACCCTCAACTGTTCTTTACCTGGCACTTTGCTGAACAGGGAAAACATATGCAATAAACAGCTTCTAAAATGTAAGTGCTAAATAAATGTGAAGAGCCACAGCAGCCGTGGGTCAGACTCAGCAAAGAAAAATGTTCTGCCCCTGCTGATGGGAGTGAACACATTCAATACCATTGTCTCAAACCTTGTGATTCCAGGCGTGGTCTGAGAGGCAGTAGCATCAGCCTCACTAGGGAACTTTTTAACATGCAGAATCTGAAGATGTTTCCAGACCCAAGTAATCACAATTTGCATTTTAACAAGGTGATTGCATTGAACACACATTAAAGTTTGAGAAGCATACTCTAACACAGGAGTGACCTAGTCACTGCCTGGCTTTAAACCCTGAGAGGTTCTCTATCCCCACTCAAGGTCAAGTCCAAACAGTTTATAAGGTGACATGTGCAGTTACCCAGGAGGCTGTAGCAGGAGGATCACTTGGGTTCAGAAGTTTGAGGCCAGCCTGGGCAACATAGGGAGACAGACTCCCATCTTTAGAAAAAGAAAAAAGCAAAAGAAAGCTTTTATGACCATGCATGATCAATTCTTGCCCAAGTTTTCAATTCCCTTCTTCGCTCTCTTTGCCACACTACCTGGTCCAATCATAGTATGCTTTGCATCCCCTTTTTCTTTTTTCTCTTTCGGCCTAGTGCCTTTGTTCATGTTATTTTCTTTGCCCAGAATGCCCTCCCCTTGCCACCTTTTTCTTCTCCCTTTGTTAGCATGGAAAATTCCTACTCAACCTTTTTTTTAAATGTAATTTTTTATTTATATATGACAGCAGAATGCATTACAATTCTTATTACATATATAGAGCACAATTTTTCATATCTATGGTGTATACATCGTATATTCACACCAATTTGTGCCTTCATACGTGTACTTTGGATAGTAATGATCATCACATTCCACCATCATTAATTACCCCATGTCCCCTCCCTTCTCCTCCAACCCCTCTGCCCTATCTAGAGTTCGTCTATTCCTCCCATGCTCCCCCTCCCTACTCCACTATGAATCAGCCTCCTTATATCAGAGAAAACATTCGGCATTTGTTTTTTTGGGATTGGCTAACTTCACTTCTCTAACTCCATCCATTTACCTGCAAATGCCATGATTTTATTCTCTTTTATTGCTGAGTAACTGGACTTATACATCACCTGTTCTTGAAAGGATTTCCAGGCTGTGCTAGATACCTCATCTTCAATCCTTATTGCTCATGGTCTTTAGAATCACAGTTGTCACTCTGAGTGACAAAAATTTCTTTACCATTAAGTCTTCATAATTAGAGTGTAAGCTCAGAGAGGGAAGGAAGTGTGTCTATTGTTCATGTCCTTGTTCTGTGCTTTCATGGAGCCAAACATTTCAAAGAATATTCAAAGAATATTTGTTGAATCTTAAAAAACAAGACAAAACAAAACACCACTCAGAGTATACATTTACTTATGACATGGGAAAAGTGAGGGCTGTGGATCCTGGAGATGTCCTGAAGTCTTGGGATGCCCTCCTAAAATCCCTCCAGCACTCTTAGGTCTTGGGGTGTTGTGGTCAGGCATAGTCTAAAAATAAGATTGCTGAGCAAGTCCTGGCTCTGTGGATTAGTGAGCGCTACATAGACAGGAAGGGCTTGGGGGAGTCAGAGGAGGGGAGGTAAGAGCCACTTGAGGAGCCAGGAAATGTTCCCTTGTCAGAGAAAGTACTCCCAGTGGAGAGAACAGGATCAACAAAGGCTTGGAGGCAAAAGAGTGCAAAGCACCTCAATGAGTAGTCATTAGTCTGTGGGCTGGAAGAAAGAGTTAAAAGAATTGCTGGAAAATAAGGCTGAAGGCGTGAGCTGGAGCTTAAGTGGAAAGGACTTCAATGCCAAACCAGGACCAAGAGGGAGAAGCTGAAGAAGAAGTCTGGTGTAAGGGGGAAGCCCTCCTGTTGCGGAAGGCAGAGGAAGCAATCTGACAGGAAAGGAGCTGATTGGCTACATTCTGGGGGAAGTGTAGTATAATGAGTGTCATCGTGAGTTTGGAGCTGATTCTCAGCTACATCAAGTCTGAGAAATTAGGCAACATCTCCTGATCCAGCTATCTATTTTAATCTAATGATTATATGAGGGCCAAAAAAGAAAAATTCTCAGTGAAAAGCAAATTAAAAGCTGCATACTGAATTAGCTATGTACCAGCACGACTTGAGTAGGGGTATGTGACAACCCAGTGGATACCATATTGCTAGAAGGACCAACAGAGTTCCCGAGACAGACCTATAATAGAAGAGAAAGGCTCTGGTGGAGTGAACCAGTTTCCACAATAGGTCTAGAGGTTGAAAAGAATGATAACTGGTTGAATATGATGGCTCTTAAGTAAACTCACCCTATCCTGGCTACTCTGATAGCAGTAGAGGTGCCCAATGAGAAGAATAAGTAGAACAGCTTAAACAACACTGCTTCCTGTTCCCATAACAGAATGTCATATGGAGGGAGTCACCTTCTCACTTTGCAAGAGACAGCCATGTTCTCATGTTGTCACAATACATTAGGAATTGGCCAGATCAGGCAGAGGCATTCAAGGCCAGCATCTACAATACACTTGGTGATAGAAGCCAGAGGAGCACAGTGGCTTGGACTCATGGGCACAGTTTTGAGGCTTTTTCGGGGAACATTGCTAGGGATTGACATTTCTGCAAGAGCAGGTGGGAGCCCAGAATTAGCAAGACAGGTGTATCAATGTAAACTTATTTGTACCGCAAGCCGGTATAGATTGGGAACATTTGCCTTGTTGCAAAGGAACTACAAAGCAGCCCAGGGAATTGGACTTTGGTTAGAAACAGAGCCACCAGAAGGCAGCAATTTATGAATGGAGTTGGAAAGATGAGCCTGGCCTGGAGAAGAGAAGTCAGCACCTCTCTGAAGAGCCCAGGGTGAATGCCCAGCAGGCAACTTGAAATGAGATAGGAACAGGTAAAAAGTGGGAGTGCAGGTGACTAATGACCCAACCTCAAGGGAAAATTGATGAAGGGCACTTCACTCACCAAATACCTACATTATACTGGGTGGGCACGTGAGAGGTGCTTTCTTCGTTATATTGGTGATGCAAGTGTTATCTCCACTGTATAGTTGGAGAAGCAGGCCTAGAGAAGGAGCGTTCATTTATTCATCAAATATATGCACAAGGAATAGGAAGGTTATAAGACACAGTTCTTTTCCTTGAGGATCTCAGAATATCACAGGAGAGAGACTCAGAGGCAAATCATTTTATTACAGACTTGTGTTTAGATGAGAATAGATGCAAGCACAAGATGCAGTGAAACCACAAAGTTCCCCAAATCACAGAGTCCGTAAGTGTCAGCCAGCACACTTGGTCGAGACCTCAGCACTATCATTCTAGATGCAGATACAGTTGTCAGAACCTTCAGTCATAGTTTTGAGGAAGGGCAGTAGCCCTTGCTGCTGACACAACATGTTTAAGAACAATAAAAGGCCCCCAGGAATTGGAAAGTGGCATGGTGACCTAGCAGCACCTCTGACCAGGTGGAGATGATGGTGGCCTCCTAGTAACCAGGCCATGGAGACCCTCCCCTGGAATAGAATGAATTTCAGAGTCTAGAGGTGGCCATGGGTGGTTCTAGATATTGGAGCCAATGGGACACTGAAGTTAGGAAACCAGCATGTCCTTAGAGGGACAGATTAAGGACAAACTGGGATTGAGAGGAGAAGCCACATTGGAAGTGGCAGTGAGGATATGAGAGTGAAATCACACAATTCTTGGGCCAGTAGAACTTGCCCACTCTCCAGGATCATCGTCTCCTGTTTGCTGTTTTCGAGTCCAATGGATCCTGACAGGACTGCATGCCTTTTTGAAAGCATCTCCTTTGCTATTAATTTGGCTTTTACTTTTCTTCTGGGCACCAGATCTGGAAGAAGCTGGGGGCCCCAATTTTTTCTAGGGATGCTGCAGGGTAGCCCAGGCAGGCCTTATACATCTGTGGGGCATGTGAATCACAATTCTCTCTGGGACAACAGGCAAGACAGGGTGAAGCCAGAGGATCTGAGACAAGGAGACTAGGACTAGAGAGATGACAGAGGGTAGATGGAAAGCGGAGCAGCTTGGGGAAGACAGCCTCCCTGGGCAGGTGGCTCCATTTGATTTCCGATTTAAAGGGAAGGCTTAGATAGCCAAGAAGAAAAAGGCTAATAAGAAAAATATTAAACTGCAGTGTGTGTGTCCCCAGGGACTTTCTGTTGCCATGACTGACCTCCCGGAGAGCGCCATTCGTTCCCGAGCATGGCAGCTTTATAGGCACTTGTAGGCCTGCAAAGAACACCAATTTGCTGCTGCAGTTTGTTTTGATAACTGAAACTTTCAATAAATCTATATTAAAATCAAAGGGAAAATTAACTAGGCCCCAGTGAGGGGCACGAAGATAAGGGAGCACATTACCACCCTGGCCTCAGCCACCCCACATTTGTCTCTTAGTTCAGATTCAGGTCACCAGGGAGATGAACGACCCAGGCTCAGGGGGAACAGCCCTGGTGAGAGCAGGGAGAAATAGGTATGGCCAGGTCCAACCCCACTGCTCCTCGAGTAGCAGAATAATGCCAGGGGGTAGAGATGGCAGGGAGAACATAGTGTGGTGGAGGTCATGGTGGGAAGAGGCACTGGAGATAGAGGTAGGAAAGGGTGAGAATAATAGTAATACTACTATTTGCTGAACTCTATGCCAAGTATTGTGCTAAACACTTCTGTAATTTAATTGTAGTTAACAGGTAGGTACTAGCATTATCTCTACCTTAGAGATGAAGAAAACTGAATCTCAGAGAGGTGTGTGATGTGCCTAAGGTCACAGAAACAGAACTCAAACCTGAATAGGCTCTTTCTCAGCCCACGTTTATAACTCAACCATCCTGTCTTATATAGAGAGACTATGAAGGCAGCAGCAATTTTTCTAGTTCCCAGATAAAATGATTTCAGACCCAGTATGAGTTTTCCTAACTGTGCCAAGTGTGGGAGCCCTGGTCCAAGTTTTGGGAACTACTACTCACTGCCCTTCAATTGCTAGTTAAGGTCCTGGTTTTGGTCGGCTTGCTGTTTTCCCTGGTGGTTTGAAGGGTAGTAGAAGCAACTTGTTCTCAGTGTTCACTTTAATCAGTTACTTGATTCAGAAGCCAAGAGATTGCCTAGGGTATACCTAAGTCTGGGTACTGGACTTAGTTCACTATCTGTGTCTCCAAATTCACTTGCCCCATCTGCACCCTGACACAGAGTCTTGGCCACTTGCTTACTGAATAGTCCAGCTGCCACTATCACCTCATCTGGTTATCTTAGCCTCCCCTGGGAGTGAGGGTAAGGTTTTGACACAGTCTCCAATGTGTCCACTGTGGTGGTGGGACTGCAGCAGGCCCCATTTGGTCAAACCAGTCTTTGACTCCTCCCATCACTTCTAGTTTCAGATGAACCACTATGCTCCAGGGTGTGGAATCTGGCGCCCCCTGTGGCTACCAAAATGGTGGGGTAATATAACCCTTTGTTTCTTCCTGAGGTGTGACTCTTTCTCTAGGCACATCTGGAATACAAAGAGTAACTAGCTGTATTCTTTGAAGCTCTCATTAACTTGGTAATACACTGTCCTGTATTGTCATTCCATTTCTCCGGCCTCACTTCTCTTTCCCCCTTACTCTTGCTGCCTTGGGCTTATACTTCCCATTTAAATCTAAGCACATAAGCTTTTTCTCAGGCTGTTTTCTAGGAAACCAAATGGCATACTATAGAGCCAAGGTTTGAGAGACCCAAATGTGGCATTAAGTAGCAGTACAAGGAAACAAGTATATATTGAACTCTTCAACTGTTCTTAATAATAGAACAGTTATATGCAGTAATGAATACACACACACACACACACACACACACACACACACATATATATATATATATATATATATATATATATGCAATAATGAATGCATTTGCCTTATCTTTGTCCAGAAAGGGTTTACAGCCTGGTGAGGTCCTAGATGTTGTACAGTTGAGTCCTAGAGCATCAAAAAGAAAAGACCACATTCTAGGATGTTGGGCTGGGCCTTAAAGAAGGTCTCCAATCCAGATGGGTAAATGTACTTGATTCTCATAGTTGAGAAGTTTGCCTGTGTCATATTCTCAAGCCAAAAGTTAGGATATAACAAAGCCAGAGACCAAAGAAGCCAACTTATGGCCTCTTATTTTTATATTTACATTTTTATTTTTACATTTACATTCCATCTCCTGTCCCTATTGCTGTTTATTCCCTCATTCATTCACAAACATTTATTGCATGCCTGCTTTGTGATTGGCACTGTATTGGGTATAATTGATGCAACATGAACAACACTGAAATAACATCTATCCTAAAAGAGCTTAAAGTCCTGGAGGAGAGATGCAAGGAAATAGACAATTATATAATACTGATCCAATGGAGTTTTATTCAGCCATAAAGAAGAATGAAATTATGTCATTTGCAGGAAAATGGATCGAATTGAGAATGTTAGGTTAAGCAAAATAGGCCAAACTTAGAAAGTCAAGGATCATATGTTTTCTTTCATATGTGAGAGCTAATGAGGAAAAAGGAAAAGAAAGGTAGGAGGAGATTTCATGAAAACTGAAGGGAGATCAGTATTAGAGGAAAGAGACCAGGTGGAGGAAAGAGGGGAGGCAAAGAAGAAATATTGTGGGATGATATTGGCCAAATGATATATTTTTTAACTTTTTTAATATTTATTTTTAAGTTGTAGTTGGATACAGTACTTTTATTTTATTTATTTTTATTTATGTGGTGCTGAGGTTGGAACCCAGGGCCTCGCACTTGCCAGGTGAGTGCTCTACTCCTGAGCCACAACCCTAGCCCAAATGATATTGTTATATTGTGTGCATATGTAACAATGAATCCCATCATTAAGTACAATTATAATGCACCAATGGAAAATATGGAGAAAGGAAAAAAAAAACACTAATACTGAAATACACAGTAGAATAATTGAACCCATTATGTGGATGAAATTAAGGAAGACATTCCCTGATATGGGGATTACCAGACATTTCCAGCTTAGGTGACAACCTTATGTTAAGATCTTAGAGGTGGTCCAGAAATGACATCATCGTTTTGAGTGAAAACGTACACATGGAGACAGAGGAGCTTGGTAACTAAAGCTGGTTGAATGTGGTGGTGTTGGTGCTGGCTCATAGCTGGATCCCTGATTGGGAAGCTGTCAACATCATCATTTGCTTATTTAAGACTGAGGTTTCCCAACTCATAAACTGGAACCCATAACTTCCCAGGCAACTGGCTTTGGTAAGAGTTCTCTCCAGGTGATTGGAGAGATTGTAGAAGCTTCCCACAGCTGCAGCCAGAAGCCTTTTCAACCCAGAAGCTTCCCTCTGAAGGGACATGAACAAGTCAGTTCCCTCCTCCCTATGCCCTTTAGAAATCTAAGCATTTTCTTCCTAATCTGTCTACCCTCCTCCCAGATCTCCCCTAGGCCCACATTCAAAAGTAGATGATAATAATTACTTGTTGAATGAATGAATCAGGAGAAAGTGTCACCTAAACAGAATGTCATTTTATGAGCCTATACTCACCTTATGCGTATATTGAAAAGTGGGGAAAAAATAGGTGTGGCACCTGAGTCGCTCTAGGGCTGAGGAAGTGTTCAGTTTTTAAAAAATCCCTTTCACTGCTCAGAAGTGACCCTCCCCTTCTCTTCTGAGTACGTGCAGTTTCAAAACTACAAGTCCCATAAGGCCGCCACCGGCAGTCACCATCTTGACATACTTTAGCGCGCATGTCGGCGGGAGAGCAAGCATTTGGGGAGAAGAAGCCCTGCCCCACTACAGCCCATTGGTCAAAGGGGCCGACGGCGGGCTCAGCGGTTGGCCACTGCGCCCGCCCATCCGTCGCGTCGGTCGGGGTCAGAGTGCGCGGAGGTGAGTCGGTGTGTTGTGGACTCGTGGTGCTGGCTGCCGCTGTTGAGGCGGCCGGGAACGGGCGGTGGGGAGCAGGCGGAGCTGGCCCTGCCTCTGCCTGGCCGGCGCCGCTGTCGGCGCGGGCCGCGCCCGCCGCGGTCAACTACCCTGAGCGCCTGCTGAGGCCGAGGGAGACGTCGGGGCCTGCACCTGGAGCAAGCCTGCCGCGCTGGCCCCGAGGAGGGGGCGTTGCCATGGCGACAGCCTCTCCCGCAGCTGATGGGGGGCGGGGGCGGCCCTGGGAAGGAGGGCTGGTCTCCTGGCCCCCTGCCCCTCCCCTTACGCTCCCCTGGACTTGGATGGGTCCGAGTTGGGGGCAACACCCTGGGGTGGGTGATGCTGAGAGCCCCCTCCCCCAGCCTAGGCCCTGGTTAATGCATGCGGGTGGCGGGTCGTGGCTTGTATAGTTTCTGCAGTTTGGGGTGCTGGCCGGTGTGCTCACCCCCGATGCATGATCTACTGAGTAGCGTTCTGGTGTAGGGGGAGCGGGGCTGGGTTTTGCCAGACAGATTGGGTGAGTTGATTAAGGGGGCTGACTCCTTACTTGGAATTACTAGAGAGGTTTGACCAGAGAGGCTAGAAACAGCAAGGAGATAGTAGAGAGAGAATATCCCCTCTCCCCCTCCCGACACATGCACACAAAATTAGCAGTTTACCTCTGTAAATTTGAAGCGATGGAAGGAGTGAATCAGGGCCTAACCTGGCTACCTTTCTGTTTGCCTTTCCTGCAAGTGGGCCAGCAACAGGTGTTTTCTTAAGACAAAAAAACATTAATTTGGATTGAGGCATAACAGTGAGTTCTTGCAAAATGTAACTTTCTTTTAAAATTTATTTATTTTTTGTTGTTGCTTCTTGTTGACTTGAAAGATGCTAGATGTGGGGGTCCCTCACTAGGTATGTGGAATTTGTTCCTACGGCTGAATTTGGCAACGAATAGTGGCCACTGTGTTTTTCTGCTAGAGGTCTCTGACCACTGGTATGGCATTTGCTCTTGTCAACATTTCATCAGTTTCCCAGCATTAGGGCAGCAAAACATGAATTTCATTGGCTAAAGACTATTCTCTGTTTTAATTATAGTAGGTTGTGATTGGATGTGGTTTTTTTTTTTTTTTTTTTTTTTCCAATCCTGTAGTACTTTGGGGATTGAAACTAGGGCTTCCCATTTGGTAAGCAAGTGCGCTATCACTGAGGTACATCCCCAGCCCTTTTTTAAGTTTTATTTTGAGATAGGGTCTTGGTAAATTTGCCCAATCTGACCTTGAGCTTGCCATTCTCCTGCCTCAGCTTCCCAAGTAGCTGGGATTAAAGGTGTGGGCCTGACCTGGTTTTCAATTGTAGAGTTGTTACCAGAAATTGACTTCATCAAATTCTGCTTTATTCTGACTTTATCATATACAGTATACCTTGTTTTAGTGGGTTCGTTCTTGGAACCTAAGTATATTATACCTGAATCCCCTACCATTTAAAAGCCAATTTATAAACAGGGACTTGGAGTGTGACTCCACTAATGTGTGTCTGTGATCTTAGTTAGAAACCTACTTGGCTGCCTTTCAGCAAGAGGTGCAGAATGGGGGAAGGGAGCTGCCAGTAAGTGATTGATAAGGTTTCCTTTATGGATTCTGTGTTGCTTCACTGGAGCTCAGAGCACTTTGGCAACTTAAGCACTCCAAATTAAAAGCTCATTAACAATTCCTGCCCAAAGATCCTGTAAATAATCAGCTAGCTAGGTCATAGAGCTTGCCTAAGAGTGCCTCCTCCAACTTGAAATTTCTAAATAAAAGTGCTTATATTCCCTTTCATTTTGAAAAGTGTTTTCTCTGTGGTGGGGTAAGTTAGTGAGTGGCCTTTTCCCCGAGGACCTGAGTAGAATGAAGTCTTAAATGTGTATAATGGTAGACAGGAATGTATTGGTTCCACTTGTGCTTCTTTGTGTAAAGGACATCACTAGCTTATAGGATCATCATGCAACTTCTGGTTCTTTGGAAAATCTGAATTAGGTGATAAATAGGATAGGTGTCCATTGATGGTTTGAGTTGGGGTTTGGTTACTTTGACTTTCTTAGAACTTGAAGCAGAATTGGAAATATCCTGAAAGTGTTTCCTGGTATTTGTGGCCATTTGCAATATGGCCTGTGGGTTTGTGGCAACTAACCCCTGCCTCAGTCCTAACCTAGCCTTAGTTCCTGAGTTTGGAATATTGTCAGCCTTACTAGTATCTCCTTGTCTAGATAGGATTCTGAAATTATCTAGTGAGCCACCACTTCATGGCCATCTTTCTCAGCCCAGGCTCAGACATTGTAAATATTTGATGTTTCTAGGAAGTAAGTCTCCTTACCAAGAAAAGGATATTACTAGAGAACATGAAATCCATCATTCCAAAAACAAATATGGTACTAATAGCTTCTGGAAGTTCTGTAGGAAACTGTTTTTCTACATAGATAGCTGTTATCCCAAAGTTTTGAGTTTAGGAATTTGAGGTGAAGTATGATCCTTAGTGGGGATTTGATCCTTTGTGTTGAAATAGACTTGTTGCAGAGATGTGTGTTTGTCCACAGCATTGGGGCTTTCCAGCTCTCACAGAACCTTCAGCATCCCCAGCTGCCAGTCTTGGCATCTTCGAAGTAAGGAGAGGTGAGAATCCTGTTGCATGGTCAAGTTTGACTTGACTTCTTTATCAGTATTTGGGCTTGGTGGGGGTGGGGGTGGGACTGGTGCAGATTGATTTTCTGTAGCTTCTTTTATTAGGCAGCATATGCTCAAAACCTATGGAAACTTCCCTAAGACTTTAAATTGAGAATTGGAATTGGGGATTCAGACTCTTGAGCTCTCTCATGATTTTTTTAATGGGCATCTCATAAACACCCTTTACTTTCAGGATGGTTGAATAGAGCTAGAATAGTCCTTTATCCTGAGAAATACATGTCTTAATACAAGAGGATGAAACACATACATTTGATTCTTTTATTTTAATATTTTTTTAGATGTTGGTTATTTTATTCATTTATTTATATGTGGTGCTGAGAATCGAACCCAGTGCCTCACATGCTAGGCAAGTGCTCTACCACTGAGCCACAACTCCAGCCCAGCCTTTGACTCTTAATGTATTTGACCAAAGCCTTTGTGATATTGGTTTAATTTGAGTTGTGTGAATAGCTTTAAGTGAATAGCTAGTCCCAACCTGTCTCCATTTTGCCAGGATCAGGGGCTTGCTAAAAAGGCAGACTCTGATGATTGTTATCTAGGGTCTTGGAGGCAGTTTGTGTAATAACTAAGGGCCAAGCAATTTGCTTGTTTCTGGAATTGTAATGGTGAACGAGACAGCCACTGTCCCTGCCACTAAAGAACTTAAAAATTCATGGGAGAGACAAATAGTAAAGAGACAGTTAGTTATACCTGAGAGTGCTCTAGTAAAGGAAGTGCAAGTTCTTTGGGAGTGCAGAAGTGTCCCTAACCCAGACTTATGTATGCAGGAACAGCTTCTTAGAGGAAGTAACCACTTCACCTAGATTTAGATGAAAACACAAGGAGCCAAGTGTCAGAGCTTTGTTGAGTTTGAGAAAGTCCAGTGTGATTTAAACAGTGCTTAGTACGCAGGGGCAGGAAAGATAAGTTGATGGCAGAGCCTTATAAACTCTTAGAATTAGACCTGGAGTTATGTGGGTGGGTTGAAAAAGATTAGAAACTGGTAAATCTTTTCTGTAAAGGACAAGATAGTAAATATTGATCCTTTGTGGTGGCTGCTTTACACAACTTGGCAGTTATGTATGAAAGCAGCCATAGACAGTTTGAAAATGAGTGAACATGGCTGTATTTCAATAAAACTTTATTTATAAAAACAGGTGGCATCTGTATTTAATATATGGACTCTAGTTTGCTGTCCCTTAAGAATAGTAGGAAGCCATTAAAAGGATTTAGGTAATAGAGTGATGTTAGTTTTGTGTTATAGAAAGTTTGCTTTAATGTCAGTGTGAAGAATGGATTGAAGGGGACAGATAATACTTGAAACAGACCAATAAGGAAGCTATGGCAGTTACATGGATAGCATTTTATATTTCCCCTTTTGTGGAAGTATTTTGGTCCTTACAATGAAGTATAACTGCATTTTTGTTTTCATGGTTATATTGGTTCTCTTCACTAACTTCTTGGTTATCCACTGTAGCTTAAAGTATGTCTGTCAAGGAATGTGTTGATAATATCAGCTCCTATTTCACAGACTAGAGTAGATAGAAGAAGGGAAAGTTGATATAGAATGAATTCAAAGATTTTGGGAACTATTTTCTTTTTCTAATTTTTTTTTTTAAGTTGTAGCTGAACACAATACCTTTATTTTATTTATTTATTTCTATGTGGTGCTGAGGATTGAACCCAGCTCCTTGCACATGCTAGGCAAGTGTTCTACCACTGAGCCACAACCCCCAGCTCTGGGAACTATTTTCTATTGAAGGAAGTATGGAATAAATAAAGCCCTGGAAGGGATATTGGTTTTAGGGTTCATGGCTTAATGTCAGTTGCTTTGAACTTACTTGAACTATACACACAGAAACTGACCCATTTTCCTAAGCTTTCTAGGGAATTGTCCTCTTTCTGTCCTACTCAGTCTCTCCTTTCCTTGCTTGCAGCAGACTGATGACCTTTTCCCAATTTTAGAAATTGTTTCCTGGTTCAGATATGATGATGTGTCAGGCACAGGAACCAAATAAAGTATTTGTTGAGTGTCTAATGAGATTATAGCACAGAGCCCTGTGTTTGCTCTTGACTTTTGTCTTCCACATTGCTAGAGGGAAGCTTGTAGGTTCCACCCCAAACCTGTAGGTTTCTTTTCTTTTTTTTTTTTTTTTTTTTGGGGGGGGGAGGGTGTTACTGGGATTGAACCCATGGGTGTTTAACCACCCAGCCCCACCCCCACCTTTTTCTTTTTTAAGTTTTGTGTTTTGAGACCGGACCTTGCTAAGTTGCTGAGGCTGACTTTGAACTTGCAATCCTCCTGTCTTAGCCTCCCGAGTTGCTAGGATTACAGGCATGTGCCACTGCACTTGGCCCAACCTATAGGCTTCTGATAGTAGTGTTTATGTGACCTTGCAAAAGTGACTTAGCTCTCTGAGCTTCACTTTCCTATCTGTAAAATGGAGATAGAGGACTTAATAGGTTGGTTAAAGGCTTTGGTAATGTATATAAAGCTGTTAGCACAGTGCCTAGATACATTTTTATTACTAATAGTATTTTACACAATGATTTTTTTTTTTTTTTAAAGCAGGAAATAGTTGACAAATACTTTAGAGTCAGCACAGTTGTCATTGTGTCCAAATGATAGAAACAGCCCTGGTGGTGAGAGCCAGCACATAGGAGGAAGTTACAACAAAAGCAAGGCACTGTCCTGCCTAATGGAAAATTTGTACACAGCAGGAGTTCCATTCAGAATCCCAGAATTTTTGGGGGGATGGACCTTAGTCTCAACACCATCAGTAAAGTGAGTTGAATGAGCAGTTTCCCAGTAAATTTCACCTGTGACTAATCATACCTCCTTATTTGTCTGGGGCCATTTATTGATATTGTCACCCTTGAGGCCCTGCATCTTTGTAAAGTGCCTCTTGAATTTTTTAGATTGCTTTTACCACCACTGCAGGAAGTTTTTCAGATAGTATTCATTTCCTTGCTACCATGTGAGGAAACTGAGGCCCATCAAGGTTAAGTGAGTTGCCCAAAGTCATACTGTGACTTACTGTTAAAGCTAGCGCACATTTGCCTCCAGATGAAATTGCGTTTGTTTATTGCTGTGATTTCTCTTTCCTTGAGTGGGAGATGTGTAGTCATTGCAGAACTGCAGTCTGATACATGCCTTGTCCATATCTTTGAGGCTTCATTTGAGTCCTACTGTATCTCTTTGGTTCGTTTGGGTTTTAATGTTTGATGACTGCTAGGACCAGACCTGTTGGGAAGCAGATCCCCTTTGGGTTGTTGTTTTTAGCCTTTTCTCCTTTGGGGACATTCCTTGGGGAGCCTTGGGTTACAAGAGATTGCTTTGATATGTTCAAAATTGTGCCTTGTGCCCCACAGCTACAGGTAAAATCAAAAGGCAGATAATTTATGGGAGTGTCAAAGCTGGCCGCTGGCACCTCGGGAGGCCATTAGTATGCCTGTTCAGACCCTCTGTGTCCTTGCAATTGATTCCTCTTTGCATGAGCCTGATTTGGGAAGCTGTAGATCTGTGGGTAGTGATTGGATGTGACAGTCCAAACACCGGTCCCTAAATTAATCCTTTTAATGGTATTCTGGCACCAAGGCAATTTCTCTTTCTCTCTCTCTCTCAACTGAGGAGGACAGAATGGGGTGGACTGGGAGAAGAATAGAAAGGAAGGAAGGAAAGAAAGAAAGAAAGAACCTTTGTTTGGTGCCTGGGTCGTGCTCTGTTTTGGCATGTTCTAATTCCAGAGCAGTGGACTTTGGGCATATTAATTCATTCAGCAAACTCATACTTAACTTTGTGCCTGACCCTGTGCTGGATACTGGGAATATAGAAATGAACAAAATGTAGTCCTTGCACCTAAGGGTCTAACTCAGTGTTTCTCAAGCTTTTAAAACTCTTTCACCATTTAGATTTAAAAAATAAATCTCGCTGGGCACAGTGTACACATCTGTAATCCCAGTGGCTAGGGAGACTGAGACAGGAGGATCACGAAATCAAAGCCAGCCTCAGCAATTTAGTGAGGCGCTAAGCAACTCAGTGAGACCCTATTTCTAAATAAAATTCAAAATAGGGCTGGGGATGTAACTCAGTAGTCGAGTGCCCCTAAATTCAATCCCTGGTACCATAAATAAACAAACAAATAAGTAAATAAATAAATCTCATGCCCTTCTTTAATGCTGTATATGAAATTTTAAAGTACATGAAGGAGTCTCAAAGTCAAGGCATTAGCATATCTGATATGCTTTCTTTTTACATAAACATGCACACATATGCCTATATATAGCTATTTTCTATTCTTAACTCCTTGAAAATTATTACTAGAAGGAAAACAGATACCTAACATAGAGAAAAGTTACAAAATAAGAATAAACTGCGTTACTGAATAATAAGCAATTAACTTTCTGATGGGTTATCAGAGCTATTAAAAGAGGGAGATTTGAACTGGGTTTTGGAGAAGGGTTGATAATTTGCCTAGTGAAAAATAGAGGGGCATTCCAATATAGAGGGAGTAGCATTTGCAAAAGTTCAGATTTGGAAAAGGAAATGTCACATTTGGGGACCTGGGCAAGAGCTGATTGTAACCTTCCTCCTGCCAGTTTCTCACTCTGTAAGGTGGGAAGATTTGCACCTCTGGAATTGTATTTGAGAAGGAGCTTTGAGTTCTCCATTGTGTTTTAATTCAAGACATCCCTTCCTGTTCCTACTTTTGTGCTCAGGGCTGTAATTTGTTTTTCTTTTTAAAATTATTATGAAATCAAATTTGGTTGATTTAGGTTTAATCACTGCCTAAGTTTGAGTTACTTCTGGTTAAAATCACACCTTACTTAAAAAGAAAAATTGGGGCTGGGGCAGTGGTAGAGTGTTGCCTAGCATGCACAAAGCCCTGGGTTCAATTCCCGGCACCAAAAAAAAAAAAAAAGTTAGATTTTTCTGGGCATGGTGGTGCACATCTGTAATCCCAGCAGTTTGGGAGTCTGAGGCAGAAGGATTGCAAATTCAAAGCCAGCCTCAGCAACTTAGTGAGGCCCTAAGAGACCTAGGGAGACCCTGTCTCATAATAAAAAGACCTGGGGATGTGGCTCAGTGGAAAAGTACCTTGGATTCAACAGCTGGTACAAAAAAAAAAAAAAAAAAAAAAAAAAAAAAAAAAAAAAAAA